>NC_134363.1:28301528-28601528 GCF_048569485.1 Anomaloglossus baeobatrachus | reverse complement strand
CAAGTCACTGTCCTGTACCCCAAGAGTCAGAGGGTAAAGGATATTTTACTTGAGGTGTGCTGACCCAGATCCACAGTGGCTCGAGGGGTCTCTGGATCCGAGGCGGCATCGCGCAGCACCCTCTGAAATAAAAGGGAGGATTGTTTGTGGTTTTGGAATAATGTTCGTGACACCACCCACTGTGTGTAACGTGAGGGACCACCGCTGCCGGTTTTGAGGAGCCCGGGGACTCTTGTGTGGGCAGGGGGATGGTGTCCGGTGTTGAATGGCATGAGGAACTAGTCGGGTGCAAGGGGGTAATGTGTACTCACACAGTCCAAAGTTACTGACGCTGACACCACGTAAACCAAACTCTTGAGCAGTCTGTGGTCCTTGGACTGGCACGCTGGCTCAGTGTCCTCTTGGTGTTGCCTCTTGACCTGAAGCCTTGTCCCTTGGTACTGTCCTACGTGTGGATCCCTTACACTTGAAGCCTTTCGGGTCCCACTCACCAGCGTGGCTAGCAGGGTGAGCTTGCTCTCAGGGTTCACGCTTGGGATTTTCTGGACGGTTGTGGGAAGTCCTGTCCACCTCGTTGTGCTAGTACCCCGATTCTGGAGCGGGTGGGGAACGGTTCCTGAAGATTCCGTTCTCGTCGGGTGAATTACTTGGCTGTGTGAAGCTACTTCCAAGCCTAGGGTCCACATACCCCCGTCGTGCCCTGGTCCCTGCCCGGTTGTAGCACAAGGCAGCCGGCCTGCTCTGTAGCAGCACCGTACTCCCTGCCACTACCCCTTGCGACCAGGGTTCCAGTGCCGCCTTCTGCTCAGGCCAACGTCTGGCACCTGGGACGGGTACAGGAGCCCAGCTCCACAGCGTGACCTGGACTGTCACCGCTCTCTTCCACCTCCACTCTCCAACTCTACAACTGCATTGACACTTCTGCCCTCCTTCTACTAGCCCTCCATCTGGGTGGCCCTATTCCCCTCAAGCTGCCCAATGGGTGTTTGGTGGGTGTGGTGCAGTGTTCCTCAGGATTTGTGTACACCTGTTGGTAGCCACACTCCGAGGTGTAGAGAAGGCTAAGCAATGCAGCAACTGGCTTCCCTGGTATAATCACAAGACTGAACTGTAATAGAAAGTAAAATGTTAAATGCATCAATTTGTGTAATATATACTGGACTTCCCCGAGTTGTTCTATAATGACCCCATGTTAGATGTCATTGCTTCCAGTAATAATGTAGGATCTATTCAGCCCCAACCTCCTCCGGATCAGACCCGGATCATTATATTGTGCACAGGAGATTAGAAGATTTTCAGCTAAAAACCAAAAATCACAACAAATAAGTTTGTCAGGGTGGTTCTTATTGCCCCAAGAATAAATATCTAATATCTGGTGATGGATAGTGAAGGACACTGTACTCTTGCCTCTTAATCTTCTAGGCCTTCTTAGATTTCCAGTCCTGGTCTTCCTTGAGGTCAGCAGTCCACAAAATAATCACAGAACATTTTGCTACAGCTGCCTCATGCTTTGTCATCCTTGTGGTCGACCTAACTCAATGACATGCCACAATAACGGATTGCGTCCGTATTCCCCTAGAGCGCATCTCTCTGAAAGATGCTGGAACCCATCAGACGAAGATTGGTCTTTGTGGAGTTGGACAATGGCCGACCAGCTGCCAGTCTAAAACCTGAAGCAATTCAGGCTCTTGGTGGGACTCGTCAGAACCTTGCAGTGACTATTTAGGAAATCTGCAACCTCCGTCATCGCTGTACTTTGGTTTCGTGCCAGTACAATCCCCTCCATAGCAGTTGCGCAGTCATAGTAATTAGTTCAGCAGTGGATGATGTCTCAATTATTCTGAGATGTAGACGGTCCTCAAAATAATGGCCAAACATGAAGCAGCCGTCACATAATTGAGAACAAGAGAACTTATTGTGGTTGACCTTCTCGCTTAATGTGTCCGAATAATAAATTATGTCCTCCATGGTCCCCAGAGCGCATCTATCTGGAAGATGCAGGAGGCCGTCAGGTGAGTATTCGTATTTATGGAGGTGGACAATGGCCAACCAGTTGCCTGTCCAAAATCCAAAGCAATTTAGGCTCTTGAAGGGACCAACCAGAATCGTGCAGTGATGATTTAGAAAACCGGCAACCTCCGCCATCGCTGTCTCAGGGTCTCGTACTGCTATGATCACCTCCATAGCTGTAGAGGAGTGGTAGAGTTCAAGTCGTGATGAGCTCCCTATTATCGATGGATGTGACGCAGAAGCGTCCAGCAGGGTTTTCTCCAGGAGAATGTGTGAGGTCAGAGAGGAGACCCTGCTTTATAGCAGACTGGGGAGGGGGTTGGGAGTCTCTGGGCATTACCTGATACCACAATGGTGGAGACAGAGTAAATCACATTTACATAACACAAGTCTATTAAATATGTAAAGATCCCACCCAGCACCCCTCATGAAGGAGGTTCCCACTAAATTGCTCTCCATGGTCATATGTCTGGATATCATTTTTCTGTCATTATCTTATATCTATCACATTTCATTTTCCTGATAACTATGAAGTGGTCGTCTACCTGTGAATATATTTCTAACTAATATAATTGTGGATTTCTCTTGTGTATTGGTTGATGGCCATCTCTTTTCCTCTTCATTGAAGACCTTTCTCTCTCTGGCAGATTTCAGGAAGAGCCCGCACACCCCAATGATATTTAGGGCTCCACTCCTGGTGAACTTGGGCTATCTTGCCTGTAAGCTTCACATTTTTATTGGCTTATCGGGATACCAATGCTGTATGTGACCCTGTTCAGTTATGCTTTAGTCCACTCCGGCTGACTCTAAATTTTGGGCGTCTTCTCGCACCGGCATGCCTCCTGTTGTGTGTTTTTTTTTTTTTTTTTTTTTTTTTTTTTTTTTAAATAATGGTAACTATTAATTTCAGGGAATCTGATGCTCTGCGTCCAGCATTACTTTGCAGTGCGCGAGCAACAGAATATAAAAATGATTCAGAACTAAAATCCTCCCGAGTTTTGCAGCCAAAATGGGGTCTAACGCGTCACCACCTTCATTCCTTAACTGAGCAAAGTCACCAGGCTCAAGGTCTCAGATTCTGTCCAGTAATGATTGAATAGCATCATGGACAACATTCAGGGCCTCTACAGATGAATGTGTGCGCTATAAACTTACACATTTGAAATGATTGGTATACATGCGTGCATTGAAATTGCAGAGATGCCTTTGCTGGTGATAAAATTTTGTAAAATTACTGAATGATCTGCGTGCCGTACATTATCATCACCAGCATTCCAATCAACAGCAGCATCATGATCATGTACAGTTTCAGCATGGGTTTCATGAGTTACTTTGAACTTGTTGCTGACATTTACAGGTATATTTTGGGAGTGTAAAGACTGGCTCGGGGGCTGTATCACCATTGGTGGGTCTTGTGGTGGTGTGGCCTCTTGGCACCTTCTCGCTGCTACTGATCACCTATCGCTCAACAGCTTTACAGCTCATTTTAGAACTCTAGACCTATTAAGCCTTTGTAATCAATTTTAGGTATTTTACACAAACCATATCCAACCATTCTTGGTCATAATTTATTTGTAGCATCAAATGCTACATCAGCATACTTGTTTGTGAATGCATGTAGTTTGGCAATATTTTCATGTGTTGGGGGGTGATGAATATCTAACTGGTTCCAAGCGTTTAAATCTATGTACATTGTCTCCATTTTGTGAAACCTTTTTTTAATGCTTTCCCCAACACCCAATAGGTGTTGTGCATGACCTTTTTGCTTTTAACTTTTACCCTGTCCTGTACCTGATCGTCTCTTCAAAGGATTCACAATATTAAAATCATGACACATTCTTACCATCAGCTAACTGGTCCATTTCTCTATTGAGCGCTTCCCGAGCAACTTGTGTGAGGTCAATTGTGGGAATGCTGTGGTGGTGGCGCTTCACAACTTGCTTGTGTCAGGTCAATTGTAGGTATAGTCTGTTGTCATTGTGGGTAATGTTGAAGTGCTTTTGATTGACTGCAGCTTGTATTTATGGGGCAGTGGTTTTGGCCATGGCTTTCTACAGTGATTTGTCATTTAACTGTGTGTGTGTGTCCTTCAGGCACCAGCTATAGTAGTAGATGAGGTGGAGGTGTTGTGCAGCCCGGCTTGTATCACACATAATGTCCTGGAAGGAGAATTTCCCCAATCATTGCACCCAAAGTCGGTCACAGCTAGAAATTGCAAAGACTTGGAGGAACCTGACTGACATTGAGAACAGCTTTTCACTTTTGGATGAATGTAGAGGAGACAACTTGAATTTTTTTCTATTTAAATAAAATAACAAATGTTACAAAATAATTTAGACTACAGAGATTCCAAGTGTTTGTTTTGTCAGCAATATTTGGCTTCTTTAGGTCCAGGTGCCCGATGTGTTCATGGCAGAGACTTAAGGCCCCGTCACACGAAACGACAAATCTGACTATCTCCGGGGTCACTGATTCCGTGATGTACATCCGGCATAGTTAGCGACGTTGTTGCATGTGACAGCAAGGAACGACCGTTAACGATGGAAAAATACTCATTTTATCGTCCGTTATGTCGTTCCTTTTTAAAATATCGTTGATTGTAGAGGGCGCAGGTTGTTTGTCATTCTCAAGGCAGCACACATCGCTACGTGTGACAAAGTAGGAATGACTAACATCATCCTACCTGCGTCCACCGGAAAGGGGGAAGGAAGGAGGTGGGTGGCATGTTCCGGCCGCTCCTCTCCTCACCACCTCTTCTATTGGGCGGCTGTTTTGTGACGCCGAATGCACCTCCCCCTTGAAGGAGGGATTGTTCGTCAGCAACCGTGACATTGTTGAACAGATTTGTGCGTGTGACGCTGCCCCACGGAGTGGTTAATGCCAAAGCTGCGCCCTGACACCGCTCCCAGGAGCCTCTCACCTTTTTACCGCAGCGGTTGTGTCCACAATCACCACAACCCGTGGGTGGCGTCACAAGCAATCACCCGAAATTCCAAAGAGTATGCAACATGGCCAGTTGCACAATAAAGTGCAAAGAAGGTAAATACTAAGTGAGACAGGGCATATATATTGTAATATGTCTACACAATCTAACAAACTGTGACATAAGGGCCATTACACTGCAGTTCAGTGCGCATGGTAAACACAGGGAGACATATAATCAAAGGGGCAAAGGGGATGACATAAGGGAAAACGCCACAGCAACCTAGGGATACAGACAATGATAAGAGCAAACTTGCTCAAGGATTGTCAGCATGGAACTACACATGCGGAAAATGAATCCGCATGTGAAGAAACACTCACACAAAGGGCCCCGGGGCATGGGAATAAGTGAACTTAGGGGGCAGGATCATGAATGACAACCAGATAATATCTGAAAACAATGGATGTAAAAAAAAAAAAAAAACGTTCGGTTTGAGACCAAGAGAGTTGGACCTTGAGATTGAAAAAACGGGTACCAAGGTAGATGCCCAGCACCAGTGGAGTGGGTGAAGTCTGAGAGATGCATACATAAAGGACAAACAACATGGACATAGATAATATAATTGTAGACCACCATAAGAAGCCAATGGTAGATGGGTTTAAGTGAAATGAGAGAGATGTATATAAAAAGAAACATATATGCAAAATGTACACACCAAAAGTAGCAGATGGAACAGAACACAACCTGGACCGGCAAAGGAGCCAGTCTACATGGATAGAAGGCATTGTTATTGCTGACATATCATGCCGACTGGAACAGTGGTCAAACACCAAAGATAAAAAATCACGGCAGAGATAAGAACCGACGAAAAAGGAGGCCATCAGAAGTGTCAGAGTACATGACCAGGATGGCGATGGTACACAAAAAAAACCCAACCGGTACCAAAAACTGTCGGGATAGAGGTGATAGTCTCTGCAGGGGGAAATATAAATGAGAGAATGGGGAAAATCTAACGATGGTAGGTCAATTGTAGAATAGGTCCCACAACGTAGTTCGTGTATGCAGAAAAGATTTCCAAGAGGGGGTCCAAATTTCTTCACGGAAGACCATCATATACAGGCGAGGTATTGAAAACTGAAAATGTAAGAGGACCTGAAAATTGTAAAAAAAACATGAACTTGTAAATAGCATAGTAGTGAACAGGTTTTATCCCAAATATTTATTTATAGAGCACCATTGATTCCATGGTGCTGTACATGAGGGGGGTTACATACAGAATACATATACAAGTTACAATAGACAGACTAGTACGGAGGGAAGAGGCTTACATTCTAAAGGATTTTGAGGAGGAGACAATAGGTGGGGTGTAGGTGGGGCGGCAGCTCTGCACGGTGGTGAAGCAGTAAGGTCATTGAAGGTTATAGGCATTTCTGAACAGATGAGTTTTCAAGTTCCGTTTGAAGGTTGCAAGTGTAGTAGATAGTCTGACGTGTTGAGGCAGCGAGTTCCAGGAGACTGGGGATTCTCGGGAGAAGTCTTGGAATCGGTTGCGTGAGGAGCGAATGATGGAGGAGAGAAGGCGATCTTGGGAGTATCGGAGATTGCGTTTTGGAGTGTGGCGAGACATTAGATCAGAGCTATACGGAGGAGACAGATTATGCACAGCTTTGTAGGTCAGTGTTAGTAGTTTGAATTGGATACGATAGAAGATTGGGAGCCAATGGAGGGATTTGCAGAGAGAAGCAGGGTGGTATTGAGGAGAGAGGTGGATCATTTGGGCAGCAGAATTAAGGATGGACTGGAGAGGGGCGAGCGTGTAAGCTGAGACCACAGAGGAGGATGTTGCAGTAGTCGAGGCGGGAGATTGAGAGCATGCACTAGCATTTTTGTAGATTGGGGATTGAGGAAAGGTCGGATTCTGGAAATTTGAGTTGAAGACTGCAGGAGGTGGTCAGGGATTGGATGTGTGGTATGAAGGACAAGGCAGAGTCATAGGTCACTCTGAGGCACCGAACTTTGGGTACTGGCGAGAGCATGGTGTTTATTGTAATGGATAGATCAGGTGGAGAGTGTAGGTGGGATGGAGGAAAGATGATCAGTTCAGTTTTGGCCACATTGAGCTTTAGGAAGCGAGAGGAAAAGAAGGAAGATATAGCCGATAGGCAATCTGGAATTCTGGACAGCAGAGAAGTGAAATCTGGGCCAGAGAGGTAGATCTGAGTGTAATCTGCATATAGGTGGTACTGGTAGCCGTGGGACTGAGTTGTCCGAGGCCAAATGTATAGATGGAAAAGAGTAAGGGTCCCAGGACAGAGCCTTGAGGGACGCCAACAGATGGCAGGATTAAGAGGTTGTGTGGGAGTGGGAGGCACTAAAAGTGCGGTTGGAGAGGTATGAAGAGATCCAAGAGAGGGCGAGGTCTCTGACACCAAGGGAAGAGAGGATCTGTTGTAGGAGGGAGTGGTCGACAGTGTCAAAGGCTGAGGATAGGTCTAGAAGTAGGAGTATAGAGAAGTGGTTGTTTGCTTTGGGAGGAAGTAAGTCATTTATGATTTTAGTCAGGGCAGTTTCAGTGGAATGATGTGGACGGAAGCCGGACTGTAGGTTGTCAAAGAGGGAGTTAGAGGAGAGGTGGGAGGAAAGTTCAGCATGGACATGCTGTTCCAGGAGTTTTGAGGCAAGTGGGAGTAGTGATATGGGACGATAGCTGGTAGTAGAGGTTGGGTCAAGGGAATGTTTCTTTAGGATAGGTGTGACTGTTGCATGTTTAAAGGCAGAAGGGAAGGCACCAGTTGTTAAGGATAGGTTGAAGCCTGTAAACAGGAGTTCCTCGTGTAGACCAGCAGGAGCAACCGTGTAGATGGAAGATCCGTTTGGATTCTTGTTGTAGAAGCCATATTTTACAGGAGCCACCCCGCCCATTGCCAACAAACCTCTGTAGGCCACCCACCCAAATGCCTTGTGTGCTCCCCTGATGGTGGGTCAAAAAATGGTGTGCAACAGAAGTGAAACTTGCCTTTTTTTAAGGTCAGAAGCTGCCAAATTGATGAAGTGCTTCTGAATCCTTTTCCAGCATTCCTGGGTGGTTTGTCCCACGTAGACCTTATTGCAGGGACATAAGGAGCAATAAATCATGTTTTTGGTCTTGCAGTTGGTGTAGTTGGCAAGGGCATACTCTTTGGAGTCTTGAGGATTTGTAAAGGCGTTAGGGGTGGGGTGCATAAAACTGCACACGTTGCAGTCCCCACAGGGAAATGACCCTCTGAGAATAATCCCCCGATGGAGTCTGGTCACTGGTCTAATGAAGTGACTCCTGGAGATAAGATCTTTGAGGTTGGGTGCACTGCGTGCCATGATCTGGGGGAATGGACCAATAACATCAGACGTCTGTATATCTGTGGTTAAAACTGACCACCGATTGCATAAGATGTCTTCTGCCCCACTGATCACTAAAGGTTGTGATGAATCTAACCTTGTCATCACTCTGCCTGGGAGTAGCAACAATAAGGGAGGCCTGTGACTCCAAAGCCGCATGTTGGTAGGCTTTGAATAAAACCCTTTTAGGGTATCCACGGGCACGAAATCTGTTTGTAAGCAGGTTAGCCTCATGTCAGAAGTCAACATGCTCCGAGCAATTGCGTCTGACACGGAGATACTGACCTACAGGCACCCTATTTTTGATGTGTGGAGGATGGAAACTGCCATATTCCAAGAGACTTAGTCGCTGTCTTCTTCTGGAACAGAGTGGTGGACAGACAGTTATCCTTCACTGAAACTTGTAGATCCAGATATGACACACTGACGCAAGAACTGTTGTGGGTCAAAGATATAAAGCCTTATTAAGTGATGAAATAAAGGCCCCACATTCTTCCTCTGTACAAAGCCAAATGAAAAAAATGTCGTCTATGTACCGACACCAGTGGCGCACCAGACTTTGAAATTGTTCAAAGGGAAAGACAACCCTGGCTTCCCACCACCCTAGAAACAGGTTGGCGAAAGCGGGCGCGCAACGAGTGCCCATCGCCACCCCAGAGACTTGTTTTGTAGAAGCCCCTGTCAAAAAGAAAGTAGTTGTGTTTAAGCATGTAGTCTAAGAGGTCAATAAGAAGGGAGTCATGCACGCGGTCCAAGTGTCCCTGTGCATCCAAAAAGTATGTGACTGCATGCATTCCCTCCTCGTGCCTGATGTTAGAATAGAGGGACTCCACCACAGGTGACCAGAAGGGCATTCTGCAATGGGAGTCTGACTTTCTTGCAGATAAAATGGGAGGTATCTTGAACAAATAAAGGTAATCTGGTAACCAGGGATTAGAGAAAAAAGTCAATATAAATACAGACTTTCACATAAGCTCCCAATGCTGGACACAATAGGCCTTCCTGGTGGTCTGGTGGTAGACTTAGGGGTGCTTCACACACAGCGAGCTCGCTGCCGAGATCGCTGCTGAGTCACGCTTTTTGTGACGCAGCAGTGACCTCATTAGCGATCTCGCTGTGTGTGACACTGAGCAGCGATCTGGCCCCTGCTGCGAGATCGCTGCTCGTTACACACAGCCCTGGTTCGTTTTCTTCAAAGGCGCTCTCCCGCTGTGACACACAGATCGCTGTGTGTGACAGCGAGAGAGCGACAAATGAAGCGAGCAGGGAGCAGGAGCCGGCGTCTGGCAGCTGCGGAGGCTGGTAACTAAAACATCGGGTAACCAAGGTGGTTACCCGATATTTACCTTAGTTACCAGCCTCCGCAGCTCACACTGCCTGTGCTGCCGGCTCCGGCTCTCTGCACATGTAGCTGCTGTACACATCGGGTTAATTAACCCGATGTGTACTGTAGCTAGGAGAGCAAGGAGCCAGCGCTCAGTGTGCGTGGCTCCCTGCTCCCTGCACACACAGCTAAGCGGTGTGCGCTGGTAACTAATGTAAACATCGGGTAACCATACCCGATGTTTACCTTAGTTACCAGTGTCCGCAGCTTCCAGACGCCGGCTCCGTGCAAGCGCAGCGTCGCTTGCACGTCGCTGCTGGCTGGGGGCTGTTCACTGGTCGCTGGTGAGATCTGCCTGTTTGACAGCTCACCAGTGACCATGTAGCGATGCAGCAGCGATCCTGACCAGGTCAGATCGCTGGTCGGATCGCTGCTGCATCGCTAAAGTGTGAAGGTACCCTTATGAATCTTCGGCAGCATGTAAAAGGTGGGGATGGTTGGATTATCAACCCACATGTAGTGCCTCTCGTCAGTAGAAATGATCCCAACACGGTACGCTTCCTTAAGGTGGTGCAGTTTGATGGTAAAAGGGCCGGTCGTATCGGAAGGCAATTTGCTGTAATAAGCAGTGTTTGAAAGTTGTCTATGGGCCTCTTCAAGATAGAGCCCCATAGGCCAAACCACCACATTGCCCCCTTTGTCCGCCTCTTTAATGACAAATGTGTTGTTACGTAATTTGTCAATGGCTCTCTTCTGCTACCGTCAAATTAGGAGCCCATGGATTGCCTAGTGTTAGGCTATTTTTTTGAATTAGTCAAGGCAGATTTCTTGGAACTGACAGCTGGTAATGTAGTAAAAGAGGGACTAGTACAGGATTTGTTCTTAAAAGGGAACTTGCCTCTACCCGTGTTGTTGCTGTTTTGCTCTAAAAGTCCCAACAGATCACAGAATACCTGCTGCACATCTGGTCTTAAGGTGTCAATCACCTCTGGTTTTCTGTACATGACCTGAAAAATGAGCTGCCTACAAAACAGAGGTCCTTTTATCAGAGTGAACTTATCCAGGCCACAGGTAGGGGAGAAGGTGAGCCCTCTTTTGAGAACAGACCGTTCATGTGAAGTCAATACATAATCGTTAAGGTTAATTATCTGGAGGGTATCATCCGCAGCCTGGAGTCCCGTGTCCAGAGAGGTCCTTAGAAGTGTTGCTTCGGTCTTGCACCCTGTTTGTGTTGCGGTATATATTTCTGGTTCCTGGTGGTTCTTCTTATGAAGATCCCTGCCCCTGCCCCCTCGTCTGGTCCGGTGTCTGGGTCGCTGCCAGTTGTGGACAAAAAGAATCACTGGAGTTAATATCTCTAGAGGTGGCATGTCCTTGAGGGTTGACCACATGCGTCCTGACTGGTCTTGTGTGGCGGGTATTTCCCTTATGCTTTCATCTGAAGATGGTTTTATTAAAGTCAGAGCGATCCCTTTGATATTTCTTGCGTTTCTTGTCAATAATGTCCTGCTCATAACGGTCAACAGACTCCTTACGTTTACTCTGGAATGCTGAAACCAATGTTTGATTATCAAATTTGCTAAGTTTGGCTTCCAAGTCCTTAATATTGGTCTTGGTGGTGGCAAGCAGTGTTCTGTCGTGTTCCAAAAGCATGTTAATAAGTATGTTGGAACATTTGAGGAGACCCTGCTCCCAGGTATCCTGAAACGCAACCGAGTGTTTCCAAGCCAGGAAAATACACTCAAGCCACGGGGCACAATGCCAGCCTTGAGGTACCCCTCAAGGCTGCAGATCTTCCACCACAGCCTGACCCCAGTCTTGTGTGCGGATAGAAGATCTGATTTGAGTATGGTAAATTCATCAGATCCATGCAAGGGTATACTCCCTGTATGAAAGACACTGCCAGATTGGGCCAGCCAAGCCTCCTCCCATACATCCCAATCCATGATACCGGTACAGAACCAACGTACATAGGGGTGAAAAAATTTATTCAAATCCAAAGTGCCCCAATAGGCACTGTGCGGCTCCCAGAAAGGCAACCCCAAAGGAGGAGCCAAAAGAAACATGGATAATGGAAATAGGGAGCGCACCACAATTGGTAAATAATTTCTAGAGGGGGTGCTTAAAGTGCAACATAAGGGACAATATGAAGCAAGGAGAAAAGACGTTGCACTTAAATGAGCACAGCCCAAGGTAGAGAAATAGAAAACCTTTATTGAACAATGGTTAAAAACCGTAAAAAACAAGGCTGCACAGCCAATGACCGAAGATGAAAAATTACCCCATGTTATAATAAACACAGGTACATAAATACAGCCAGTTACTAAAACACCTGGGCCCCCAAGGAGATATCATGCAACAGGACAATGAACACAATAGTACATTCCTGTAATAATAAAAGCAATGTAAACATACCCCAGAAAAATTCCCAGTCTCCTCTACAAGGGATATATAATTGTAATCCTGATTGTAGTCATGGCAAATATGACACATACTTGCAAGATCTCCTTCTCTGCTCCTCTCTCATCTCCTCTTACCACAATTGCGTACAAGATTTCTCCCGTGCATCCCCCATACTCTGGAACGCTCTACCTCAGCACATCAGACTCTCCCCTACTGTGGAAAGCTTCAAGAGGAACCTCAAGACCCACCTCTTCCAACAAACCTAATATAGCCCTCAGTCCAGTAGACCACTGCGCAACCAGCTCTGTCCTCACCTATTGTACCATCGCCCATTTCCTATAGACTGTGAGCCCTCGTGGGCAGGGTCCTCTCTCATCCTATACCATATTCCAATATTTTTCCATATGCTTGAGGCATTATACCATTATCTAAGTTTGATGTGCAGCCTTATCCTTATATAGTATGTATTTTTTGGCTTGCACTCATAATATATATATATTAGTGCTCACTTCAGTTATCTTATTCAGTCCTCTTATACCAGTCTGTCTTGTACTGTTAATGATTGTTGTACATATACCCTCTTTCACTTGTAAAGCACCATGGAATAAATGGCGCTATAATGATAAATAATACAGAATATGAAAACTGGCAGTAATAAATAGCCTGTAGGGCTAAGGAGGGAGGAGGGCTAAAGAGGGAGGAGTGTAAGTGAGAAACCCTGCAAAATGGCTACACCGGAGGAGAACCGATGGCAATAGCTCCACACAATGGTGGAGCAAGGAAAAACAAATGTAAGCTCAGGTGCCAGGGACAGGATACCTGGAGGAAGTGGGCGGCTGTAGTGAAGGTAGCAGGGGTAGGTCACAGGGTGTGCAGCAGCCCCACGCGTATCGCCGCAGGCAGGCGGCTTCGTCAGGGTAAGTGTGAGGATGAAGGGTTTAGGTAGGTTTGTCAGCAGATTAACCCTTCCGAGGCACGGTCATGAGACTCATCCATAAACCAATATCTTTGTGATCCCACCAACTCCCTTGGTGGCAGGCCTTGCGTTGGCGAAACTACTCATCAAAGCGCAGCCATGCTATACCTCCATACATATGGCTATACCTCCATACACACCGATACTACTACCATGTAACAAAATAAAGCAAAACAATGTTCGGTGTTTTGTGGCCTATTACACTTGCAAATATGGCAAAGGCCTGTAACTAATTTGCAAATATTCGAGGGATGAGGTGGTAGTCTCCTTTCTTGTTCCTTTTTACTTTCATCAAACCTTTAGTCTATTTAAAGTTGGGGTTTTTTTTTTTTTTTTTTTTTTTTATAATTTTCAAGGGGCAATAATGAAAATCTTTCCACATTAGTTAGCCCAAATCCTATCCCTAACCTCCTGTATCAAATGAATTCCTAGAGGACCCTCGAAACATGCATATAATTCACCTCTTGCTGCATCAGATGTAATCCCTTATGAAATCAGTGTATAAAGGGGACTTAAAACACTGGAAACGAGTGATGTCACAATATCTGTCAATCACTATTCTGTCAGTCGGTCTCTCCCTCTTGGTCTCTATTCTCTGTCAGTCCGTCACTATCTCTGTCCCTCTCACAGTCTGTCGGTCATTTTCCCCTCCTCTCTCATACTCACCGATCCCCGATCACCGGCGTGGCGCTGCACGGCATTCACACTGCAGCGGCGGCTTTTCCTCTTTTGAAAAAGCCGGCCGCTCATTAAACAATTTCGTATTCCCTACTTTCCCCGCCCACAGGCGCCTATGATTGGTTGCAGTGAGACACGCCCCCACGCTGAGTTACAGGTGTCTCACTGCACCCAATCACAGCAGCCGGTGGGCGGGTCTATACTGTGCAGTGAAATAAATAAATAATTAAAAAAAACCGGCGTGCGGTCCCCCCCATTTTAATACCAGCCAGATAAAGCCATACGGCTGAAGGCTGGTATTCTCAGGATGGGGAGCTCCACGTTATGGGGAGCCCCCCAGCCTAACAATATCAGTCAGCAGCCGCCCAGAATTGCCGCATACATTAGATGCGACAGTTCTGGAACTGTACCCGGCTCTTCCCGATTTTGCCCTGGTGCGTTGGCAAATCAGGGTAATAAGGAGTTACTGGCAGCCCATAGCTGCCAATAAGTCCTAGATTAATCATGTCAGGCGTCTCCCCGAGATACCTTCCATGATCAATCTGTAAATTACAGTAAAACACACACAACTGAAAAATCCTTTATTAGAAATAAAAAACACAAACACATTCCCTCATCACCAATTTAATCAGCCCCAAAAAGCCCTCCTTGTCTGGCGTACTCCACGGACCTCCAGCGTCGCATCCAGCTCTGCTGCATGCAGGTGACAGGAGCAGCAGAATACACCGCCGCTCCTGTCACCTCCACGCAGCAACTGAAGACAGCCGTGCGATCGGCTGAGCTGTCACTGAGGTTACCTGCTGTCACTGGATCCAGCGGTGGATGCAGCGGTGGCCGCGGGTAACCTCAGTGACAGCTCAGCTGATCGCGCTACTCACCGCTGCTCCGGTCAGCTCCACGCAGCAACTGAGGTGAGTAGCGCGATCAGCTGAGCGGTCACTGAGGTTACCCGCGGCCACCGCTGCATCCACCGCTGCATCCACTGCAACCAATCATAGGCGCCTGTGGACGGGGAATGTAGGGAATACGAAATTGTTTAATGAGTGGCCGGCTTTTTCAAAATGGTAAAAGCCGCCGCAGCAGTGTGAATGCCATGCAGTGCCGCGCCGGGGATCGGGGGAACGGTGAGTAAGAGAGGAGGGGAAAATGACCGACAGACTGTGAGAGAGGGACAGAGATAGTGACGGACCGACAGAGAATAGAGATAGAGGGAGAGACCGACTGACAGAGAATAGTGATTGACTGACATTGTGACACATCACTCGTTTCCAGTGTTTGACTAGCTAGGTCGTTATGCAGGTCCGGATCGCTGTTGCGTCGTTGGCCAGGTTTGCCTGTTTGACAGCTCACTAGCAACTCAACAGAGACTTTGTAGCGATCCCGGCCAGGTTGGAATCGCTGGTGGGATCGCTGAAAGTCTGTGTGTAAAGGGGCCTGATGTCTGACATTCGCTCACATACTGCGCTGCTATCTCCACTGCGCTCTCTTCTTCCCCCAGCAGGATATATATTTTCTCTTCCTCCTTCATGGAGCTGAAATCCGGGAAGAGATGGGAGAGTCTCCTGAAGTGAGTGTCCCTCACTGCTGAGTACTTGGCATAAAAACATACATAGAAATATATACAAATTATACATATATACTGTATAGATCAAGATTCAAGTGAAAACATTCTTTGATACAGCATACAAACTCTGATCTAGTAACTAGTGAGTGATAGAGACACAATATCCATTAGAAGCCATAGTGGCTAGAGGAAGCAGAAGGAGTGTACATAGAAGGCTAGTATGTCAGGACTGTGAGGCAGGGTATTTACCTTTTAAGCAATGTGGTCTGGGCGCTCCCGCGCCTGTGTCCCTGCAGTGCTGGTCCGTCAGTGTATGTGTGACTGCTAGGATGCCTCAGGTTTAAATGACCCGCTCATGATAGAGGCGTAGCGTGGCGGTCACGTGATAGCGTGACGTCACGTTAGTATAGTGAATCTGGGAGATACTGCTCGATTGGATAGCACATGTCTAGTGGAGGAGCATATGGAAGAGGAATATTAGTGTGACATATAGCCAATGTTTAGGAACTACAATACACTTTTGAGATCAATGAAGGATAATGCTTACATAATGTAAAATATACAATATTGTTACACAATGAAGGACAATACTTAATGTAAAACATTAATATACAATACTATTATATAATCACTTGAACTACCGCTGCAGGCCAGAAAAACAGTAAAATCACAACCTCATAGCAAAGGTTAGTTTAAAGTATCCTGGAAAAAAGTTAACAATATATATGAAATAAATCTTGTATTAACCCCTTAACGACCCATGACGTACTAGATACGTCATGGATCGTGTGCCGGTAAGCCCCGCCCCCTGCCGCGGGCAGGCGGCGGCGATCGGCGCACATATCAGCTGTTATCAACAGCTGATGTGTGCCTGCTAGCCGCGGGTAGAATCGCTTCCACCCGCGGCCATTAACCCCTTACATTTCGCTGCCAAAGTCTTGGCAGCGATATGTATATGGGCGCCGCCATGACAGTGACTTGCCCCCGCCGGAAGTCACGTGACATGATCACGTGACTTTCGGCGGTTGCCATGGTAGCACAGGGTCATGTGATGACGCCTGTAGCTAACATGAGTCACTTCCTCTCAATGTCGGAATACAGCCGGCATTGAAAGTGAAGCAGCAAATCTGCAGTTCTCAGCTCTGTAGCTGAGATCTGCAGATACTGCAGAGCGATCGGATTGCTGATCGCAATAGCCCCCTAGGGGGACTAGTAAAATAAAAAAAAAGTTTTAAAAAATTAAAAAAAATAAAAAAACCTAAAAGTTCAAATCACCCCCCTTTCACCCCATTGAAAATTAAAGGGTTAAAAAAAAAAAAATACACACATATTTGGTATCACCGCATTCAGAAATGCCCGATCTATCAAAATATAAAATCAATTAATCTGATCAGTATACGGCGTAGCGGCAAAAAAATTCCAAACGCCAAAATTAAGTTTTTTGGTCGCCGCAAATTTTGCGCAAAATGCAATAACAGGCGATCAAAACGTAGCATCTGCGCAAAAATGGTACCGTTAAGAACGTCAGGTTGAGACGCAAAAAATAAGCCATCACTGAGCCTCAGATCCTGAAAAATGAGAACGCTACGGGTTTTGGAAAATGGCGCAAAACGTGCGCCACGTTTTTCGGACAAGCTTGTGAATTTTTTTTAACCCCTTAGATACAAGTAAACCTATACATGTTTGGTGTCTACAAACTCGCACCGACCTGAGGCATCATACCCACACATCAGTTTTACCATATAGTGAACACGATGAATAAAATATCCCAAAAACTATTGTACAATCCCACTTTTTTTGCAATTTTTCCGCACTTGGAATTTTTTTGCCGTTTTCCAGTACACTATATGGTAAAACTTATGGTTTCATTTAAAAGTACAACTCGTCCCGCAAAAAACAAGCCCTCATATGGCAAGATTGATGGAAAAATAAAGTTACGCCTCTTGGAAGAAGGGGAGCAAAAAACAACGCAAAAACGGAAAGTGCCCGGGGGCTGAAGGGGTTAAATGGGGATTAATTTGTTTACCTGGTTACTATCTATAGAATAAGCTCCATTGCTAAGCTTATAGTCTACTCACCATGAAGGAGGGGAAGGGAAACCCTATAGACTAATGGGCACGACACCAGGCGTCCATAGTGTCAGTGTCTATGGGGAAGGAAAAATATGAAGGTGGGGTTAGAATATTTAATGGAGAACCCAATCCATTTCCCTGTTTAGGCCTTTAGGACTCAATGTTTGAAGAGTGTAGATCCAGTAAGTTTTCTTTCCCTCAGAAGTTTAACATGATTGCCCCCACGATGGGGGCGAGCTACCTGTTCCAGGACCTGAAAGCGCAGCCTGGGCTACTGTGTGTCTAGCCTCTTTGAAGTGGAAGGGCAATGGTAGCCATGTTTTCGAGCAGCGGATGGTGGATTTGTGGCTAGCTATTCGATCCTTAATGTGTTGAGTCGTTTCACCCACGTACAGTAGGCCACAGGGGCACTTAATGACATAAATTACAAAGTTGGAATCACAGGTGAAATAATTTTTGATGGGATAAGATTTCCCAGTTCTGGGGTGAATGACTTCACTACCACGGATGATATTGGAGCAAGCAGCACAGTTTAAGCATGGGAAGGTACCTGTTCTTTGTGTATTCAAAAATAGTTGTCTTGGTATTTTATTTGTGCTGCCAAAATCAGCTCTAAGTTTATCTTGGATATTGGGAGCTCTCTTGGTGCATATTAGGGCTGGTGACTGGAAGGCCTCTACCCTAGGATAGGTTTTAGATAGAAGGGGCCAGTTCTTATGTATGGATTTGTAAATTTTTGGCATGAACGGATAAGAATGTACAAATGGAATACGCTCGGGTTTCTTAATTTGGACAGATGATGGCGAATTGGATAGTCTATTTTGTTCCTTTTGTTAATAGTTGTGGAGGATAGTGGCGCTCTTGGAATTTGTTGGTCATGTCCGTCAATCTCGTATTTAGGGTAGTTTTATCAGAAACTATACGGGAGACTCTGTGGTATTGAGATCTAGGAATGCTAGATTTAACAGATCTAGGGTGACAGCTGGTATAGTCGAGCAGGCTGTTAGTCTGTTGGCTTGGAGTACAGGTCGGTGCTCAGACTGCCGTTCGGGTTTTTGATAACCAATGTATCGAGGAAAGCTATTTGGGATTTGTCATGTTTCATAGTAAATTGTAATTCCGGTCTAACGGAATTGAGGTCGGTAAGGAAAGAGTTGAGAGAATTCTCTGTATCTGTCCAAATACCAAATATGTCGTCAATAAATCTATACCAGGTCGCTGAATGGTGTTTAAAGAGAGCATGGGTATATAAATTGTTCCTCAAACTGAGACATGTACAGATTAGCATAGGCCGGGGCTACATTAGAGCCCATTGCTGTACCTTGGATCTGTACGTAGAACTCGTCGCTAAACATAGTAATTTTCATGTAAAATCAAGTGTAGAAACTCAAGGCACAAGTTTATGGAGTGTTGTCCTAGAGTAGAGGACGAGAGAGCATATTCAACTGCTTCGAGGCCCTTTTCGTGTGTAATAGAGGTATAAAGACTTAACGTCCAGAGAAAATAAGAGACTGTCTGGTGGAATGGTTCCTAGATTCTTAATTTTAGAGAGAAAATTGCCAGTGTCAAGGATAAAGGATCGAGAGCCCTTAGTGAGTGGAGTCAGTATTTTCTCTAAAAAAAAAAATGGATAGAGGTGACAAGATGGAATCTGTTGATGCCACAATCGGTCTACCAGGGGGTTCGGTCAATGACTTGTGTATTTTAGGTAAGACATAAAATACCGGTATGACCGGGTGAGGGTTCTTGAGAAAAGTTACTGTCTTCTGATCGATTGTGTGGTTGTCGAGATATGTCTGCAGTGTGTCATTAATTTTTCTTGTGATACTAGCAGTGGGATCATGGGTAATTTTCTTAAGTCGTATTGTCAGACAGTTGCCTCGAAATCTCATTTTAAATACATGGTTCGATCTAGTACAACAGTAGCGCCCCCTTTATCTGCTGGTTTGACAACTATATCCTTATTGGATGCTAGACTCTTTAAGGCATGTTTTTCAGTTGTAGTTAGATTCTGATGTGTGGGATAAAAGCCAAGGTTATATTCATGTACCATAAGATTAATATCTCTGTCAATGAGGTCAATCACTGTCTCAGCCCCATGATAAGAATGCGGTGGTTGAAACGTGCTTGAGTTACGTAAACCAAATGAAGAAATGGAGAGTTCTGGAGCAGGGGGACCCCCCAGAGAGGGCGCCCTGTTGCCAGAGGTCTCGGCAGACAAAGCAAAGTGAGTTTTAAGTCTGATGTTGCGATAAAATCGCTGTAAGTCCCGTTCCAGCTGGTATGCATTCCAGTTGGGAGTCAGGCTGAAAGACAGTCCCTTCTGTAGGACGCTCACTTCAGCTGGTGACAAGGTGTATTGTGAGATATTAATCACCAGGTTTGGTGTCTTACCTGGGACCGAGTTACGACCCCTTCTCTTTGATCGACGGGTGGGTTTCCATGTGGTCTTCTTGCTGGACAACGATTCTGGCCTAAAAAAAGGGGAGAAGGGTCTTGGGCGATAGTCGGAGGTTTCGCTGCTGGGATCTGTTCATCGTTGGTACGATCTCTGTTGCCAGGATCTTGGTGCGGATGATGCGTTCCATTTGTATACTAGATTTTGGGAATAGTCGTCTGCGTCTCGCTGGAACTTTTGCAGTTTCCTCTCCTGTAGTGCTTTTACAATGTTCGTCCAGTATGGCGTCAGTTTTACTTTTCAGAGTGGACCAATCGTTAGTTGAAAGTGTCGCTGAAAGTTGTGAAGAGATTGCTGTGATTTTTTTTTTTTTTTTTTTTTTGTTCTGTTTCTTCAATAGCCTGCTTCAGGAATTCCACAGAGTACAATTATGTCTAATGAGCATTTGTTGAGGATTTTCTGAAATTTGGCGCAATATTCAGGGTTTTCAGAGAAGAGGGTGGGTCTCAGATGGCATCGGAGACCCCGTGGTATCCGTTGTGGACGATGATACTCTGCAAGACTAATAGTGTAGGTCATATGCCACTAGTTTTCTCCTCTTAGTCCCGTGTTCTCAAGTCGTTTGCTGGATTTTTCAGAAAATCACCAGAAGTCGTTACCGATGAGAGAATGGTGTTGCTAGTATTGTCATCGTAGGTCTCAGAAGTCATCAGTAGGGAGGTACGACACCGAAGAACAGTCCGTAAGTATTAGAATATTGGTGTGCACACAGCCGTTTGCATTGAGAGGTGCTGGTAGATGGGATATGAATTCCCAGGTAATGTATAATAAAGTTCACCGCACTCTCCAATAATTATTCATGAGCATTATTCAGGGCACGCACTGATTTTTTGTTTTTTTAATTTATTTTCAGCGATTTTCTGATAAAGACCTCACAGGTCGAAACGTTATTGTCGTTTATACTCTTATTCGAGAAATGCAGACGGTGGACAGTAGAAGGCAAGAGTATAAACGACAATAACGTTTCGACCTGTGAGGTCTTTATCAGAAAATCGCTGAAAATAAATTAAAAACAAATATCAGTGCGTGCCCTGAATAATGCTCATGAATAATTATTGGAGACTGCGGTGAACTTTATTATACATTACCTGGTAATTCATATCCCATCTACCAGCACCTCTCAATGCAAACGGCTGTGTGCACACCAATATTCTAATACTGACTCTGGTACGTGGTCAGTTTCTGTGAGGTGTTGATGTCGGTCCTCCAGTCACTGACATAAATCTCTTGTGCCTAGTCTACAATCTTTCGGATTCTGGCTTTTGTCAGGCTGCTGTGATTGGTCGTTTTGTCCAGTTGGGTTTGGGAAAGATGTGCCAGGGGTCCTGGTTCATCTGGACCACGTTTTTAAATATCAGAGCTTTGTGGTGATAGGAGCTTGGATTGCTACCCTGTAGAGCCTGAAATGTTAGTGCTCTCTTCAGAACTGCTAGGTGTAGAGGGAATCTGCCCAGCTCAGCCCAACAGGCACTGTGGAAAGTGCTTCGATAGACCTTGAGAAGGTGCTTACAGAATTCCAGGTGGAATATTTCTGTTCGCCTGGAATCCCTCCTTAACCCCTGACACTAATTGTTGTACTATGAAATTAAGATGCCATCCTACATTGCCTGGAATTGAATTGAGCCCACTGAACTTATTACAGGTGTTGTTAAACTAGATACAGGACAAGAAAGTATTCTCACAAATACCAGGCTGGAGTTGGACCAGTCATCCAGGAAATCCTTGCTGGTGTAGTCTGTAGTTGATACAGCCCCTCCATTATTGCAATGCTGCACTCTAGTGGGGAGTCGTTATCTGTCAGTCATTCTGATTTTTCTGGAACCTGAGGGCTGCAGCTGAAGCTTTATTGCCCAACTCAGATTCTGAGCTGGTCGATTTATGTCTTTGTCTGCTTAAAGAAGTTTTACGCTGTTCCTTTCTGGATTCCTGCCACAGGTGTAATTGTCGCGGGCGGGGAGGAGGGTGTCAGCACTGCGCTCACCCCTCTGCTCGGGTCTGGCGGCTGCTGCTCAGTGGTGGCTCGAGCTGTGGGCCGGATCCCGGGGGCTCTCGTGCGGCGCTCCTCGCCCGTGAGTGAAAGGGGATTGGGTGTTGGGATATTGTCTATTGTCCGTGACGCCACCCACGGTTGTGGTGATTTCACCACCGCTGCTCTTTATGGGAATCCCGGGAGTGATGGTGTGGAGCAGCAAGTTGTTGTGTTGCCTCTCCGTGGGTAGGGGTTGGTGATCCCAGGGCCCGGTGACTGGGTATGAGATGCAGGGCCTGGTAGGCGCAGGGACGCGGGGGCAGTGCTGTGCCTGGCGGCACTGTGGTACTCACTCAGCCTGAGACGATGACAGTGTTTCTCGGTAAACCACACGGCTGGGAAGACTGCTCCCACGCACGGCTGCACTTGCTTCCCCAGTAGGTGACTGTGATGTCCCTTTTCCTGCACCTAATGTTGTGGTTGGTTTCGATGGGTTCCCACCGGTAACCCGCTCCCCGGCTTCAAGCTGGACCGGAGGAGCACTACTCTTTGCCCGCAGGCACTGGCCCTTAGAAACTGGTGCGGTGGCGGTGTCTCTACTGTAATGGTTGGGCTGTTGCCTTCAAACGGGACTTGGCTGTTGGGGGATCTGCGTCCCCTTCACTGACAGATTCGGCAACTTATGGCGACTCCTAGCCTTGCCGGGGTCCGAGAGGCCCCTGCCCTGGTGCTGACTGTCCTTTTGTCCACTGCTCCAAACCGCCGGGTCACCACCCGTCCGCGGTCCTTCCAGGAACTCCCGAGCAGTCACCCCTGCGGACTATCACCGCCGTCTGCTGACCTTGCTGTCTCTCAGCCCGGGGCACACACCCGGACCAACTTCAGGCTTTACAACTGTCACTTTTCTGTCCTCCTTTGCCACTTCACTTTGCTTCCTTTCACTTTCACCTCCTAAACTCCTCTGCCTGGTTTTCCCGCCTCCAGAGCTGTGAACTCCTCGGTGGGGGGAGCCAACCGCCTGGCCCACCCCCCTGGTGTGAACACCAGCTCCTGGAGGAAGGCAACAAGGATTTTGAGGTTAGCTGATGTGCCTAACTGGGGTGTAGGGTGTGATGGTGCAATGACCTGTGACCCCTGGCTTGCCCAGAGCGTCACATAATAGCAACCCGAATCCAGAAGAGATGTTTCTTCTAAGCCATCCCCTGTGGTGGTTCCCTTCCTGGGTGGAGGCAGTGTGCTGTCCTCTGGAATACTGTGAAGATTGTTGAGGAAGGTCTAAGAATTCATACTGCTCTTCTGAAGCTGACTGACGAACCAAAACCATAACAATCCCACCTGTGTCCCGGCGCATGAATAAAAACACACCTATGTACCTTTTTAGTGGACGGGGTCGGCCACAGCTTTATTTAACCTTAAACTCGTTTCTTTAGGAATTTACTCAAACGTGAATAAAATCCTCTCTGAACCGGAACTGTTGCCCCTCCAGCTCCTGGAGGGCATGTGCGTCCTCGGTCCCCATACTATGTGAAGGGGCTGGTGTAGCCGCGACCGCCACACAACAACATCAAAGCCTGCTCAACCCCGTCCTGGAGGCTGGATATAAAAATATCCAGACCTATCTCGTTCAGGTGGATCCCGTCAGGACACATTAACCGGCGATTGTCACCTTCCAATTGCGTGTGGCGGACAACGACACCGGACTTGGACCTCACAAAACGCGATAGCCGACAATTTATTGTACGGCGAGCCTGCTCTATAGCCACGGCATCCCTCGCACCCTGTCATGTGACCCTGGGAATAATCTCCGACCAAAGAGACAACTTCCCCGAAGAAACCGATGATTCTCTCAAGATCAGCCCTCATGAGGGTCATCAACTCAGCTATCTTGAGAAAACACAGGTGATTCCCACCGGCATGTATCACTAAAACGGTCGGACGAGCGATCTTGCTGATCTCCTCCATAGCCTCCGGAAGTACTTGGGTCCATTTAAGACCCCGAATCCCCCTCCAAGAAACATAGACGTCCCTGAGACCGAGCTCTTTCCCACCGGGTCTGCACATCGCGCTCTGTGAAGCCCAGAACATGTATGAGTGGCCGATGAGCCACACGTTCGGGTGACTGTGACCTGCCAAAGAAAAACAATCAGATCAACAGCTCGGGACGAACGTAACTATTTACACAATCAGACTTCCAACTGCCAATCGGCTTCACCCGCCCGATCGGCAACCCTGCTCTAGATGCCGGTCGCCGCTCCGATCCTGAACGAGTGCGTACAAAAAATCCCCTGGGGGGGCCCCGACCGCCGCTAAACCTTTCCGCAAAACTGAAACAAATTGGAAACTCATCAAAGGGGAACCATCAGTGTGGGATAAAAAGGCGTGGCCCTTGGACCGGCAGGCCAAGTATTCCCCAACTACTTTTAGCGGGCATGTGTGCCCCAGGACAGGTTGCAGAACTACCCAAGAGCCCTGCCCATGTTGGTCCGTCTTGGAACGCCGGATCCTGATCTGAACTGTCCGATTTCTTACCGTTACGTCATCCTGCAAGAGGCCACCGGGCCGAAATGTAGAAACCGATACCAGTTCCCCTACCCGCAAGGTGCCGAAAAAGACAAAGCAAAAAGCTGCACTAAAGAGACACCTCGAAAGGGTCTGTACAAACGGCTCCCAACGCCCCGATCAACTGGCCCATGAGTTCGCAGGACATCGGCAGACTGTTCTCACGCTGAACATGTTGCTTCTTCCAACCCTTTAGCGCTTGTGTCACTAGAAAGATCTTAGTAGCATCCACCATACCACGCAATCGTAAGTGGAAGCTGATGCCCGCCATCTTTTTTACCGCTAATGAGTATGGGGTCACTTTCTCATGGAGATCGAGCAAAAAACCCACCACTAGTTCAGATACGATCATGCGGAAGGTTCGCTAGACTTTTCCCCGCCGTGACACACCACTCCTTACCCTACGAGTTCCAAGTCATCTCCGCCACGGATGCTCTGACCAAAGACATTCCACAATCGCTAGGTCCCACACCAACTGGGGGCAGGGTTTGCCCACCCTGCATGCCTCGGGCATTAAGTAGTGGAACTCCTGCCAATGGAAACGAGGGCATCAGCGCATTTATTTTGAACCCCTGGTATATGGTGAGAACGAAAACACGCGTTGTGCTGCAGGCAGCGAAGGACCAGATGCCGCAGCAGGGACCAAACCGGAAGAGAGCTCGAGGATGGGCCTTTCAACGTTTGCACAACGGACATGTTATCGGTCCAAAAGCATACCTTCCTGTTACTCAGCTCCGGGCCCTACAGTTCCATTGCCACAACTATCAGGAAAAGTTCCTGAAAGGTTGGGTTCTTAATCAGGTCACCCTGCCTCCATTCGGCGCACCATTCCTTCCCCAATATGGCGCTGAAATCCATTGAACTCGCCGCATCCGTAAATAGCGCAATGTCCTCATTTGATATTTCGTCCTCTAGCCAGCATGTGTGGCCGTTGTAGCTTTCCAAGAAAAATTGCCATACCTCCAAATCTGCCCTCATCGGTCTAGTGATTTGGATACGATGACCCGGCCTGGACATGCCTCTCGTTGCCAGTGACAAGCGTCGCGAAAAAACCCTGCCCATCGGCATGACACTACATGCAAAGGCCAGCAAGCCCAAAAGCGACTGCATCTGTTTTAGCGTTGCCTTATTGTGACGCCCTGGGCAAGCCAGGGGTCACAGGTCATTGCACCACCACACCCTACACCCCAGTTAGGCACATCAGCTAACCCCAAAAATCCTTGTTGCCTTCCTCCAGGAGCTGGTGTTCACACCAGGGGGTGGGCCAGGCGGTTGGCTCCGCCCACCAAGGAGTTCACAGCTCTGGTGGCGGGAAAACCAGGCAGATCAGTTTAGGAGATAGCTCAGGGAAGAGCTTGAGTGAGGAGTTCAGTTTAGGAGGTGAAAGGAAGCAAAGTGAAGTGGCAAAGTAGGACAGAAAAAATGACAGTTGAAGCCTGAAGTTGGTCCGGCTGTGTGCCCGGATCATGACAGCAAGGTCAGCAGACGACTGTGACTGTCTGGAGGGGTGACTGTTCGGGAGTTCCTGGAAGGACCGCGGACGGGTGGTGACCCGGCGGTCTGGAGCAGTATACGAAGGACAGTCAGCACCAGGGCAGGGGCCTCTCGGACCCCGGGAAGGCTAGGAGTCGCCATAAGTTGCCAAATCCGTCAGTGAAGGGGACGTAGATCCCCCAACAACCAAGTCCCGATTGAAGGCAACAGCCCCAACCATTGCAGTAGAGACACCGCCACCGCCAGGGCACCAGTTTCTAAGGGCCAGCGCCTGCGGGCAAAGAGTAGAGCTCCTCCGGTCCAGCTTGAAGCCGGGGAGCGGGTTACCGGTGGGGACCCATCGAAACCATCCACAACAAAAGGTGCAGGAAAAGGGACATCACCGTCACCTTCTGGGGAAAGCAAGTGCAGCCGTCCGTGGGAACCGTCTTTCCAGCTGTGTGGTTTACCGTAAAACTGTGTCAACGTCTCAGGCTGAGTGAGTACCACAGTGCCGCAAGGCACAGCGCTGCCCCCGCGTCCCTGCGCCCACCAGGCCCTGCATCTCCCACCTCATCACTGGGCCCCGGGATCACCAACCCCTACCCACGGAGGGGAAACACAACAACTCGCTGCTGCACACCATCATTCCCGGGATCCCCATATAGAGCAGCGGTGGTGAAATCACCACAACCGTGGGTGGCGTCACGGACAATAAACAATCCCCACACCCCAAATACCCCCTTTTCACTCACGGGCGAGGAGCGCCGCTCGAGAACCCCCGGGATCCGGCCCACCGCTCAAGCCACCACTGAACAGCAGTCGACCCGAGCAGAGGGGTGAGCGCAGTGCTGACACCCTCCTCTCCGCCCGCGACATTATAAACAGACAACCTTTTTTTTTTATGAGGTCCAACAATTTACTGATCTTATCTGCCGGAAGGCGAAACACCATTTCAATTGAGTCCAACTCGATGCCTAAAAAGGATAAGCACCGGGTGGCACCCATCGTTTTATCCGCTGATAAGGGGACACTGAAACGCTCCACTAGAAGGCAAAAGGAGTCCAAAAGATATCTGCACCTAGCACTATCTTGCGCCACGAAAAGGAAGTCGTCTAAGTAGTGAATAATTGCTCTAGATCCTGTTTCACAACAAGTGGCCCACTCAAGGAAAGAGCTAAACTCGAAATAATAGCAAGAAATAGAGCAACCCATCGGCAAACATATCGTAATAGAAAGACCTGCCGAAGAAGCAACCCAGCAAGTGATAACAATCTGGGTGCACTGGAAGAAGCCAAAAAGCTGCCTCGATATCAGACATGGCCATGTATGCTCCCACCCCGGCTTTACGGAGGAGAGATACGGCTCTGTCAAGATACATATGAAACCGAAACTTCATCCTTAGCTATACCATCATTCACTGAAGCGCCCTTTGGGAACGACAAGTGCTGGATCAAACTAAACGAATTCGGATCCTTCTTTGGTACAACACCTATGGGTGAAACTCTCAGGTTTAGGAAAGCTGGGAACTAAACGGCCCGACTATCCTACCCAAATCAACTTTTCGCAATCTTATCTGCTACCACCTGGGGATAGTCATCATCTGACTTCAAATTCCAGGAAAAAGTAGGACAGCTGGAGAAAACGGAATAAAGCAACCATAAGAAAAACCCACACGCAGCCTTATTAGGGTATTGGCCTAACCAGGGCTCCATCTCTAGCACTTTCACCTGAGTCTTTCCCTTCAATTGGACCTGCAGGGCGGACCTGTCTGCTTGGTTTTTGGCATTTGACCGCAGCATGCTGCCCGCCGCACGAGGAGCACTCGTGCCTGTATTTACACAGGCCATAGAAGCGACAGTGGCCCTCGTTGAACAGCCAGCATGCCCCTGGTCGCTGCAATGCCCAGCGGGAGCTGGGGGAGCGGCTGTAGTTTTCTTCCTGGCCTGTAAGATGGATCAAAGGCCGAGCTGTGCTTTGCTCAAATCTTAGGAGTTAGAGGGACTTGTAATTCTATTGAGTCCACTTAACCATTTCAGAAGTCTCTCAGGAGGTCTGGATCTTCTTATGGTTTGATGCTCAGAAGGGCTAGTTGCTGTATCCCAGGCGTTCTTCAGCAATTCTTCTAGCTGGGCCTGAATACATTCCAGCCTACAGGCCAAAGCAGCAGCCTTAACACTCCTCAGCAAGGCATCCATACTTCTAGTGCAGTCTTGGAGTCCAGCAACAAAGAACTAAAAATGCTTTTGAGTGTTGCTAAATCCAGATATTGACATTTTTTTTTTTCTTTTATACGGTGGGACCAACTTCTAGTTCAGTCTTGGAGTCTAGCAACACAGAGAACCCTTCCAATGAGGGCAGGGGTCTGATAAAAGGGTTCGATCTTTTACTGCTGCTCACTCTCACCTTTCCTAGGTAAACCCAACCCTTACTCATAAACCCTTTCCTGGATCTATCACTACCTCCGTCATGGCTATTTGCTTTCACTCTGCTTTAACGGGCCTGGCTGCATCCTGTGTATAGGTAGTTCAAACTTCGTCTGTACTGTATATATTTTTTTGAACACCTTCTCATTGAAGTTTTTTTTTTTTTTTTTTCTTATCATGACTCTGAAAATTGTAGATTCACATTGAAGGCATCAAAACTATGAATTAACACATGTGGAATGAAATACTTAACAAAAGTGTGAAACAACTGAAAATGTCTTATATTCTAGGTTCTTCAAAGTAGCCACCTTTTTGCTTTTGATTACAGCTTTGCACACTCTTGGCATTCTCTTGATGAGCTTCAAGAGTTAGTCACCGGAAATGGTCTTACAACAGTCTTGAAGGACTTCCCATAGATGCTTAGCACTTGTTGGCCCTTTTGCCTTCACTCTGCAGTTCAGCTCACCCCAAACAATCTCGACTGGGTTCAGGTCTGGTGACTGTGGAGGCCAGGTCATCTGGCGTAGCACCCAATAACTCTCTCTCTCCTTCTTAGTCAAATAGCCCTTACACAGCCTGGAGGTGTTTGGGGTCATTGTCCTGTTGAAAAATAAATGATGGTCCAACTAAACGCATACTGGATGGAATAGCATGCTGTTGCAAGATGCAGTGGTAGCCATGCTGGTTCAGTATGCCTTCAATTTTGCTTAAATCCCCAACAGTGTCACCAGCAAAGCACCCCCACACCATCACATCTCCTTCTCCATGCTTCACGGTGGGAACCAGGCATGTAGAGTCCATCCGTTCACCTTTTCTGCATCGCACAAAGACACGGTGGTTGGATCCAAAGATCTCAAATTTGGACTCCTCAGACCAAAGCAGATTTCCACTGGTCTAATGTCCATTCCTTGTGTTCTTTAGCCCAAACAAGTCTCTTCTGCTTGTTGCCTGTCCTTTAGCAGTGGTTTCCTAGCAGCTATTTTACCATGAAGGCTGCTGCACAAAGTCTCCTCTTAACCGTTGTTCTAGAGATGTGTCTGCTGCTAGAACTCCGTGTGGCGTTGACCTGGTCTCTAATCTGAGCTGTTAACCTGCGACATCTGAGGCTGGTGACTCGGATAAACGTATACTCTGCAGCAGAGGCGATTCTTGGTCTCTTTCCTGGGTCGGTCCTCATGTGAGACAATTTCTTTGTAGCGTTTGATGATTTTTGGCACTGCACTTGGACACTTTCAAAGTTGTTTTTTTTTTTTGTTTTTTTTTTCTCAATTTTCAGACTGACTGACCTTCATTTCTTAAAGTAATGATGGCCACTCGTTTTTCTTTACTTGACTGCTTTTTTTTCTTGGCATAATACAAATTCTAACGGTCTATTCAGTAGGACTCAGCTGTGTATCCACCAGACTTCTTCACAACACAACTGATGGTCCCAACCCCATTTAAGGCAAGAAATCCCACTTATTAAACCTGACAGGGCACACCTGTGAAGTGAAAACTTTCTGGTGACTACCTCTTGAAACTCCTCAAGAGAATGCGAAGTGTGCAAAGCGGTAATCAAAGCAAAAGGTTGCTACTTTAAAGAACCTAGACTATAAGACATATATATATATTTTCAGTTTTACTTAAGTATTTCATTCCACATGTGTTATTACATAGTTTTGATGCCTTCAAGGAGAATCTACAATTTTCAGAGTCATGAAAATAAAGAACTTTGAATGAGAAGGTGTCAACTTTTGGGCGGTATTGATAAAATAGATGTTCTCAACCCAACGTCAAGGGTCTTCTTCATACTTGTGAGTCCCTACACTAAATTTAAGAGCGGAACAGCAAAAAGAGGAATTAAACTTGTTGCCCCAAAAATTCAGAAATTAAAAGCCAGAAGGGCGACTGTTTACTTGAACCGGCCACAGAAACAAATGCACTCACAGGATGCAGCGAAACCCCTTTGTAAAGATGGAGGCAACAGGTGTGTCATGAAACTAGGGATAGGAAGTGGAAGTTACAGCCCCCCTTTCCACCACCCGACAGACCGAGCACGTGACTCACTCTCTAGCGCCCCTCTTATAGTCAGGCCAATTATGGAATTGCCTGACAATAAGCCAGGAGGCCGCTATTCTACTATGCCGATGATTGAAGGGTTCCCGGTGAGAGTAAGGTATATATTCCCCCGACTCCTGTGGCCGGAATATATCTAAACCTCCCCAGATCTCACTGGTCGCCCCACAACTTCCTCACGTGTATAGTACGCATGGCCCCCGAGCAAAGACAAACCAAAAATGTTCCTAGGGTCTTTATCAAACTGACTACAATCCATGTCTCCTCCCCTTTTGGTGACGTCGCAGGGGTGTACTGCCCCACCCCTGTCTTGAGTCTAAAATAATATCCCAAAGTGATTATTGGCCATAACTTTACCTGGGAATGTCGTAGGCGGACGGCAATGCTTTCAGATTTACAGTTATGATTTTATCTTTACAATGATGGGACACATGATTAGTCTGCTGGTACCCCACTGGCCAATATAAAGTTTTGGGATACCTACAGGGTTCCCACACCTATATAAAATATGTGCTAGAATCGTCGGAATGCCTGGATAGATTTCTGCTTGACATGTTTATAGGAGGTGTCGCCCTGGGCAAGCCAGGGGACACAGGTCACACACCACCACACCCCACATCCCAGGTAGGCACACCTAAGCTGAACCACAAATCCTTGTTGCCTTCCTCCAGAGGCTGATGATTCACACCAGGGGGTGGGCCAGGCGGTTGGCTCCGCCCACCAAGGAGATCACAGTTCTGGAGGCAGGAAGTACCAGGCTGATTAGCTCAGGGGGAGCTTGAGTGAGGAGCTAAGCAAACAGTGAAGTGAAAGTAAAGAAAGGTGGTAAAGGAGGAAAGCAAGTGAGGTGACAAGAAGAAAGGAAAGCCTGAAGGGTCCAGCTTTGTGTAGGGCCAGAACAGCAAGGTCAGCGACGGCGGTGACTGTCCGGAGTGGGACGGTTCGGAAGTTCCTGGAAGGACCCCATTGGCTGTGTGCCCGGCGGTCTGGAGCAGTGTTCCGAAGGACAGTCAGCACCAGGGCAGGGGCCTCTCGGACCCCGGCAAGGCTAGGAGTCGCCAAATTTGCCAAATCCGTCAGTGACGGGGACGTAGCTCTCCCAACAACCAAGACCCGACAGAAGGCAACAGCCCAACCCGTACAACGGAGACATCGCCACCGCCAGGGCACCAGTCTCCGAGGGCCAGCGCCTGCGGGCAAAGTGTAGTGCTCCTCCGGCCCAGCTTGAAGCCGGGGAGCGGGTTACCGGTGGGGACCCATCGCAACCAACCGTACATACCGGTGCAAGGAAAAGGGACATTACAGTCACCTACCGGGAAAGCAAAGCAGCCGTCTGTGGGACCGTCCTACCAGCCGTTGGTTTACCGTACAAACTGTGTCCATGTCTCAGGCTGAGTGAGTACCACAGTGCCGCAAGGCACAGCGCTGCCCCCGCGTCCCTGCGCCCACCAGGCCCTGCACCTCACAAGCCATTACCGGGCCCCGGGATCACCAACCCCTACCCACGGAGGGGCAACACAACACCTGGCTGCTCCACATCACAATCCCCGGGATCCCCGTATTAAGCAGCGGTGGTGCTACCAATCACCACAACCGTGGGTGGCGTCACTGACATTATCCCAACACCCCAAACACCCCCTTTCACTCACGGGCGAGGAGCGCCGCTCGAGGAAACCCCCGGGATCCGGCCTACGGCTCGAGCCACCACTGAGCGGCCGGACCCGAGCAGAAGGGGTGAGCGCGGTGTGCTGACACCCTCCTCCCTGCCCGCGACAGAAGCACTGCTCATGAGATATTAAACATTTTATTACAGGATGCCTCTAATTAGGTTGTCACTACTTCTGCAGTGTCACTGAGGGGGGTCTTCCTTTCCCTTACTGTTCCCAGGCCTAAACAGCTAATCTAATTTCCATTTCATAGGAGTTTGCCTTTTGTCACACCACTAGCTAACAGACCATTTCCTCAAGTTAATTAGCATACTGATTGAAGCCTCCTTAGGCCTTAAGGCCCAGTCACACACGAAATATGGTCGTACCTTGATAAGATGGCGGCTATAGGAATATGGCTTAATAGATTGGAATATATCCCTATGTCCTCACACCTCCCTCTTTTAGAGGGCGCTAGGGGGCAGCACATTCTGGTGTTCCCCTGTGTGCCGGTCCGCGACCTCTCCTTGTCGGGACAGCCAGTCTGCGTTACCATGGTCATGGCTCTTCTTGTGGCGAATGGTGAAGTTGTACTGCTGGAGTGCCAGGCTCCATCGCAACAACCTCCCATTCGTCCCAGAGACTGTGTAACCAGCTTGGGGGGGGTTGTGGTCGATCTCCACGATGAAGCAGCGCCTGCATAGGTAGGGTTGCAGACGCTGCAGAGCGCACACTATGGCTAGGCATTCCTTTTCCATCGTGGAGTAGGCCACCTCCCTCGGCAACCGCTTCCTGCTCAGGTACAAGACTGGGTGCTCTTGGCTTGGAGTCCACCTCGCTGAGCACTGCACCGAGGCTGAAGTCACTGGAGTCTGTTTGTACTACAAACTGCTGCGTGAAGTCGGCTGTCTGTAGTACTGGTGAGCTGGACAGGGCAGTCTTGAGGGCCCAAAAGGCTGTCTCGCAGTCCACTACCCAATTGACTGCAGAGGGCAGCCTCTTGGTGAGGTCCATCAGGGGCTTTGCCAGGCTACTATAGTGTGGAACAAACCTCCTATAGTACCCGGCGGTCCCCAAGAAGGACATCACCTGCTTCTTGGTCCTGGGAGTGGGCCAGGATGGGATGGCCTCCACTTTCCCAGGCTCTGGCTTCAGAGCTCCCCCCCCCCCCCCCCCCGAATACCCGGTGATCCAGGTAGAGTACCTCATTCATGGGCAGCTGACACTTTCCCGGCTTGATGGTCAAACTTGCTTTGAGCACCTGATGCTTTAGGTGATCCAGGTGGGACCGAAGATGGCGATGTTATCCAGGTACGCGGCCGCGTACCCTTCAAGTCTTTTGAGCAGGGTGTTGACAATCTGCTGGAAAGTGGCAGGGGCATTCATCACCATGGACTCGTACAGTCCAAATGGGGTAATAAAGGCATAGCGTTCCCTGGCCTCGAGTCAGGGGGATCTGCCAATATCCCCGGCCCAGATCCATAATGGTCAGGTACTGAGCCACGGCCAACTGATCGAGCAGGTCATCGATGCGTGGCATTGGGTATGCATCGGTGACCGTGACAGCATTGAGCCCCCTGTAGTCCACACAGAACCGAGTGGTTCGGTCTTTCTTTGGGATGAGGACTACAGGCGCTGTTGGATGCTTGGATCACCCCCAGCTTCAGCATCTCGTCAATCTCCTGATGCATGTGCTGCTGCACCTCCAGGGAGACACGATATGCTGAACGCCGGATCGGGGGATGATTCCTCGTGTCCATGTGATGGACGGCCAACTCAGTTATTCTGGGCCGGTAGGTAAACCACTCCAGGAAGGGGTGTAGGGTGGCCCACAGCTGGGACCGTTGGTCCTCCAAAAGCTGGTGGCCAACCTCCACATACTCAATGTATCCACCTGCCCTAACCTGGGCGAGCATATTAAAGAGGGTTTCAGCCTCTCCCTCTTTAGGCAGGTTGCACACGGAGTACACATGCCTCCCGCTCATGATGTGCCTTAATCATGTGGTACAGGGACCAGTACCTAAATCTGTTGACCCACTTGGTATGCCCTCTCACAAGCATACTGGTCGTACAAACGCTTCTGATCGGCCTGGGCTTGAGCCATATTGCCGTGCACCAGCTGCGTCAAGGCCTGCATTTTGTCCCGGAAGCGCCTGACATACTCTATGACCGACACTCCAGGGGTGGCCAAATCCCCTTCCCAAACCTTTCACCAGAGCCAGGGGGCCCCGCACATGTCGCCCGCACATGTCGCCCGTACAGGAGCTCAAAAGGTGAGAATCCTGTTGAGACCTGTGGAACCTCCCCGGTAAGCAAATAACAGGTGGGGGAGATACCACTCCCAGTCACGCCCATGGGAGGCGACCAACATCTTAAGCATCTGCTTTAAGGTGCCATTGAACCGCTCGCACAGGCCATTATGCGGCTTTAGACGTTACGATCGATTGTGCGATTTCACGATCGATCGTACCCGCCCCCGCCATTTGTGCGTCACGGGCAATTGATTGCCCGTGGCGCACAGTCGTTAACACCCCCGTCACATGAACTTACCTCCCGTGCGACGTTGCTGAGGGCGGCGAACATCCACTTCCTGAAGTGGGAGGGATGTTCGGCGTCACCGACGTCACACGGCAGCTGGCCAATTGAAGCGGAGGGGCGGAGATTAGCGGGATGTAAACATCCCGCCCACCTCCTTCCTTCCACATTGCCGGCGGGTGCCACGGGACGCAGGTAAGCGATGTTCATTGTTCCTGTGGTGTCACACGGAGCGACGTGTGCTGCCACGGGAACTATGAACAACCGGCGCCATGTTTATTAAACAATTTTATGAAACCTAGCGACCAGTACACGACTCACGATTTGTGAGCGATACTGCATCGCTAGGAGGTGTCACACAGGCTGACGTCGCAAGCTATGCCAGATGTGCATCACGAAAACCGTGACCCCGACTATCTATCGCACGATAGATAGTCTCGTGTAAAGCCCGCATTAGTCTGTGGGTGGTACGGGCTGGTCACCAGATGTTGCACCTGAATTTGCTTACAGAGGGACTCCATCAGCTGTGACATGAATTGGGTCCCCCGGTTAGTGAGAATTTCCTGGGGAAAACCCACTCGGGAGAAAATCTCCAGCAATGTGGTGGCCACCTTGTCTGTCTGAATGGAAGACAAGGCTACCGCTTCAGGGTACCAGGTGGCATATTCTACTACAGTCAGTATGAAGCATTTCCCAGAGCTCCTGGGGATGGCCAGGGGGCCGACCAGATCCACAGCCACTCTCCTGAAAGGCTCATCAATGATGGGCAAAGATACCAGTGGAGCTTTGGGATGTGGCCCCGCCTTCCCCACTCTGACAAGTATCACACGAACGGCAGTAGGAAACCACATCGGCCCCCATTTTTGGCCAGTAGAAATGCTGGGTTAACCTGGCCTTGGTCTTGGCGATCTCTAGGTGTCCGACCATCGGAATCTCATGTGCGATCAGCAACAACTCCGTCCGGAATGGATAGGGTACCACCAACGGTCGGTCCCTGGGCCACGTCTGAGCCCTGCTGGACAGTGACTTGCTCTGGGTCTGAGTCGGAGGGAGGCTGTGCCGCCTGCTTCTTAGGAGCTTTCAGGCTGTCGTCAGCTTCTAACGCTGCCTGAAACCACTGACTAGATGTGACCAGAATCAACGAGACTGCCACATCTTCGGTCAGTACCCCGGGACCTGTGTCCGGGCCTCCACCTGACTTGGCTGGCATTTGGTCAGAAGGGGAAGAGCTATCTGACCTCCGGGAGGCCCCTTGGGTTCCAGCACTCCCACTGCGGGTGACTGCGGCCACAGCCGCTGCTACCGTGGGTCGTGCCTGCTTCTCCTCAGTTTTTGACCAAGTCGGCGGTTCAGGCAGACCTACCTGGCTTTCTGACACCCCGGTTCTGGGGGAACCCTGCACAGAGATCTTACCTGGGAGCACTTCCGCTCCTGGGTCAGCCCCAATCTCGCCTGCCTGCCCCCACCCCCCCTCCTCCCACGGCAGCAACAGAACCCTGCTGTGAAATCTCTGGGGACCCCGCATTTGCTTTGCAGTGGTAGCCCCCACCTCACACACTGGCTCTCTCCCTACAGTATCCTGCTCTCTGCTTATCCCTGCAGAGGACAACAGATCCCAGCTCACTGGCTGATCACTTGTAAAGGCATTGTCACACCTTTCTCTGACCCCCTCCCCTCCTGTCACAGCTGCAACTGCGTGTGTGTCTATGGTGTCAGTGTAAGCAGAGGACTCAGAGCTCACTCCCTCCTCCCTTACATCATGCACAGATAAAACATCAACATCGCCATGGGGTATGTCAGTACTGGCTGAAAGATCAGCCCTTGGGACAGATTTGGGGTTGATAACCTCCAAGTTTGAGGCCCCCCGAATCCCCAAGTAACACTTTCAGGAATCCTATCAGTTATTCCCACTTCTCACCCCTCGCCCTGCGCTCCAATCCAAATAAACCTTGGCAACTGGCAGCGCCGGTTCAATGCCTCCAATCCCAGAGACAGCAAGGCTTTTTCCAGGTACCAAGTCTTGGGGGTGTAATGATGAGCCAGGGAAGCCTCCGGCCTTGTAGTCGTGGCGGTAGCTTTCAGGCTTGTCCCTGGCTTCACCACTACTTCAAGGTCGGGGACCGGCTTGGTGGGGCAGAGTGTGATGGTGCATTCGCCGGACGATGTACAAACAATCTTCAGACAAAGGGTGCTGGTTACAAACTACATCCTTTATTGTACAACACGATCCGGCAGAAAAATCAGGCACTTTCGGTGGAGCTGGGGGCAGCCTGCCCTAACGCACCCTCTGGTGGGGATGTGCCCGGGGTACTCCACTTCGCCGGGCTCCCACTCTTTGGTTTCATGCACACCGGACCCACACCAGTTGCTTCATACCCTGAGGTTTCGTTCCACTCCTTACTCTCCGGCGCCCCCTGCTGGTCCCGCTCACACACTCTGCCCCTCGATGTTCACACTCTTCCGTCCCGGATCCAACTCCCCACACACACACACAACTATTCCCCTATGATTCAGCCGGCTCCTCCTCCCCGGTGGCGACAGCCGTCCCACCCGGCCACTAGGGGTGCCCTATCACAATATACAATAATAAAAGTCAAACATTTTTATTAATTACAATTCCGTGTTATCTCAGCTCCCTCCTGTAGGGGTATGCTCACCCACTACAGGGGGACACCATCTCAGGCTGTACCAGTCATCTCAGCGGCTGTGTCTCACAGTACCATGGTCATAGACCAGCCGACGGTGACGGGTTAGAAGTTGTCCAGGGACCTACCATCACCCACACACCGCACGGGGGGCGCTGAGGGCACATGGCCTTGAAGTGTCCAGTTTGGTTGCACTGGTGGCACAGTCTTGGTTCTGCCACTGGCCTGGAGAGGTGAGGCGAGTCAAGGGGGACACCCGCTGCAGTCTAGGGGCAGGTGGGGCAGTCGCAGGATTCATCTTACCCCCTCTCCAGGTGCTGCTGGCGGCTGCTCTCTTGGCCTTAGGGGCCTGATTGTTGGTGTAGTCATCTGCCAGGGCAGCTGTAGCAGTGGACCCCTTTGGCTTCTGGTGTAAGATGAACTTGCGGAGATCCTTAGGGCAGTTCCACAAGAGTTGCTCCGTGATGAACAAATCCAGGATTTCCAGTCCGGTGGTAAGCTGCAGGCCTTGGGTCCAGTGGTCAGCAGCTCTGGCAAGGGCCCGCCGGTGGTCAGCCAAGGTGTCCTTTGGTCCCTTATGCAGGCTCCGGAACTTCTTGCAGTAGGACTCCGGAGTAAGGTTATACCGTTGGATCAGGGCCCGCTTGATGGTGTCATAGCTCTGATCTGCTTCAGCAGGCAAGTCCCCAAGGATATCCAGGGCCTTACCCCTTAAACGGAGGGTCAGGTACTTGGCCCACTGGTCCTTGTCCAGATAGTGCTGCAGGCAAGTCCGTTCAAAGGCTGTCAGAAAAGAGTTAGTCTCCATCCTTCTCCAATACAGGGAAGTCCTCAACACTGACCTTTGAAACTTCGTGTCTCGATGGTCACGGGTGGATGATGAGGGCTGGAGCGGAGCTAGCTGCAGCTGGTGGTCATGCTCTGCCTGTCTCTCGCTTCGCAGCCTCACGCTCTGCCAGACGCCCATGTTCTGCCATGAGCATCTTGTAGGTGTTCTGGTATCCCGCTGTAAGACTGGCCACAGCAGCTTGAAGGAGGGCCTCTGAACCTCTCAGGCTGGGGGTATTGGCAAGTGGTGATCTGTGGTACGCTGCAGAGCTGGGTGCTGTGCTGTCCACTGCAGGGTGGAGGACTGGCATCTGGCTCCCTGAGGACCCTTTATAGTGGGCTCCTCCTCACCTTATACATAATTGCCAGGTTGTGCGATGTCCTCTGCAGAGCTGTTATCGGGCGTCTGGCTCCTGGAGGACTCGTGGACAACCTAATCATCGCTGCCCACAGCACTGTCCTCCACCTCTTCGGCTCCGGCCATAGCCTTGGCCAGTTGCATAGCTCTGGTGCTCAGCAATTCTTGCAGACTTTGGTCACTGACACTGGAGGCATCAGGTGTCAGTTCTAACACCTTACAGTAACTGCACTCTGGCACTCTAGTGTTGAGCTGGTCTTAAGACCCCAGCTGCTACTGGTAGTCTTTAGTGTCTGGGAGTATGGGTCTCACACACTATTATCTCTATCCCACCGCTGCCACCAATATGTCATGAAACTGGGGGTAGGAAGTGGAAGTTACAGCCCCCCTTTCCACCACCCGACAGACCGAGCACGTGACTCGCTCTCTAGCGCCCCTCTTAGTCAGGCATATTATGGAATTGCCCAACAATAAGCCAGGAGGCCGCTATTCTACTATGCCGATGATTTGAAAGATTCCCGGTGAGAGTAAGGTATATATTCCCCCGACTCCTGTGGCCGGAATATATCTAAACCTCCCCAGATCTCACTGGTCGCCCCACAATGATCCTTGGCATAAACTCTCTGCCACCAAACGATTACGATAACTATTAAGCCGAGCCCACAGACGTGGGATTCAGGATCGAGATAACAGAGCAGCCCAGGATTAAATTACATATTTTTAATTGCCAAAAAGGGCACACTAGCTGCTACAATATATACAATATGGAATTTACAGAATATATAGGTCAGAGTAAATTTACAGACAAGACTGGGTTACAACAGTCAGATCAAGCAGTTACCTTATGCATCTGGCGACAGGGGGGGGGTGTCGTTCGACCAAGGTTTCATGGACTTCCTCACGTGTATACTACGCATGGCCCCCGAGCAAAGACAAACCAAGAATGTTCCCACTGTCTTTATCAAACTGGCTACAATCCATGTCTCCTCCCCTTTTGGTGACCTCGCAGGGGTGTACTGCCCCACCCCTGTCTTGAGTCTAAAATAATATCCCAAAGTGATTATTGGCCATAACTTTCACAGAAATAGCAAAATGCCCTGGGGATCCACAGTAGCAATAGTAATAAATAGCTGAATCCAAGAGGAGCAGTGAACAATAGGATAAACAAGACCTAAAATATAACGTTTATTAGATATACATAAAATGAGCAAAAGCTCACAAGGTGAGTAAAAACCATAACCAGCACACAGCCAATAATGGTGCTATAACAGGGCATATATAAAAAAAGCCCAAGTCAGATCACCCTTGGTAAGGAGTTGCACTAGGTGACAACCTTCAGAACAACTAAGGAGCCTCCTATGAATTACCCAGAGGGTGATAAGACAAAAAATAGACACATACCTCCTTATTGCCAAATACTAGGGGCCACAGTGGAGAGCAATTGTGTCCCAAAACTGCTTCTTATGGATCAAGAAAACGTATTTCTCATTCAATCCCCTATAGGGAACGTTCTTACCAGATCCTGAAGAGGTGGCAGGGCGACTATACCAAATTATTCAGGTCTCCTAGGGGAGCTGTCAATCAGCTCTTCAAATCCCACAGGAATGCCACGAAAGAAAACTCCATGTATATGTCAAACACTCACTCCCAACACGTTTCTTGGGGATCAATCATCAGGGGAGTATGGGTGAAAGGCCTTGGGTACTGCTTCAAATATTTCCAATAGTGCAGTAATATCATGCCCAAGACACTAAAAGATAAGACAAAATGTATAATATAAGCCCAAAGCATTGTATTTAGAAAGGCCTATCTAAATGCCCCATAGATAAGAAACTCACCGCACACAGCGTGTGTCATAGTGAACCGTTTTGAAAATGCCGCGCTGGCGTCCCGGAAGCATGCTCCATTTATATCCCGGCGCATGCGCAATGGCACAATAACACGCAGTGACGTGCATACCAGGATGAATCAGAGCCGGAAGTGCACGTCACCGGGCACCGTGTCTCACAAGGAGAACGTAGCCCAGTCCAGTGACATCATATCCTGGAGAACCGCTCGCGCTGAAAAGATAGAGCGCGTTGCCATCGCAACCAAGATGCGCTCTCACAAATCCAGAACGGCGGTTCAAAAATGCTTTTACACATGCTGGCGGCAAATCGCCGCATGGTAGGCATAAAGGCCACACATGGCAGTGTATCAATATTAACCCTGACACAGACATCCACATAAAAGGTAGAAGAGATATATTTTATAATTAAAAAATGAGAAATTGAGGGGTAATCGGGAACAGAGAGTCAAAGCGAAGGGTGTCCCAGAGGGTCACACAAAAAGCCATATAACCTAAAGCAGTAAAAACCACCATAAGTCAGAGGCAAGTACCTCTTATATGACAGCATAGATTAAAGTAAAAAATATCAATTGAAATCCAAGATACTTGGCCCAAGGGTTACAAACATCGCTATACCTAATCCACCCAGACCAGAGGGTAATTTAACACCTGACTTGTGTAAATTGAGGGTCGGCCAGCGAAAACGCAGGGAACAAGAGGGGCAATACAGACACAGCAAGAACAGAAACACAGAAAAACTAAGGTGCCCGCTAAAAAACCCCTACAGACCATTCTCTCCCTGCCTATCATGTGGGGGTCGGTACCCTAGAAGAGCCCGCGTAGATGGTGCCCCCACTCGGCCGTCGTCTCACCCTCCTATACTTACCCTATAGGCTAACGTGCTCCTACAGGAAGGGTGTAAAAGACAGTGACTCATTTAGACCTGCTGGTGCCATCGTGTTAAGATTGTAAATCCAATAGCACTCTTTCTGGAGTACCTTCTTGTCCCAGTTTCCACCTCTGGGCGGGGGATGAATGAGGTCAATCCCCATGATTCTTAAGCTTCTCAGGTCACCATTATGAAAGTTAATATGTCGGGCGACCGGGGTATCATTTTTCTTGAGGATGTCATTCTTGTGTTCCCCCCACTCTTCGTCGCAGCTCCCTGATAGTCTTCCCAATATAGTTTTCCGCATACACATTTCATCCTATAGATGACCCCCTTTGATTTACAGGTGATCATTGATCTTATGGAAAAACTCCTACTGTCCTTTTGGTCCGTGAACTCCTTGCCCTCCTGAATAAACCTGCAGTTCACACAATCGTGGCATTTGAAACAGCCCCTAATTGCACTTCCCGTTGTCGCTGGCCCACCCTCGCTAAAATGACTATGCACAAGTCTGTCACCCAAGGATCTTGCCTTCCTATAGGTAACAGACGGCTGCACTAGCAAGTGTTTCTCAATCAAGGGGTCCATCTGTAAAACATGCCAATGTTTGGAGAGGATTCCCCTGAGGTTCCCCGATCCATTGTTATAGGTCGTGATGAACCTCAGGACGTCCTCAGGCTCTTTTTTCCTCTCGTTTGGGTTTAACAGCTTGGTACGATCCATATTGCGTACAGAAATATACGCCTTGTGGATAATGCCCTCCGGATAACCTCTATCTCTCAAACGTCCCATTAGATCATGGGCCTGTTCCTTAAAGCCTGCTTCCTCAGAGCAGTTATGCCTCATTCTTACGAATTGCCCTTTCGGGATTCCTCTCTTCAGTGGGGCGGGGTGGGCACTTTCCCACTTGAGTAAAGAATTAGAGGACGTCGCCTTCCTAAATGTGGTAGTCAAGAGGCGACCATCTGTCCCTCTTTCCACCAACACGTCAAGGAAGGCCAGGCTGTTCGTACCCACTTCACTGGTAAATCTTAGGCCGATGTCATTATCATTTAGTTTGGTAATGAAATGGTGGAAACCATCAATCTGACCCTTCCAGACCACGAAGACGTCGTCAATGTATCTCAGCCATAGGACGACGTCCTCGGTGTCCAGAAGGCCACCAAACACAACAGTTTCCTCCCACCAGCCCAGGAGGAGGTTAGCGTACGATGGGGCACAGCAACTCCCCATCGCTGTCCCCCTGAGCTGGTGAAAAAACCTCCCTCCGAAGGTAAAGATGTTCCTGGTAAGACAAAACTCCAAAGCTTTTATAACGAAGTCTTTATGCTGGCGGAATTGACTACCTCTCGATCCCAGAAAGTATCTGACTGCCTCCACTCCCGCCGTATGCGGGATAGATGAATACAGAGCTTCCACGTCAATAGAGCAAAGTAACATCCCTTCCTCAAGAAAAATGTCTTCTATCCTACGTAAAGTCGGTTGTATCCCTGAGGTAGGAGTTAAGGGACAACACAAAGGGGCGCAAGATTTTATCGACCTACACACTGAGTTTCTCTGTTAGGCCACCTATGCCCGAGACAATGGGGCAACCTTTCAAGGGGCTCAAGCCCTTGTGTATTTTAGGTAGAATATAGAAGGTCGCCACCACTGGAAAGACAGGCAAAAGATATTCAAACTCGTTCTTATCGATTACATTGGACCCCAAAGCCTCCTCCAAGAGGATCTTTAACTCCTCCCTATGCCCCTGGAGTGGGTTGGAGTCCAACAAGGCATAACAGGATTCATCCCTAAGGATATTCAAACAAATATCCTTATAGTCACTGGAGTCCAGTATCACCACATTCCCCCCTTTTGTCAGAGGGTTTTATGGTGATACTGGAATCATTCTCCAGGCTTTTTAGACTGAGTATTTCTGCCTTGGTCAGATTATAGTGACCCCTATGTCTCCCCCTGTTGTCTCTAATGTCTTCAGTGACCAGATTGACGAATATATCAATTGCGTCAATCTCGGTCATGACTGGGGGCATCTTCATGCTCTTGTTCTTCAGACTCGTAAAGGGGCCTTCGCCCAAATCATTCGGGTTTGTGTCTCCAAGGTGGAAAAGCAATTTTACATCCTGGAGAAGCTCCCCTGGAATCCCAAGCTCAGCTGATGTTCTCTCTGTTTGTCTACCAAAGAACTTTTTCCATTTGAGGCGTCTTGCAAAGAGATGCAAATCCTTTATTGCCTCAAATTCATCAAAGTCTGTTGTCGGTACAAAAGACAGACCCTTATTCAAAATGGATAAATCCATCTCAGTGAGGGATCTTGAAGACAAGTTTATCACCTGAGGAGCCCCGCCTACACTTGCGGGTTGAGCTGTCCTTTGCTCCTCAGGTGATATTGGTTGTCTAAAAAAATCCCCCCTGTTGCCAAAATTTTGTGAGGCCCCTCTGTAGTTGGACCTTCCCCTTCCTCTCTGTTTTTTATATTGTTGTGGGGGTCTAAAGGAATTATTCCTGGTGTCTGAATCAGAAAACTCTGCATCCGTTGAGGAGATATCAGTCTCACTATGTCTAATATTACGATTATTGGGAGGGAAATAAACCCTATTCTCTTTGAAGTCCTGGAGGTCCCTTATATAAAATTTATGTTTCTTTTCTTTTAGTTTTATATTGGAACTTCTCAATTACTCCCTGCAAAACTAGCTCTTTGTTTGCAAACTCAACCTCATTTGTGAACTTACGGGTGATATCAATATGTTCCTTGAGCGAATCCTCCAGGCTAGTGAGATTCTTTTTTTTCCTCCTCCAATAGCAGTCTCATGAGCCTAAGGGAACTTTCAGTCACATGTGTATACTACGCATGGCCCCCGAGCAAAGACAAACCAAGAATGTTCCCACTGTCTTTATCAAACTGGCTACAATCCATGTCTTCTCCCCTTTTGGTGACGTCGCAGGGGTGTACTGCCCCACCCCTGTCTTGAGTCTAAAATAATATCCCAAAGTGATTATTGGCCATAACTTTGCCTGGGAATGTCGTAGGCGGACGGCAATGCTTTCAGATTTACAGTTATGATTTTATCTTTACAATGATGGGACACATGATTAGTCTGCTGGTACCCCACTGGCCAATATAAAGTTTTGGGATACCTACAGGGTTCCCACACCTATATAAAATATGTGCTAGAATCGTCGGAATGCCTGGATATATTTCTGCTTGACATGTTTATAGGAAGCACGGCTCATGAGATATTAAACATTTTATTCCTGGTGCCCCTTTTTCTAAGGTGTACAGGATGCCTCTAATTAGGTTGTCACTACTTCTGCAGTGTCACTGAGGGGGGTCTTCCTTTCCCTTACTGTTCCCAGGCCTAAACAGCTAATCTAATTTCCATTTCATAGGAGTTTGCCTTTTGTCACACCACTAGCTAACAGACCATTTCCTCAAGTTAACTCGCACACTGGTTTAAAGCCTCCTTAGGTGTTAAGGCCCAGTCACACACCACGAGATATGGTCATACCTTGACAAGATGGCGGCTATAGGAATATGGCTTAATAGATTGGAATATATCCCTATATCCTCACAAGGTGCAAAACACCTTGGGGGGGAAATTGAATTCCTTTTTTCTGGTATAACCCAGAAACACCAAAAGAAACTTCTTGGAGGAACCTGACTGACTCTGTTGACAACTTGTCCCATTTGGATGAATATAGAGACGCAAGGAGAAATATATTTGTTAAATTCAAGTTTTCTTTAAATAACAAATGTTAGAAAATATTCAGAATAAAGAGGAAATCCAAGAGTCATCAGTATCATCCACACATAAAAAAAAATGGCACCCATGTTTGAATTCTTCAGGTCCAGGGGCCCGATTTCTTCATGGCTGAGTTGTTTTGCAGAAAACTAGCTGAGAATTTTGATTAAATCAGAATAAGGTTTTTAATTTAGTCTCAACCGGTTCTTCTGTCATCTCCACCAGTAAGAAAATGAGTTCTCTGGCAATAAATGTACTAATCGCACCAGCATTAACTAAGCAAAATGTTTAAATGCATCTGTGTAAAATGTCCTGGACAACCAACTTTTTTTTTTTTTTTTTTTCCATAACGACCCCATGTTGGATGTAATTACTCCCAATAATAATGTAAGATCTATTCAGCCCCAACCTCCTCCCGATCAGTCCCGGATCATTATATTGTGCACAGGAGATTAGAAGATTTGTAGCTTCAAACAAAAATCAGACAAGTTTACAATCAGGATGGTTGTAATTTAGTTTTCCCCAAGAATTGATATATGTAATATCTGGAGACCCTGGTGATGAATGGTGGAGGGAACTTTACCTCTTGGTCGTCTTGGATCTCGATTCCTGGTCGTTCATGAGGCCAGGACAGTTTTCATGGCAAAGCCTGAGGCAGCTATAGCAGAAGGGAGTTCTGCAGTACTCTTCGTGGTCAAGATTGTCACTCATTGACATATCTGAATAATAAACGATGGCCTCCAGCATCTTCCGGAAAGATGCACACTGGGGAATACGGAGGCAATCATGCAAGGATTGGTCTTTCTTGAGTTGGTGGGACAGTTTGTGGATTTTGGTGGGGCTGTGCAGTGTTGTGCAGCGATGTGAGGAAACGTGCAACCTCCATTGCTGTATGTGGGTTTTTACTGATGACATCACTCCTAAAGCAGTAGCACAGCCTTAGATGATTTCTTCATTTTGATAGATGTGGAGCAGAAGAGTCAGCATTGCTTTCTCCATGAGAATGGGACTGTATGGGGTTAGAAGACCCTGCTTTATATCAGATTCTGGAGGGGGCTTTTGATTATGGTCTCCACCATTGTGGTATCAGATGTGTCATGTAAATCTGATTTACTCTAAGTAGGTGAAGTTCCCACCCAACACCCCTCATTAAGGAGGTTGCCTCCAAATTGCTTCAGTGTCACATGTCTGGATATAATTTTCTGTCATATCTTATCCTTAACATTTGATTTTTCTGTTCACTATGAAGTGGTGGTCTACCTGTGAATATACTTCTGTAACGAATATAATTAGTGTGGATTTCTCTTGTGTATTGGTGGCCATTTCTTTTCTTTATATACCAAATCCAGATACTAAAGTAGATATTGCTGAAACCAAGATCTTCACTACTTTTTATATATAAAACCATATACTTTATTATCAAAATGCACATACATAAATTTCATTAAAAGCAGGAGGGGAAAAGGATAATTGACCCTATCATTTTCCTACCTCTACCACGGGGGTCGGCGTCCTATTTGTGAAGAAGCCCCCGTTCCACGACGACTGACCCTGGATATGCCCTTTCTGCTGATTTACGGGTACAATCCCTCTCAAGAATGAAGCAACCCCAACAGTAGTAACACCACAGTGAGGAAGAGGTGCTCAGTCAATAATGGCTAATTTGTCTATCACCAATATGACTAGTAGGGATTGGGGCCTTGGGGTCAGCGACTGTCCATAGGTCTGTGTGCTCAGTAGCAGATATAGTAGAATTGATAGTATAAATATAATAATTTTGCTATTCAAGAAATGCCCAATTAGAGATTTAGCTATTTCAAGGACTGTCCGACGTGTTTCGCCCTTTAGGAAATAGAGGGCTCATCAGGGGCTTTGCAACTGTTTCTTGAAAAATTCTTTTTGGCAATTCTGAAACACAGAACAATACCCTCATTAGAGTCCAATAATCCGATTTTATATCACATGTGTGAGTGTATATTAGAACACTCATACTGACCCGTACTAGTAGAGTCCTTTCTGCCACTTTGAGAGGTATAAAATGGAGATGTATTGCCTCATGATTAGTCTGTCCTAAGATATATCAGGATAAGGACGTTGCCTATATAAATAAACAATTTATTAATACCTATCATGGATTAACATCCCTACAAGTTGATGATCAAATACACAGGACAATACCTCCCCAATAGATGGTTCTCATAACAGTCAATTATCAGAGATATGACCAGGGAGTAGCTGAACTCTATCAAAGGAGAAAGGAAACACCCTATTGCTCACATATATCAATAAAGGGACCACATATAATAATAATAATTCCATATTTGGTCTCAGGTGCTAGATTACCTTGAATTCTTTCTGTATATTCCGCTCTAGATGTATAAATGAATCACACTTTTGACTGTCAAGTGTGGCTCAATCAATCACCACGATAATACCGTGTTTTTCCAAAAATAAGACAGGTCTTATATTTTTTTTTTTGCCCCCCAAAAAAGCGCTAGGGCTTATTTTTGGAGGAGGTCTTATTCTTGGAGAAACACAGTTGGGGGTAAGTTTACCCCCCAAAAAAGCAGACCCCCTCCACTTCCCAGGAGACTCATACTCACCAGACCAGGACGTCTGCGTGGCTCCCAGGTCCTCCTGTGATCTCCGGTCTGTGCTGCACGCCGTCCTCCCCTGCACCCTGCTGCTAGCTGACACACACACCACACACCGCACACCAGATCGCAGGCACGCACACCAGATCGCAGGCACGCACACCAGATCGCAGGCACGCACACCAGATCGCAGGCACGCACACCAGATCGCAGGCACGCACACCAGATCGCAGGCACGCACACCAGATCGCAGGCACGCACACCAGATCGCAGGCACGCACACCAGATCGCAGGCACGCACACCAGATCGCAGGCACGCGCACACCAGATCGCAGGCACGCGCACACCAGATCGCAGGCACACGCACACCAGATCGCAGGCACACGCACCGCGCCGATCGCAGGCACACGCACCGCGCCGATCGCAGGCACACGCACCGCGCCGATCGCAGGCACACGCACCGCGCCGATCGCAGGCACACGCACCGCGCCGATCGCAGGCACACGCACCGCGCCGATCGCAGGCACACGCACCGCGCCGATCGCAGGCACACGCACACAGCCGATCGCAGGCACACGCACACAGCCGATCGCAGGCACACGCACACAGCCGATCGCAGGCACACGCACACAGCCGATCTCAGTTGACTCGCCCACCCCAGGGCTATGGGACACCCGGTGCCGGGCCGGACTAGTCCGGTGGTGGTCAGTGGTGGCTGGGCCCGGCTCCGTGGCCCTGGTGGGTGTCAGTAGAATATGTGGCTTGCTTGTTAATGGTTGTGTTCGTGACGCCACCTGTGGTGTGCGGCTATTAAGCCACCGCTGCTGTGTGAGGCCACCGGGATGATGTGATGGCAGCAATGGTGGTACTGCTCCCCACAGGTGGAGCAATGCCTGGGGCACAGTTGGTGCTTGTGAATGTCTATGCAGCTGAAATAACAGAGACCACTTCAAGGGTGCAGTTCAAGTTCTTTACTCACACTTCTTGTCACAGCGCTGTAGGGACCCTTGGACTGCTGGGACCACTGTCAGGGACCTCCACCGCTTCTGGGTGATTCTGAGAGTAAAAGCCGGTACCCTTCTCTTAGTGTCTTTCTTCTGCTGTCTTCCTTAGCCTTGCCTTTGATAGGATGAACCTGGCTTGGCCTCCACTACAGCCTCCAGGCTGGGGGGTCACCTGTCGGCTGATTACCCCTTTCCTGGAAGTTCTGTTATGGGTTCTGGCCCGGGGAGTCTACAACGTTCCCTGGGCCTCGGTTTTTACTGTTTGGAGATGATTTTGCACTCCTCCAGTCTCTAGGGACCGTCCCCTGTCGCAGCTTAATCCCTCCACCGATGTTACTGTGGAACAGGCCACCGCAGCCTACAACTACCCGTGGCACTTCTAGGGCCCTCTCCTTGGTACCTCTAGGCCTGCTCGTGGTACCTCTAGGACTACCCGTGGCCCTGCGACTCCTTCTGTCTTCTACGTGGTGTCACCTGGACCTCTGGGTCCCAGGATCTTCACCAGGAAGCGTCTCCTTCTGGTTCTCTCTGCTCCTGTCTGACTTGGAGCTTTCTTTCCTTCTTTCTTTCCTTCTTTCCTTCTTTCTTTCCTTCTTTCCTTCTTTCTTTCTTTCCTTCTTTCCTTCTTTCCTTCTTTCTTTCCTTCTTTCCTTCTTTCTTTCTTTCCTTCTTTCCTTCTTTCCTTCTTTCTTTCTTTCTTTCTTTCTTTCTTTCTTTCCTTTCTCCTCCTTGCCTGCCTCCAGCAGGCCTCCTCCTCCCTCCTTGTTCTCGTTCTTCTTCGCCAACTACATGCTCTCTCTTTCTCTCCCTGAGGTAGACTAACTAAACTTGACCTTCCTATCTGTCTGCTCTCAGATGGCTCCTCCCACCTCCCCAGTTGCTAAGCTGTAACCTATAGGAGCAGGGATGGGTCTTACGGCCCCTCCCAGCATGCAGCATGGGAGGGTTGCCTGCCACTTTCCCTGGTCCTAGTATGTACCTAACAATGGGTGTAGTGTGGATTTACCAGGGGACCGGAGTTCACTCTCTTCCTCTCTCAGAATGGGGCATCACACCGCTGATGGGGTTCAATGACCTGTGGCGACGGAAGCCTCAGGGGCGCCACACAGGCACACGCACACAGCCGATCGCAGGCACATGCACACAGCTAATCGCAGGCACATGCACACAGCTAATCGCAGGCACACGCACACAGCGCCGATCGCAGACACACGCACACAGCGCCGATCGCAGACACACGCACACAGCGCCGATCGCAGACACACGCACACAGCGCTGATCACAGACACACACACAGCGCTGATCACAGACACACACACACAGCGCCGATCACAGACACACACACTCCCACCACACCACACCCACATCCACATCCACATCCCGCAGGTCCTGTTCGTCGCGCTGCACCGCACTGTCTCTCAGGATTCTCCCGGTGAGAAGAGATCGGTGTCACTGGATGTGGTGAGTGTGTGTGCGATCTGATTGTGTGTGTGTGTGATCACTGCAGGTCCTGCCGCTCCGCATCGGGTGAGTGTGATTGCCGGGTGTGGCTGTGTATAATGAAGTGTCCTGCAGTATCTCTATCTTTTTTAGCTGCACGGACACTTCATTATTGATCCGGGACTAGGGCTTATTTTCGGGGGAGGGCTTATATTTAAGCCTTTCTCCGAAAATGCTGAAAATCCCTGCTAGGGCTTATTTTTGGGGGAGGTCCTATTTTTGGAAAAACACGGTAGTTACGCCAGTAAGTAACCTGTGGGGAAGGGGGGGTACACAACATGGTGTAAATACTGATCATATAATAGGATATCATGGACAGTAAGTGGGTATTACAAGGGGAAAGAAGGAGGGGGTACCTTTCGTGTACTTGGGGAAGTGAAATGCTTCCAGGCGGGCGACTGCCAGGTAATGATGGTGTAGTGATTTACTACTGCCTCCAATGTTGATGGACAGGGACAGTCAGACCCACAGCCCTACATGTGAACATAATACTTTAATATCAAGACTATAGACCAAGCCTTCCATTTCAGGTGGCAGTAACAGACGGCATACCGGATTACTGTCCCACAATGGGGCAATGGTGAGGAAATCCACCGCAGCAGGTATCTTGGAATGCAAAGTATATTGGTCTGTTTTTAAATATCTAAATCCACATTACTGCATAATAGGGGTCCTATCTTATGTGGTCCGTATAGAGTCCCAGGTCTGGCGTTCAGTGATCGCTCACCTGGCTACACTGAGCCCGCTATTTAAAGCCATGTTTGGCGCCATACTTTGGAGGAACCGGAAGTGACGTTACGCCATTTGTTCCACCTCCTCATATTACTGATGCTAGGATCGCATCATTTCCCGATCATGTGACCAGGTGATGTGCATACCCATTTCCCATCCCCAGGGTTAGGAGTAAAAGTTCCATGGTGTAAAGGATCCTGCGTGATCGCGCATGCGCAGTGCGGTATGTTTCCTGTTCTGTGAGGGAAAGTACCAGCGCATGCGTGATAGTTGTGATTGAGGTCACAAATTAATACAGTTATATCCACGGAGTTTAGTGATCATTTGTGCACTGGAGCCACAACCATTTATTATATGGAGCAGGAAAAGGAGGGGGGCGGACTATATGAAGCCTGTCATTATGATATACTTAGGGGCAATTAGTATGAATATACAGGTGGGGATAATCTGACATATGCACAGTAGGAGAATGAGGGGCTCATACAGAATATATAGAATGTTTTTCATGTATGTAGTAAATCATATATTGTGTACAGTTACTAGTAGGTTTAGTACTGTAACTCAAGCACCCGTAACAATTTTTGTGGGTATATTGAATGAAAGGGAAAGTCTACTACAGACATAGTATCCCTAGATGATGTGTTGGCTGGATACGGGTTTTTTTTTTTTTTTTGATAAAGGGCGTAAAGCTAATCTGTTCATTCCGACCATCTGGATGCACTGAGCCCATCCAGAAGATCCATCTCGCTTCTCTTTGTAAAAGGAGGACATCCCAGTTCCCTTTTCTCTCTGGCTCAGGTATTGTTTCAATGGATTTGAAACTAATGCCTTCCATTTTGCCTGCATGCTGTGAATTCCTATGGCGTGCAATTGGTGTGTCACGCTGGTTAAGGATATCTCCGAGATGTTCACCTATCCGCACCCTAAACTGCCTTTTTGTTTTACCGATAGTTTTTAGGACACCCACAGCTGAATAAATAGATGACCCCTTGAGTCCGACAGTTAGCGAAGTTTCTATTTCTATATGTTCTTCCTGTTTTTACACTTTGAATTTCCTTGGAAGGAGAGATGAACCTGCAAAATTTGCAGGTCCCACATCGGAATGTGCCATGCTCTTGTCCTTAGCCAAACACTTCCAGATGTTTCTGGGGCCACATAGTGACTTTTAACTATATGGTCTTTCAGATTGCGGCCTCTTCGAAAGGTAACTGAAAGAGAGGGGAGAATGTTATCTGTGATGTCCGAGTCCTGTTCCAGGATACACCAATATTTCCTAAGAATTTTCATAACTTGGTTGTTTTGGTCATCAAAAGTGCCTACTAATCTAGTTTTCCCTCCTATTTCCTCCCTTGCTTTAGAGTTTAATAGTTCGTATGTATCCTTCCCTACCGCAAAATTAAAGGCCTTATGGACCACCCTCTCCAGGTATCCTCTGTCCAGAAATCTTTTAGTTAGTTGGCCCGCCTGTCTTTTGAACTCAAGATTGTCTGAACAGTTCCTTCGTATCCGCAAGAACTGGCCCTTGGGTATGCCTTTTTTTAAACTCAGGATGGTGGCTATTCCATTGGAGGAAGCTGTTGGTGGCACTAGGTTTCCAATATAGGGTGGTCTGTAGGCTCCCATCCTGTCCTTTCTTGATGTAGATGTCCAGGAACGCAAGTCTGTCAGCTCCAATCTCATAAGTAAATTTGAGTCCTAATTGATTGACATTGAGTTCTTCCACAAATTCTTTAAAGGAATGAGTACTCCCTGACCAGGTAACCAATATATCATCGATATATCTTCCCCAGAATATAATCTGGGAGCAGCGGTTATCCCCATCATCTCTAAAGACGATGGTGTTCTCCCACCAGCCCAGGAGCAAGTTAGAGTAGGTAGGGGCACATAGGCTCCACATTGCTGTGCCCCTGAGCTGGTGGTAGAACCTGGAGTTAAACAAAAACTCGTTTCTGGTGAGGACAAAGTGTAGGAGCTCTCCAATGAACCTATTATGTGCCTCCATCTGATTGTCCGGCATACTTAAAAAATAGATCACGGCTTCCATCCCTTTGTCATGAGGGATACTCGTATATAGAGATTCAACGTCTATGGAGGTGAGGATCCTATTATCTTCCAAGGTGATATCCTCAATTTTTGCCAAAAGGTCTAATGTATCTCGTATATAAGGTAAGGTAGTGACAAAAGACCTTAATATCTGATCTATATAGGTGCTACAATTCTGAGTTACAGTCAATTCCGGAAACTATAGGTCTACCTTTGATTGGATTGGTACCTTTGTGAATTTTTGGAACTGCATGAAACGTTGCCAGGTTAGGGTAGCGTGGAAGTAGAAATTCATATTCATTCGTCAAAGTTTATCTTGTTTTGCTGTATCTAGTATTTTAGTTGGAGGAGATATTTAGGGGTAGGATCTTTTTAGTCGTTCATAGGACTTCTGATCCCTTAGTAGCTGGGCACACATCTGTACATATGTATCTTGGTCAAGAAGCACTATGTTCCCCCCTTTTGTCTGAGGGTTTTATTACGATATTATTATTCTGTTCCAGTTTGACTATTGCGTCTTTCATCTTTTGTAACATTTGAAATTGTTGCTTTCTTTTTGGGATGTATCATTTTAATGTCAGACGATTCTACAGAACAGATCAAGATTTGGTATAGTCACCCAGAGGAGGGGTCTTTTTACTTTTATTTTTGAGGGTGGAGAAAGGACCTTCTCCCACTTCACGTTGCCTTCGTTCTCCAGCTCAATAAGGGTATCAATGTCCTCCAACATATCCACCAAGACCCCTAAATCTTGACTCCTTTCTTTTTTCCAGAGCAAAATGTTTTCTCCATTTTTTAGTTTCCTTATGAAAAGGTGAACGTCTTTGACCCAATTGAATGCATCAAAACGTGTGGTTGGCACAAAACTTAGTCCTGATCTAAGGATTTTGTCTTCATCTGGTGACAATTTATATTTGGACAGATTAATGATTTGCATCTCAAATTCCCTATTTATGATTGATGTATTTATTTTGGGCTCATGTCCCCTCCACTCCTCAAGTTGTAGTGATTGGCCTTGCCCTGTTCTAAAAAGAGAGGAAGATGATTGTGCCGATGACGGGTCTGGTCTTGATATCTTTCTGTTGTTTACATGTCCTGTATTCTGATATCCAAAACTCCTTCCTCTTCTCCAGTTTTCCTGGCCTCTCTAGCTCCTTTTCTGTTGGTTTTCATAGCCTCCGGGAATAAAGGTCCTGGAATCTGTATCTGACGCCTCTCAGTCAGTGGAGGAGATGTCCACTACTGTTGTTTTGGTTCGGAAGCTGTATGCCTGTCTATCTCTGAAGTCCGCCAAATCTCTGATGAACCTCTTATGCTTCCTTTCCTTAAGTGTTGTACGGTATCTCTCGACCGATTTCAGTGATAATTCCCTAGTCTTACACTCAAATCTAAAACAGTAATTTTATCACTAATGAGCTCTTGGAGTTTAAGGATGTGTGTTCCAGGGTTAGTTTCTCCTCCTCCCTTAACAGGGTCATAAACCGAATGGAGGAACTAATGAACTCCTCCTCCCACTTCTTGAGGAGTTCAGGTGACTTGCACCTATTTGCTGGGACTAATTGAATCCTAAGTCCTCTAGGGACCACTCTTTGTTGTATATAATTATCGAAGGACTGTACCTCCCACCACGACTTGATGTTCTCCTTATATGTCTGATAAAGTAGTTCAAATTTGGATTTGAGAGAAGTAGTTCTATTTAATGATTCATCTGTGGATACCTCTGAGAAAGCCTCTTTGGCATCATCCAGCCAGGATTGTTCACTAATAGGCCCGGATGTTATGATCCGGAACCATGGAAGACCACCACAAATCATTGGCAAAAAGGTGACAAGAGCATTGGCAACTAATCTGGCTGCCATCCCCTTACTAACCATCACAACTAGAAGTAGCCGAGGGGTGAACTAACATCCTGTGCACCGCGAACCCAGCCGGAGAACTAACTATCCTAAAGGTCGGAAAGATGAATAACTATCTGCCTCAGAAAATAGACAGGAATAGCAAGCCCCCCACATTCAAAGACTGCGGTGATATAGGAAAAACACAATACACAGGTAGATGACAGGATTAGCAAAAGGTGAGGCCCCCGCTGACTAAAATAGGAAAGGACAGGAAAGGGACTGATGGTGGCCAGAGAAAAACCCTGCAAAATACCAACTTCCTGATAGTACAAAAAAGGCCCTCAGATCGCTTGATCTGAACTCTGTCCTATACCAGGTGCCCTTATCATACCAATGAACAGAAAACAAGAATTATAACAAATTCAACAAGCCACAAACACGTGGACCCAAAGGAGCTATACTCCACACAGAACTGCAGGGAGTTCCCCCTCAGTGGATTGTTGAGGAAAATCCCTGGAAGGAAATAAACTGAAACCAACCACAACAAAGGACAAACCCAGATAAGCAAAAGAACCAGGAAATAAATAAAGAGCAAGCACTTATCTGGAGAAGATGTGGTGTAGAGCAAGATTAAGCAGGCTGGGGATACAAAGAACTGACATCCGGCCACCGCCTGCAATCAGACCAGGACTTAAATAAGCAGAGAATTAGTAAAGGAAACACCCACTGCACAACACACCTGGTCCAAGTCCAAACCATTCCTGGCCACCAGAGGGAGCCTCCCAGCAGCCAAAACATAACTAACATTCACAACACCCGGACAAAAAACAGCCATCACTCAATGCCATAAATTATATACCAAATCCAGATACTAAAGTAGATATTGCTGAAACCAAGATCTTCACTACTTTTTATATATAAAACCATATACTTTATTATCAAAATGCACATACATATATAAATTTCATTAAAAGCAGGAGGGGAAAAGGAAGGATAATTGACCCTATCATTTTCCTACCTCTACCACGGGGGTCGGTGTACTATTTGTGAAGACTCCCCCGTTCCACGACTGACCCTGGATATGCCCTCCCTGCTGATTTACGGGTACAATCCCTCTCAAGAATGAAGCAACCCCAACAGTAGTAACACCATAGTGAGGAAGAGGTGCTCAGTCAATAATGGCTAATTTGTCTGTATCACCAATATGACTAGTAGGGATTGGGGCCTTGGGGTCAGCGACTGTCCATAGGTCTGTGTGCTCAGTAGCAGATATAGAAGAATTGATAGTATAAATATAATAATTTGCTATTCAAGAAATGCCCAATTAGAGATTTAGCTATTTCAAGGACTGCCCGACGTGTTTCGCCTTTTAGGAAATAGAGGGCTCATCAGGGGCTTTGCAACTGTTTCTTGAAAAATTCTTTTTGGCAATTCTGAAACACAGAACAATACCCTCATTAGAGTCCAATAATCCGATTTTATATCACACTTGTGAGTGTATACTAGTACGGGTCAGTATGAGTGTTCTAATAGAGTCCTTTCTGCCACTTTGAGAGGTATAAGATGGAGATGTATTGCCTCATGATTAGTCTGTCCTAAGATATATCAGGATAAGTACGTTGCCTATATAAATAAACAATTTATTAATACCTATCATGGATTAACATCCCTACAAGTTGATGATCAAATAGACAGGACAATACCTCCCCAATAGATGGTTCTCATAACAGTCAATTATCAGAGATATGACCAGGGAGTAGCTGAACTCTACCAAAGGAGAAAGGAAACACCCTATTGCTCACATATATCAATAAAGGGACCACATCTATATATATAATTGCCTTATTCTGTCTGTCTGTCTGTCTGTCTGTCTGTCATGCTCCGAAATTGTGTCCTTACGGTGACACAAAGCTGATTGGCCGCTGGGCTCGCCATGGCCCCGCCCCCCCACACGGATTGGCCTCTCGCCCCGGCTCTCTGCAGGCCCCGCCCCCTCACGCAATGCACGCTCGCTGTGGCCCAACTGACACGGGGCTCCGATTCCCAGGTGAGTACACACACATCAGATCACACACACCTCACACATCACATCCACACACTCACAACATGCTGGGATATCGCTTGCTTCTACACCGGCTCCGTCAGGATCCCGGCAGCGCCAGACATAACCTTGCGATGCTGGGATCTTAACGGAGGCCGTGAAAGCTGGTAACCATTATACACATCGGGTAACTAAGGTCCCTTAGTTACCCGATGTGTATCATAGTTACCAGTGTACACCGGCTCACACTCACACACACATCACATCGCATCCACACATCAAGGTCCTGCAGCTGCAGAACATACATAACATAACAGCACACACACACACACACACACAAATCAGATCACACTCACACACACCTCACACATCACATCGCATCCACATACTCACAACATCCTGGGATATCGCTTGCTTCTCGGCGGCGGTACTGTGCTGTGAGCTTCCAGGACCTGACGGAGGATCACATGGCCAGAAGCATGTGATATCCCCGGATGTTGTGAGTATCAGCGCGTATGTGCAATATCGTCAGTGTCTGTGTGTGTGAGTGTATGCGATCGGGTGTGTGTGAGTGTATGCGATCGGGTGTGTGTGTGAGTGTATGCGATCGGGTGTGTGTGTGAGTGTATGCGATCGGGTGTGTGTGAGTGGATGCGATCGGGTGTGTGTGTGAGTGGATGCGATCGGGTGTGTGTGTGAGTGTATGCGATCGGGTGTGTGTGTGAGTGGATGCGATCGGTTGTGTGTGTGAGTGGATGCGATCGGTTGTGTGTGTGAGTGGATGCGATCGGTTGTGTGGGTGAGTGGATGCGATCGGTTGTGTGGGTGAGTGGATGCGATCGGGTGTGGGTGAGTGTCGGCAGAGGAGCACGGCGTGCTGGAGGAGGCTGGGAGCAGAGAGGCTGATCTTGGGGAAGGCTGGGAGGGGGGGGCTGATGCTGAGGGAGGCTGGAAGGAGAGAGGCTGAGCAAACGTGCTCCATCCCCCATGCTGCGCACTCCCAAACGTGGTCCATCCGCCATGCTGCGCACTCCCAAACGTGGTCCATCCGCCATGCTGCGCACTCCCAAACGTGGTCCATCCGCCATGCTGCGCACTCCCAAACGTGCTCCATCCGCCATGCTGCGCACTCCCAAACGTGCTCCATCCGCCATACTGCGCACTCCCCATCGTGCACCATCCGGCATGCTGCGCACTCCTAAGCGGATGGAGCATGATGGGGGGTGCGCAGCATGGCGGATGGAGCACGTTTGGGAGTGCGCAGCATGGCGGATGGAGCACGTTTCGGAGTGCGCAGCATGACGGATGGAGCACGTTTGGGAGTGCGCAGCATGACGGATGGAGCACGTTTGGGAGTGCGCAGCATGCCGGATGGTGCACGATGGGGAGTGCGCAGTATGGCGGATGGAGCACGTTTGGGAGTGCGCAGTATGGCGGTTGGAGCACGTTTCGGAGTGCGCAGCATGGCGGATGGAGCACGTTTGGGAGTGCGCAGCATGGCGGATGGACCACGTTTGGGAGCGCGCAGCATGGCGGATGGAGCACGTTTGGGAGTGCGCAGCATGGCGGATGGAGCACGTTTGGAAGTGCGCAGCATGGCGGATGGAGCACGTTTGGGAGTGCGCAGCATGGCGGATGGAGCACGTTTGGGAGTGCGCAGCATGCCGGATGGTGCACGATGGGGAGTGCGCAGTATGGCGGATGGAGCACGTTTGGGAGTGCGCAGCATGGCGGATGGAGCACGTTTGGGAGTGCGCAGCATGGCGGATGGACCACGTTTGGGAGTGCGCAGCATGGCGGATGGAGCACGTTTGGGAGTGCGCAGCATGGCGGATGGAGCACGTTTGGGAGTGCGCAGCATGGCGGGTGGAGCACGTTTGGGAGTGCGCAGCATGGCGGATGGAGCATGATAGGGGGTGCGCAGCATGGCGGATGGAGCACGTTTGGGAGTGCGCAGCATGGCGGATGGAGCACGTTTGGGAGTGTGCAGCATGGCGGATAGAGCACGATGGGGAGTGCACAGTATGGCGGATGGAGCACGTTTGGGAGTGCGCAGTATGGCGGATGGAGCACGTTTCGGAGTGCGCAGCATGGCGGATGGAGCACGTTTGGGAGTGCGCAGCATGGCGGATGGACCACGTTTGGGAGCGCGCAGCATGGCGGATGGAGCACGTTTGGGAGTGCGCAGCATGGCGGATGGAGCACGTTTGGAAGTGCGCAGCATGGCGGATGGAGCACGTTTGAGAGTGCGCAGCATGGCGGATGGAGCACGTTTGGGAGTGCGCAGCATGCCGGATGGTGCACGATGGGGAGTGCGCAGTATGGCGGATGGAGCACGTTTGGGAGTGCGCAGCATGGCGGATGGAGCACGTTTGGGAGTGCGCAGCATGGCGGATGGACCACGTTTGGGAGTGCGCAGCATGGCGGATGGAGCACGTTTGGGAGTGCGCAGCATGGCGGATGGAGCACGTTTGGGAGTGCGCAGCATGGCGGGTGGAGCACGTTTGGGAGTGCGCAGCATGGCGGATGGAGCATGATAGGGGGTGCGCAGCATGGCGGATGGAGCACGTTTGGGAGTGCACAGCATGGCGGATGGAGCACGTTTGGGAGTGTGCAGCATGGCGGATAGAGCACGATGGGGAGTGCGCAGCATGGGGGATGGAGCACGATGGGAGGTGCACACCTCCCCCCAACACACACACACACGCGCACTGCACAACACACACACACTAGGAATCACAAACAACGCCCTACACAGACACCCACACACACAGACAACGCTGCACACACAAATATACGCACATACTGCACAACACACACATTGCTCAAAACATACCTCCCCCCAAAACACACCACACCCACACAAACCGCACAACACACACACACAACGCTACAGACACACAGCGCTCCACAAACAACGCAACACACGCAACACACATACAACACCGCTCTCACCCCCCGCGACACTCAGAACATGTACAGCGCCCTACACAAACACTTCGTAACTACACACAACAACATCTATATATATAACAAAAATCATACATGAACTACACAATACGTAAATTCTAGAATACCCGATGCGTAGAATCGGGCCACCTTCTAGTATAATAATAATTCCATATTTGGTCTCAGGTGCTAGATTACCTTGAATTCTTTCTGTATATTCCGCTCTAGATGTATAAATGAATCACACTTTTGACTGTCAAGTGTGGCTCAATCAATCACCACGATAATAGTTACGCCAGTAAGTAACCTGTGGGGAAGGGGGGGGTACACAACATGGTGTAAATACTGATCATGTAATAGGATATCATGGACAGTAAGTGGGTATTACAAGGGGAAAGAAGGGTGGGTACCTTTCGTGTACTTGGGGAAGTGAAATGCTTCCAGGCGGGCGACTGCCATTTCTTTTCCTCTTCATTGAAGACCTTTCTCCCTCTATCTGGCAGATTTCAGGAAGAGCCCTCACACCCCGATAATATTTAGGGCTCCACTCCTGGTGAACTTGGGCCGTCTTGCCTGTAAGCTTCACCTTTTATTGGCATCTCTGGATACAATGCCCAGTGGATTTTTTGCAAAGAATCTCAGTAAATTTTTCTCCAAATACACCAACCATTAATGGATCCAATTTTTGGACCCTGTTCAGTTTTGTTGAATTCCACTCTGGCCAACAGATTCCGCCTCATTGCTACTGGAATACCATTCACTGCAGCCATTTTATCTCAGGACAATAGAGAAATGTGTATTTTACAGATATGTAAAAAAAAAAAAAACCCCACTCTGAATACTCCCAGGGTTTGAGTGATACTTGACGCGTGAACAACTTTTCAAATAGTTTGCAGACTCCATATATAGAGCTCCTACATGGTGGTAGAGCCCTTGGATCGCAATACAATGGGGGGGGGGGGACATCCCACCGGATAAGGGATTAAATGAGCCTAAAAATGCACCTTGTTGGCTACAGGGCCTGGTAGGAGGATAAATATGGACATGCCCTTACCCCCCCCAAGCCAGAGACCCAACACCAGGAACTTGTAGGATAACCAGGCATAGGAGGAAACAGAGGAAAGATAGGCACTGCACAGGCTGGGGCACCTTTGCTACACCCTACACTGCCCACCAGTAATCCTGCCTACATATTCTGTGCCGTGAGCCCACATTAAGGTCTGTGCATGTGATCTCCTGTACCAGTAGTTTACAGACCTCCTACAATTTTGATAAATCTCATTGGAAAATGGACATACTACAGAATTGGGCCCCTGACACCTTCTGAAGCACCAACTATAGTAGATGAGGTAGATGTGGCCACATACAGATGTCACCAATGTTTGGATTCTTTAGGTCCAGGTGCCCGATGTGTTCATGGCTGAGTTGTTTTGGAGAAAACTGATCATTGATGTCATAATGTGTCAGGAGGTAACTGGGAAGTTGCATGATTTTTCTTATGGGTCTTTCCCATCACTCAAAGGGGCCTGATAGCGCTTACTAGTTGTCTTCAATACAATATATTCTTCTCCAGTAAGCTGGAGGAGAGTCTCTAGGGTGAGTTGTAAGATCTTCTCTATCTTCATTTTCCTATACATCCTTGATGGGTCAAATTCCGATTATATAGAAGAAAAGGGAGGGAATAATCCGGCATAAAGGTTCCAGAAAAATTTTAATTTTTTTTCAAATTTCTTTAAAAAAAAACAAACCAAAAACCTTTCAATCCATAGATAAATTAAAGAAAACCCCACAATGGTCAGGAATGAACTAGTTCTTACAAACGCGTTTCAGACTTGCCCTAATTGGGTGTTCAGAAAAATGGTCACCGCTGAACATTTAATTGTCAATTGACTTTTTTTTAGCCGCATCCAACAGTGTCTGTGATTTCTCCCTTTGAGTGGACCTGATGTACAACCCACATATTACAGATCACACAGGTCATCAGATCACAAATTGGGTGTCACAATGGATAGAACTTTTCACCTTTTTTTTTTTTATCTCCAGTGGCCAGGCTCGAGAGTCCGATCACAACATATATACTTAGCATGCCCGCATTTATAGAAACCAATGGTTTATTACCATTTTTCCATGTGCACCTTGTCTCCATGTACAAACAAGCCAGGATACTAGGTTCTTTAGCCAGGCATGTAGTGGCAACAAATTTCACCAGTTCCAACAAAATACTGTTGAGGTTTGTTTTGGTATAAAATAAGCAAATGTTTAGAATTTTTTTTTTTTTTTTTTTTTTTTTATTTTATGAATACTATGGAATTGTGGACTAAATTGCGTTACAAAGGTACCACTGTTACTTTTACTCTTCTCGCCCCATTGTCTCAGCATGTCATTCCGGTCTCTATACTTGACCCGGTTCCCGGCTCTATTCGGCGTCCATAATGGATGTTTTCTGGCTAACTGCCTATCATGCACCATATTAGTCTCAACCAATCTGTGGTATTCCTTTTTATCCTAACCATCTCGCCAACAGGAATGGTTTTAATGATTAGCATGACATGATGCGGCCAGGTGATGGCTAACCTATGACGTACGTCGGTGACATGCCGTGCCATTTTTGCTGACACGCGTGGCAGGTGGCTGCATCCTGATTTATAAGACAAGCCATGGCTGCCGGTAATTTAACTAGAACTGTTTGTGCAGCTAAAAATTTTCCATAATGACTGGCCCAGAAGGGCCACACATGCAGTTCTAGTTAAGTCACCGGTGGCCGCGGCTTGTCTTGTAGATCGGGATGTGGCCACAGGTAAATTGTCCTGTACCTTAATCTGGGTATTGAGTGAGGCGTGCTTATGTACTGTTCAGTACATGACCTGCTTGTCTCTATCCCGTGGCCTGCGGTTAAGTTCTTGCGGCCCACAGGCTCCCGGACTATCGCGGCCCTAGTCCGCGGGCTGCAGCATTCTGCGCTTTACTTCAAATTTTTAATTCTGTCCCCACACACAGGAACTCTCTGCAAAGCTTCACCAAAGGCAGCTGCCAGCCAATCAGGTCAGCAGGTTTGGTTTTTTGTTTTTTCCTTCTCATGAAATAACTGACTACAGGGGTAAAATGTTTAATTGTAACTTGGGAAGGATCTAGCATAATGTGTAAGATTATCATTGTCAGTCTGACAGAACAGGATTTGAATTTTTATTATCCATAATCAATATATTGATATCTAAAATAATAGAATTGAGGGTGGGAACTAGAGCAAATATTACCATGGGGTCTGTATACTTGGTATGCATGGAACTAAAGTTCTTTAAAAGGAGGCATGTATAGAAGAATAATATATGGTCTGTGTACAGTTGTGCTCAAAAGTCTACATACCCCGGCAGATTTTTTGCTTTCTTGACCTTTTTCCAGAGAATATGAATGATAACAACAATCTCTTTCCACTCATGGTCAGTGGTTGGGTGAAGCCATTTATTGTCATCTACTGTGTTTTCTCTTTTTAAACCATGACAGCTAAAAACATCCAAATGACCCTGATCAAAAGTTTACATACCCCAGTTCTTAATACCATGTATTGCCCCCTCTAACATCAATGACAGGTTGAAGCGTTTTGTGATCGTTGTGAATGAGGTTCTTTATTTTCTCAGATGGTAAAGCTGCCCATTCTTCTTGGGAAAAAAAACCTCCTGTTCCTGTAAATTCCTGGGCTTTCTTGCATGAACTGCACACTTTTGTTCTCTTCAGAGTGGCTCAATGATGTTGAGGTCAGGAGACTGAGATGGCCACTCCAGAACCTTCATTTTGTTTTGCTGTAGCCAATGATGTGTCGATTTGGCCTTGTTTTGGATCGTTGTCATTAAAAAATACAAGTAAGGCCCTTGTGCAGCTTCCCGGTTGAGTGCAAATTTGTCTCCAGTATTTGCTGATAACGTGCTATATTCATATTTCCTTCAACTTTGACCAAGTTTCCTGTGCCTTTTTTGTAGCTCACAACCCCCACATCAGTGTGGCCCCTCCATGCTTTATGGTAGGAATGGTTTTCCTTTCATAGCCCTTAACACCTCTCTAAATGTAACGTTTATGGTTGTGGCAAGTTTTGTTTTTTTTTTTGTTTTTTTTGGCTCATCACTCCACATTACCTTGTTCCAGAAGTTTGGAGGCTGACCTCTGTGTTTGGCATATTGTAGGCAAGATACTTTGTGGCATTTGCGCAGTAATGGCTTTCTTCTGGCGACTCGACCATGTAGCCCATTTTTCTTCAAGTGCCTCCTTATTGTGCATCTGGAAACAGCCACACTGCTAGTTTTCAGTGAGTCCTATATGTCAGCTGATTGTGGGGTTTTCTTTGCATCCCGAACAATTTTCGTGGCAGTTGTGGCCAAAATTTGTTGGTCTATTTGATCATGGTTTGGTTTTTAGAGCCCCCTGATTTTTCCATTTTGTTAATGCCAGTCAGCAGTGTTCAAGCTGATTATCAATTCCTTTTTATTTTTTTTTTTTTTTTTTATATTTTTTTTTTGTAATCCCTTTCCTTTTTTATACAGTTCAACTATCTTTTCCTGTAGATCCATTAACAATTAATTATTTTGCTTTCCCAATGACTTGTAATCCAGAAACATCAGTGGCTGGAGGAAAGATGCAAGAGTCTGTCTGGATCCCAGAAACGCACTCAGCTTTTATGCACTCACTGATTACAAGCAAACAGGTCACAGGTAAGGATGTTACCTTTTTATTAGCCATTCAAAAACATTTTTGTTTTCTTTTGTGCATTTTTGAGGTAAAGATCACCAGGGTATGTGAACTTTTGATCAGGGTCATTTGGTTTGTTTTTGGTTGTAATTATGATTTAAAAAGAGAACAAATGGCTTCACCCAACCACTAATTATGAATGGGAATAAATAGGTTTTTTTTTTATATTCTATGAAAAAAGACCAAGAAAGCAAAAAATCTGCTGGGGTATGTAAACTTTTGAGCACAACTGTATATTAAACGGAGCAGATTACATTGGTCACCTTCTATCTTGTATCACTATCTCACATTTGTTTCTTTTTATACTATCTGACCGCTCTTTTCCCTTTTTTTTTTTTTCCCTTTTGTCATGTTAGGTTATAAATCTACTAATGGCTTTTTATAAGATAATGGGTTAAAGAAACATTTGGGGTATAGAATATTGTCAAACTGAGAAATGGTCTATGCGAAAATGAAATGCTAAAGCATGGGTTCAGGGTATTGACTGTCTGAAATTTTGGTGTCATTGATCTGTATCCCATATGAGTGGCATGATGCTGTACCACAAGTTAGTGTCTATTCTGAACCCTTGAAAGGACTGAGCCAGCTGCAATACCTCCTCCCAGCCACCGGAGGGAGATCTGCACAGCCTAGGAGGAGGAAAGAGACAAGGAGGCCGAGCAAGAAGACTGGATAGAAGTGGCTGCCTGTGTCTGGTCGGAGCTGAATACCTGCAGTGTTGGAGGCAGACGGCTGTGCGAGCAGACCTGGATTGCAAGGGAGAACTTGCTGATTGCTGTGCGAGCAGAGTCCACTCAGCTGCTGCATGAGTGGATATAAACTGCTGCCAGAGAACTTCTGCAAAGCCAAGACCTAATTGCCGAGCCCTAAACTTCTGCGGAGCAGATACCTTTTGTAGTAGACACCTTCCTGGATAAATACGGTGGAACAGGAGGTCCTGAGCTCAGGCCTGGCCTATGTTTTTGTGGATAAGTGTGCACACTGACTCAGTAGTGGATGTTTTCAAAATGTTCTTTTTAAAAAAAAAATCACAAAATTAAAAATTTCAACAGGTTTTATTTGAACATTCTGAAAATTTTTAACAGTCATAAATTAATTAGCCATTTGGGGTAGAGATGAGGCTGGAGGGGCTCACAGGACTGCCCCCTTAAACAGATTGGGTATGAAGAGAGGATGGAGACGTTTGGATAGAAGGTAATACAGAAAGTGAAGGTGTAGAAAACAAAAGTTGTAGGAGAAAGGTTTGAGGGACAGAAGATAGATGAGATGGCTGGATGATGGGTGGGTTTGAAGTAAAAGGGGGGCAGAAACAGAATGCTGGTATAGGGAACTGAGTGTAGGTGGAGCGGAAAGTGAGGCAGGGGATGGAGTTGGGGTAGACATTACATGTGTGCTAAAAAGTGGAGATGGGAAATAAAGGGAGGTAGGTTTGAACAGTGTGGATGCTGGGCAGGGATTGTAGTTTGGGCTGGGATTAAAGAGTGGTAATGGACAGGTGGCTGGTAATTGCCAGGCTGCTGGATTGGGGCAGGTGGCTGAATTTGGGCAGATGGTGGAGTACGGGCTGTGGGCTGAGGTGGTACAGTGGTGGGCACCTGATCAGGGGGAAGGGGAACAGACTTGGGAAAGAGCATTCTGGCAGGCCTTCATCACATGCAGTTGATGCTAAAAGAGTAGGCTTTCCAGATGTCTGACTACAGACTGAAAATGTTGAGTGGGTGTTTCTTGCATCTAAACGCATCAGTCCATCCTGCTGGACAACTCCTGTAAACTATGGTTTAGCAGGTTGAAGCCACCAATCATTTGCTCAGAACCTTCATGAAGCTATGGATGCATTCAGATGCAAGAACTCGGGGCTGCCCCTATCCTGTCCTCTCGGGTGCAGTCACACCGAACCAAACACTATTCGAGTGTCGGGAGCATCCGAGGGGTTTGGTAAGGGAACACCTACTCGCTGCTGAGGTCTGCCAGCGTGCTGCTGGGTGGGTGGGGAAAGATGGCACGAAAGAGGCAGAAGTAGAGGTGGGAGGGAGGGTGACATCAGAAGTAGGAGGTAGAGGGATCACAGGGTCTGTTGGAGGGGTCACCATGGCAGTCTCTTCAGAAATCACTCCAGGAGGGTGTGGGACTGCTGCAGGCTTCATGGTGTTGGTGAATGTTCTGTGGGAGAAAACAAAAACAAATTAAAATTTTGGTCTTTTACTTTTCACAGACATGCTGGTGTAAAAATGCGTAAAGCATGAATACATTACAAATGCACAAAGACAGTTTACTTACCACCTTGCTACCATTGTGGTTTTCAGGAACGCAAGGGCTTTGGCGTGTTTGTATTTTTAGCCCTTGTTTTGCGGATCCACTAGGAGCCTGCATTTCTTTATAGTCCCTACTGAAGCGATCACTTAGGGACCGCCACCAGGTCATCCAGCTTTTTACCTGAAAATGGATAATACACAAGGTTAAGCATAAAACAGTTTAATGCTGTCAAGGACATTTTGTGAAGTAGCTATACTTGCGTGCTTGCTTCTGTGCCCTCGCATTGAGATCCTCCCATCCATCAACAACTACTGCAATCTCGTCCCAGAGCCGCCGGGTGACTACAACATCGGCATGGCGGTCTTGCATGTCACCTCGACGGCTGCCAAGCATGGATGAGGTCGATGAGGAGGTCCACGTCAATGCCAGATTCCTCCCCATCAGAATCCTCATCCCACTGCTGCTGTGAAACCTGTGGAATAGAAACAAAATTTACACTAAAAACATTTAAATAGTAATGCATTTTTAAAATTGCTAATACCACCAAAAATATTGTTGAAAAACAAAAATCACACACTGGCTACCACCGCTCACGATGACCCTGGGAGCCGCTTGGAGGATCTCTACAGCAGACATCACCTTGAACCTGAAAATAGAATCAAAACATTAGCTACAGGAAGGAGTTAACGAAATGTAGATTAAAAGCCATTACATAACAATTAGCTGTTGTGCTGGAATGTATGTGCTGTGATGCATGTTCAAAACTTACCACTATAGTCTGGTAATGGTAGCACCTTATCACCAGTTTTGGGTTATGTATTTGTGCCACCCCCACACCAGCAGCCGCCGCTGCTCTGATCCGAATCTCACGGTATGGCTCGAGTGGCTCTCTGGACCCAGGGGTCGCGTTGTCACTACGAATAAAATAGGGACGTTTTGGTACGGTTTTGGTTGAAGGTTGTCTGTGACGCCACCCACTGTGTGGTGAGGTATGGCACCACCGCTGTAGTTATGGGAGACCTGGGGAGATGTGATGGCAGCTGGATGTTAACCCCTCCGTGGGTAGGGATGGATGCCCCGGTGCCCAGTGTATTTGTGCTGAGGATTCGGGATGCAGGGGTCGGCGTGCCAGGCCAGGGGATGTACTCACAATGGAAGAAAGCACACAAGTCCTGTGGTAAACCAAGGTGATGGTGGCTGGCTGCTGCAGACGGGTGTATCTGGTCCCACACCCGGGTATGGTAGTCAAAGTCTCTCTCCTCTGCACTGTTTTTGTAGATGGGACTGCCTGGTGTGTAACGCAGAGTCCGCTCCCGGTCCTCTGGTTGGGAGCTGTGCCCATCTGACGTTTACCCTTGGAATCTATGGGCCCTGGCGGTTGCCCTATCCTCTGTGGGTGGTTGTCTACTTTTTGGGACTTAGGTTGGGACAGGACCTATAATCGTGCCCTCAATTGGTTAATTAGCTAGGTCGTATGTGCCGGTCCTGGCTTCAGGATCCAAGTACCCCCTCTGTGTGTACGTTTTCCAGTTGGCAGGCTACAACCCTGTCCCGGTCCACTCTGGATCCCCGCAGTCATCTTCCCGTCTCCTGCAGACTTTGGCTACAGTCTGCCGCCTAGCCAAGGTGTCAGGGCTCAGACCCTGGCACCTGTCAGATGCACCTCCACTCTGCACTTGACCTCACACTTAACTGCTCTGATCTGAACTCTCCGACTATATTTTTCCTGCCCCGGGCTGTCTAGACCCCTAGGTGGGCGTTTCCTAACCGCCTGGTCCCGCCCACTGGTGTGCCTGTCTTGCACTGAGGGGGGTGACTAGGGTTTCAGGTTGGCTGATGTAACCCTTTGGGGACTGGTGTGTGGGGGGCCTAAATGTACCTGTACCTGGTTCTCCAGGGCGTTACATATTTTGTGTGGTGTAAGGTTTGTGATGTTACTAATGTGAATATACTTGCATGTTGCGAGCCGTCTCCAGGCATTTTCGCCACCCCCTTTGCCTTCTTCTGGGTGCCCCTCTGCTGCAGCTTCCGCCTCCTAAATGCAAAAATGTAGTTTTAGTTGCTCTCAATAGATTATAAAGGCAAAATGTAGTCAATAATTACCTGAAATCACTGACGCCTTGGAGGGGGGCTCCCAGAACTTTTACAAAACGTAGGCTATTTGAAGAAAAAAAAGGAACACCTTAGAAACACAGCTTCTTGGTACTCACCTGTTACATTAATCTGAAAACATTTGCATGTGTGGTTACAAGCAAAATGAACAGGTTGGTTGGTTTGTTTTGGGTTCGGTTGCCTCAAGTTTAGGCTATTGTAAAAAAAAAAACCACATTAGAATTAAAGCTTCTTGGTAAACGTTCAAAGTTTCACAAATCAAAATGAAACACAAATTTCAGGAAAAGCAAAACTTTGTTTACACATCACCCATACCTCCCAACTATTCAAGAAAGGAAAGAGGGACAAAGAAGGGCAAATTTTGACCACGCCCCTAGCCACACCCCTAGCCTCACCCATTTGGAAGTAAGGGTCATTCAGCAGATGCCCCGGACAGTTCATTCATATTTATAGCAGTCAGAATTTTTTTATATTTCTGTGTCACTATATGACATGTTGCTTATTTGTGCCTATAAAGCAGTGTTCACACGTTGCATAAATTCTGTTTCTTTTTGTTTCTGTCTGCACCAAACTACACAATAACAATCTTCTGTTTTTTCCATTTTTGCTGCATTTTTTCTGCCTTTTCTCCATTATTTAATGTGTTTTTGGTTCAGATGTGAATCTGCGTTTTTAAGTGTTTTTATTGTACAGAGAAGCTTTTTCCTGCATTTTTTTTAAGCTCCACATAGAAACCTCCAGAGAACACCCCCCCCCCCCCCCCCCCCGAAAACCGCAGAATTCAGCAGCGTCTTTTCATGGAATCTCACATCCACTTCACTTGGACAATTACACCCAGCAGAATAAATGTGCAAAGAAACAGCAGAAAAAAATGCAGCATTTACACTACATGTGAATATGGGCTAATTGTCCAAGCAAAGTGGATGAGACGTCCTGAAATCTCCGCTCCTGGTGCGTGGAAAGACGCCGCTGAACTGTGCGCATTTGGTGTTTTTCTTTATAAGCTTCAGGATTCACATCAGCAACAAAAATGTATCAAATAAGGGGGACAATGTATAAAAAATACCGCAAACACGCAATAATCAGAGAACATTGCACTCGTGGCACGGACACCTGCAGAAAAAATGCCGCATTTACGCTATGTGTGAACACTGCCTCAGTGATCCATTTTTATTACATTTTTTATGGGTTTTAATAAAGAAAAATAATAAATTGCGCCTTTTTTTCCTCGCCATTTACCGATCCCCATAAATAATCTGATCGCTGTGTTGTTCAGGTCATTACGATTACAGGGACACCAAATATGTCCATGTTATTTGCTGATTTGTGATGTAATTTTATTGCACTTTTTTATAAAATAATAAACATTTATTTTTTTTTATTATTTTTAGTAACTTTATTAGAAGAAAAAAAAATCCTCTTTTCCTCTCCCTTTAGAATACAGGACATAAAGATGCTGCTCTGTACAATGTAGCTGTGTCCTGTGTAATCTGCTGTGTAAGAGGCTGCATTGTAGGTTAATTTATGTGAAATCCTCCCTCTGACATCATCAATCCTAGTGGCTCAACAGCTAGAGCAGCTAGGAAAGCTAGGAGGCTGCTGGACACAAGTTTTGAACGTTGCTGGTTTGAATCCAAGGTGGTGAAGATACAAATTCAATTTTTTTTTTTTTTTTTTTTATTTTTTTCCTCATTTCTTTATAGTAGTTTTATGGGAACAAATGAATCTGACTCTTTCACCAACATTGAGATACAGTATTTATCTATCTCTATCCCTCTATCTATGATTCTATCCCTCTATCTGATTCTATATCTATCTATTATCTGTCGTGTATCTATATATCCCTCTATCATCCATCCCTCTATCATCCATCCCTCCCTCTATCTCTCCATTCATCCCTCCATTCATCCCTCCATCCCTCCCTCTATCCCTCTATCCCTCTATCCCTCCCTCTATCCCTCCCTCTATCCCTCCCTCTATCCCTCCCTCTATCCCTACTTCTATCCCTCCATTCATCCCTCCATTCATCCCTCCATTCATCCCTCTATCATCCATCCATCCCTGCCTCTATCCCTCCATTCATCCCTCTATCATCCATCCATCCCTCCCTCTATCCCTCCATTCATCCATTCATCCATCCATCCCTGCCTCTATCCCTCCCATTCATCCCTCCATTCATCCCTCTATCATTCATCCCTCCATTCATCCCTCTATCATCCATCCCTCCCTCTATCCCTCCATTCATCCCTCCATTCATCCCTCTATCATCCATCCCTCCCTCTATCCCGCCCTCTATCCCTCCCTCTATCCCTCCATTCATCCCTCCATTCATCCCTCTATCATCCATCCATCCCTGCCTCTATCCCTCCATTCATCCCTCTATCATCCATCCATCCCTGCCTCTATCCCTCCATCCATCCCTCTATCATCCATCCATCCCTGCCTCTATCCCTCCATCCATCCCTCCCTCTATCCCTCCATTCATCCATTCATCCATCCATCCCTGCCTCTATCCCTCCCATTCATCCCTCCATTCATCCCTCTATCATCCATCCCTCCCTCTATCCCTCCATTCATCCCTCCATCCATCTTTGCAGCTGAATAACCTGCTTCTTTTGTCTGCAGTATAGAGGTCAAGATAACAAAATCTTCCTATTGCTTTCATTACAGGCAGTAGCTCAGTGGTAAAGCTGCTGCCTTTGCAACAATGAACTCACAGCTCCACGAGTTCAAGTCCCGGCTGCCCCGAAAATCCAGAGCCGATGATAATTTAATTTAATTTATTCACTCCACTGAGGGGAGGAGCCGGGACATCAGCTGTGAGCCGCGGGAGTGCGGGACAGCTCTGATAAATCGTGCAAGTCCCGCAGAATCCGGGACGGTTGGGAGGTATGCATCACCAAATACAACTAAGTCACCCAATTATCCCATAACCCTCAACAGCCCCACTGTGATGCCCTGGAGAATCCAGGTAGTCCCAAATAGGCCCCTGCATAACACCTTCTCACACTTAGCCGAATTCAGCCGACCTGAAATCCTAGTGACCACTCCTAGGGAAAGTTGGGCACACCAGGGAGTGTGACCAGGCGGTTGGTGCACGCCCACCGATGAGTCTAGACAGCCCAGGGTGGGAAAACAGGCAGTTAAGCTTTATAGTTCAAGTGGAGAGGAGGTGTGCTGGGGCTGTGTGCGGCTCCAGCACAGGTCAAGTTGAACAGCAGTACCAGGGTGGGGGCCCTGGTACTTCTGGCTAGGTGGCAGACTGTGGTCTCCGTTGGCAGGAGACTGGAAGACTGTTCGGTGGAACCAAGGTGAACCAGGACAGGGTACAGGCCCACCGGTACCGACCAGGGAAATAGACCCAGAAACCGTAGCCCAAGGGGGGGTACTCGGACCCTGAAGCCAGAAGCTACTGGACTGGTTAATTAACCGATTGAGGCCAGGACTAGAGGTCCTGTCCCACCCAAAGTCCCTCATAGACAACAGCCCACCGATTAGGGATAAGAGGTCACCGCCAGGGCCCATAGATCCCACGGGCCAGCGTCTGTGGGCACGGCTCCTTAGGCCACATCCAGCTGGGATGGGAGGACGTCATTTTCTACTTCAAAACAGTGCAGAGGACAGAGACCACCAGCCGGGTGGGGGAACCTGAATACAGCCGGCCATGGCACCGGCCACAATCACCTTGGTTTACCAGAGACTCGTGTGTTTTATTTCCAACAGTGAGTACACCAGCACCCCCCCACCGGCGGCCACTATCCCCTGCACCAACTCACCGGGTCCCGGGGCCACCATCCCTGCCCACAGAGGGGTTTAACAACTTGCTGCGCAACATCTCCCCCGGGTGCCCCGTAACTGCAGTGGTGGTGTCCCAACTCACCACACACCGTGGGTGGCGTTACAAACTCAATAATCCCAGTACGGCCCAGCCCGTACATATACGTCCTTTCATAACCCCCTTTTTAATTGAAGTGACCACGAGACCCCTGGGTCCGGAGACCCTCGAGCCACCCACAGAAGGTCCGGATCCGAGCAGCGTCTGCTGCTGGCACGGGGGCGGCACACCACCATAACTCACCTTCACTCAATAATCCCATTCCCCCTCAGTATCCCAAACCTATACCCACATTTTCTTCCTTCTAAAATTGAACTTTTCCCCCCTCAACAAAAGCCAGATAACTGCCCAACCGGGGTACCGGTTAACATTTACTTTAAAAGATATATCCCTGACTCGCCCACCACAGGGCCTTAGGTGACTGTCGGGCCGGACTAGTCCAGGGGCCCGACTCAGTGACCCTGGTGGAGTCAAAGTGGCGGTATGGAGGGGGTGATGATAAAGTTTTTGTAGAAATATATATTCGTGACGCCACCTGTGGATTGCGGCTATGGAGCCGCCGCTGCTGGATAGGGCTTCCGGGGCTGATGTAATGGCAGCTGGGGATGGTTCTACACCCCACAGGTGGAGCGGGACCCCGGGGCAACTGTTGGTACTTGTAAGAGTCTATGGTGTTTTGGGAATGATGCGGTGCAGCGAGGAATAAAGGAAGTGACACCAGAGGTTGCAGTTCAAGGTCTTTTACTCACTGTTGCCAGGGCTGCAGCAGACTGGTTGCCGTTGGAGTGCTGGAATCCGCCATCTGGGATTGGCGGAGGCACCAGGTAATTCTTAGGGTTCATATCGGTGCACCACTTTTAGGTCTTTCCTTGGCTGGCTTCACAGCCTTGACTTTGATAGATGAACTTGTCTTGGCCTCTACCATAGAATCTGGTCAAGGGGGCTTGCCTGACTGGAATCTTGCCCTCTTCCCAGGGGATCTACGGCAGGTTGTGGCACTGGGTGCTTGAAACCACCCCAGGCCTTCAGTGTTACTTTTGAGGAAATGTCTTTCTTCCCTCTGTCTGGGGACCGTCCCCGAATGCAGCCAGATCCCTCCACCCGATCTTCCTGTGGAGCAGGCCACAAGCAAATATGCCTTTCCATGGCCCTGGGATCCTCTCTTCTGTCTGGTGTCACCTGGGCCTAGCTGGGCCCCAGGATCTCCACCAGGAACGTTCTCTCTTCACTGTCTCAGCCCACCCTGTCTTCCGACTACCACTCTCCTCCTCTGCCTCACGCAGACTACACTCCTTTGCTCCTACTGACACTCACTAGACTTCCCTTGAACTTCCTGTTTCTACTCTCACTTTCTAGTTGGCTCCTTCCACTTTCCTTGCTGCTAGGCCCCCACCCCATGGGAGGAGAGATGGGTCTTACGGCCCCCCTGACTACAGCACGGGGGTAGCTGCCACGATCTCTGGTCCCTGTATGTGCCTAGCAATGAGTGTTTTGTGCAGATTTGCCTGTGAACCGGTATGTACCCTTGTCCTTACCTAGGATGGGACATCACACCTCTGGCTGAGGTGCAATGTCTCTGTGGCGACGGAAGCCTCAGGGGCGCCACATCCCCAAAGTGCATTATCCTTTGTTTCAAACCATGTGGATAAATCCACAAGAACGCCAATACATTTACACAACCCTAAGTTTACAGTAATTACAAAAGCCAAAAAAGTTGAAAACTAGGCTACCTAACAGATTGGGCAGATTTTGTTTTTTTCTTTTTGTTTTGTTGTTTTTAAAGTTGGAAAAAATGAGCATAAGCTCTTTAGGAAAATTACAGTATAAATGCATACATTTATGAAAATAACAAACGAGAGCTCAACAAAATAGGGGGGGACAACGGGTCTCTTTCCCTCACCCAGGCACTGGTTGATCCTCCTTGGGTATGGTGGCTGACTATGGTTGTCTTCTGTTAATGCTGATTTTACCAGAACAGAGCAGCTTAAACCAGGAATGTCTGGCTCAATTGGTTTCTTTATATACCTTTCAAAATTTGTGATTTGTGTACATAATGGGCATGCTCCATAGAAAATGATGGAATCCAGCGCTGGATTCCGTCGTGTGACTGATTACGGTGAAATCCAGCACCATAGACGACCATTATATCTCTTGACTGATTACTGCGCAGTGTGTGTGGGTTTTCATATTTTATTTTTGTTTTTTCGGCTAGTCAAAAAAAGTTATTGAGTTTCGGCCTCTGGTCAGTCGTTCCATGACTGATCAGCCGTGCCGCAGATGCAATGTAAGGCCATTAGTCGCAATCCGTTAATACAAGTGTATGGGGGAAAAAAAACAGAATCCTGCAAAAAATCTTGCAGCATACCTTATTTTCTCAAGGCGACAGATTGCAACTGAAGGAAAAAAACGAAAGTGTGAAAGCAGCCTTAGCAAATTTTTAATCTTCACCGGTTCTTCCATAATCTCCACGCAAGAAAGTAGTTTTTCTGTGGCAGGGAATCACATCGCTATGACCCTGGTGATGGATGGTGGAAGACACTAGACTCTCTTACCTCTTACTCTTCTTATTCCTCTTGGTCTTGGATCTCCACTTCTGGTCCTCCTTGAGCCTGGCCTTATTCCTCTTTAGAGAACTATCCTGACCTCAAGTGCAAATAAGGGGGTGCTTAAGGCTACAATAATTACCGTATTTTTCGTTTTATAAGACGCACCTCAAATTTGGAGGAAAAAAATATGGGGTCCGTTTTTATAATCTGGTATTACCAGGGAGAGGGGGCATCAGCGGAGCGGGAGTCACAGGAGGCAGGGGTGGTACTGGAGTACAGTGATGCTAACAATGGTACAGAGGGAGGCCCAAATACTCACTGCAGTCTCTGCTCTGTGCGGGGCCGGTGACGCCGCTCTGCTCTGCTCTGTGCGGGGGGGGGGGGGGGTCAGTGAGTCACCCGCCATTCTGAAGATGTTGGTCTATGGTGAGGGCTTCAAATAATGGCGGCCGGAGTCGGCGCGTGCGCAGTTGAGAGCTTGAGCTGAGCTCCATTTGCGCAGGCGCTGGTTCTAGGTGCCATTATTTGAATCCCTGACCGCCGACCTCCTCAGAATGAGTGAGTGCCTGCCACACAGAGCAGCTGCTCGCCGAGCAGAACATAGCAGCCGCACAGAGGAAGCCATGCGCCAAGCAGACCAGGGCAGCAGAGCAGACCAGGGAAGCTGCGTACCAAGCAAAGCAGCCGTGCGCCGAGCAGGGCAGCCGTGCGCCGAGCAGGGCAGCCGTGCGTTGAGCAGAACAGCTGTGCGCCAAGCCTAGCAGAACAGGGCAGCCACGAGCAGAGTGGCGCCGCCCGATGCACACAACAGCGCCATACTGACAAGCGCCGGCAGCACCCAGTGAGCTACATTCGTATTTTAAGACTCACCCCTCATTTTCCTCCCAAATTTTTGGGAGGAAAAGTGCGTCTTATAATCAGAAAAATACGGTAAATCCCCAGCACGAAATCTAAACATTTGTAAATGTTTTTATTAATAGAATATCTGCAAAAGGAAAATTGCATCTCAATCAGAATGTAAGCAAAGCCAACGTTTCGGACAGACATGGTCTTTGGGAAGGTTTTGCGTATCGTAGAGGTGGTGGGGGGGAGACTAATATGGCATCAAAGACCGTATCTTAGAGGAGGTGTCAATTTTTGTGTTGTGAAGCCCCGCGAACGCTGTGCCGGTGCATTACCTTCAGGGACTCCACTGGCTCAGTCTGGTCACAGGTAGGAAACCTTCTTGTAGGATTGTCGTGACGCCACTCTCAGAATTGCAGTCAGTGCGGACCGCCACTGCAGGTTAAGGGACGCCTGGGGCTGATGGTGGGTGCAGTTAGTTGTAATAGCCTCCTGAGAGTGAGGCAAGCCCCAGGGCCCTGTGTAGGTGTGTAGAACCACAAGGCGCAGAATAACTCCACACAAGCAGGATGTCTTTCAGGGGTTTTACTCACAGTTGATGGCAGGGTGAGTAACCCGGGCGTAGCTGGGATGAACCAGGCTGGAACCAGGTATCCTTCAGGCTGACTTATGATGGTGACTACCGACTCGCCTTCCTTAGCCCTTAGTGGTTTGGGGTAACCCCGACTTTTAGTCCCTATGGGGGTCACCCAGGGAAGTTGCTGAAGCCTCTCTCCCCTTCGTTTGGTTGCCGTTTGCTTGTCGCCTGGACCAGATCACTCCAGCTGCTTGCCTCCTGTGAACTATGGGCCCTAACTGTGGCTACGTGGCTGCGGCTTTTGGGTGTTGTGGTGTGGGCTTTGAGGGCCCCACACCGGCAGGTTTAGCGAGGAAAGGTAGATCTATCCCCGCTCCGGGATCTGCCGCCCGTTTGGGCCTGGTACTCCCTAGCAGTCTCCTTACTTCCCACTCCGTGCTCTCTCTTTAGCTGAAGATGGATTTCGGGTAGCACTCCTAGGTGACCGTTCTCCCCCGTCGGTAGCCACTGCGCGGGCGCTGTTAGACTGCAACAGCCCCAGGGGTCTGCTCCTCTCTGAGCTCCCTGGACTCTGCACTAAACCGGCTCACTGCTCCTCCTCTCCTGTTCTTGCCTACGCCACCTAGCAACCAGGCTCTCTTACCACACCCCTTGAGTGGAGATGGAGGCTTTTGGCCCCCTCCACTATTCCAGTGGAGGTGAAGGCTTTGCCCCCTCCTGGGATCCCCAGGGGTCCTCCCAAAGGTACATGTGTGAGACCTGATCACTATGCGCCTGTGTAGTCACACCTCGGTCAGCCTTCTGGATTACCTGTATTGTACTGTCCCCAGCATGGGTGCAGTACTCAGTGGTGCCTGACCAGGTCAGGGGCGCCACAGTGTAAACTTTGCAGTAACCTAGGTCTGAGACAGGAGAGAAGAGAGGAAGTGTCTCTATGCCAGGGGGAGCTGGGACAGAGTCCCAGGAGTCAATGGTGGCAGCAGGAGGAGGTGGCAGCTGGCAGTCTTGTCCTATGGAGTGCTGGGATTTACTTTGCCCATGATTGAGGACTGTTCTAACATGAGGCAGCTGTAGTGTAATGGTGTAGTGTACACTTCTTTGTGGTTAGCCTTGTTCTGGCTAAAGGACATGTATCAATAACTGAGAATTGCATCCATATTCCGCAGTGCTCATCTTTCTGGAAGATGCGAAAGGCTATTGAACAAGAATCTGTCTTTCTTCAGTTGCCCCGATCATCCTCCATACAAGAACCTGTATCTGTAGATTATCTCAGGGGCGGACATATTGCTCCATACATGGGTTAGGATTCTTGTTCAAACCCAACACATTTGGTGAATGTGAGTGGAGTCCAGACTCCTCCTTGTTAATAGAGATGATATAGGGGGTAGATGGATATGAAATATAATTTTGTAAAATGTGCACAAGGCCTTAGACTTCAGGGGTATTGGGTCTATATACTTAGTGTATGTATGGAACTAAAGTTCTTCAGAGGAGGCATGTATATAAAATAAAAAATTAGGGTCTGTGTATAGTTGTGCACTAATGTTTACATACCCCAGCATATTTTCTGCTTTCTTGGCCTTTTTTCAGAGAATATGAATGACACAATCCTTTTTTCCACCCATGGTTAGTGGTTGGTTTAAGCCATTTATTGTTGAACGGTTTGTCATTACGATTTTAAAACCCCCCCAAAAATATCCAAATGATCGTGATCAAAAGTTCATACCCCAGTTCTTAATACCGTATATTGGCCCCTCTAACATCAATGACAGCTTGAAGTCTGTTGTGGTAGCTGTGGATGAGGGTTTTTTTTTTTTTTTCTCTGATGGTAAAGCTGCCCATTCTTCTTGGCAAAAAGCCTCCACTTCCTGTGAATTCCTGGGCTTCCTTGTATGAACTGCACACTTGACTTCTCCCCAGAGTGGCTCAATGATATTGAGGTCAGGAGACTGAGCCACTCCAGAACCTTCACTTTGCCTACAGCAGAACAATGACAGATTGACTTGGCTTAGTGTTTTAGATCCTTGTCAAGTTGGAACATCCAAGTACATCCCATGCGCAGCTTCCGTTCTGATTGCAAATTTGCCTCCAGTATTTGCTGATAACCTGCTGCATTCATCTTTCCTTAAACTTCAACTTTGACCAAGTTGCCTATGCCTTTGTATCTCACACATCCCCACATCAGCGATCCACCTCCATGCCTTACAGTAGGAATGGTGTTCCTGTCATCATAGGCCTTGTTGACTCCTCTCCAAATGTAACGTTTATGGTTGTGGCCAAAAAGTTCAATTTTGGTCTCACCACTCCAAATTACCTTGTTCCAGAAGTTTGGAGGCTTGTCTCTGCTGTTTTGGTGCTGTTTGGTGCATTGTAGGCAAGATACTTTGTGGCATTTCCACAGTAATGGCTTTATTTTCTGGCGAATCTACCACAGCCTATTTTTCTTCAAAAGCCTTATTGTGCATCTTGAAACGGCCACACTGCTAGATTTCAGGGAGTCCTGTATTTCAGCTGATGTTTGTGGGCTTTTCTTTGTATCAGGAACAATTTTCCTGGCAGTTGGGGCTCAAATTTTTCCTACCTGATTTGTAGTTTGATTTTGCAGAGCCCCTGATTTTTTCCATGGTTAACAGCAGCCTGTGGACATTAACACTGACTGCTAGGATGTAAGTTTACCGCCCGCGGTCGTTAAGGAGTTAAGATAATCAGTGGTTTTAGGGAAATGTGGAATTTCATAAGCACAAGACTACCTGGGTTTAGGTTTTGAATGGTGGGTCTTGTCTTTGGTGGGTCTTGTCTTTGGTGGGTCTGGTCTTTGGTGGGTCTGGTCTTTGGTGGGTCTGGTCTTTGGTGGGTCTGGTCTTTGGTGGGTCTGTGTATTCCCGGGAGAACAGGGAAAAATTAATCTCTTGGAAGGTAGACCTCCGACTCTGACAATTTTGGTTTCAGTAAAAAATACTTTAGAATTGCAAAAGATGTCTTAATGACGTACAGGGTATGCTTTTTTTAGTTTTGTTTCCACAGGGGCACAGACTGGTGAAATGAAACCACTAATGGCTGCATTTTATTCATGGTTTGTAAAACTTCTGTAATCGCATTTTAAAAAGAATGGCATGGGTATATTCTAAGGGGTGATGGAGTCCCTTTGGGTTTCCCTAACACAACGTCTGATACATACAACTGCTAATCTACATCAAGTGCCTGCCGAAACAGTCTCTCGGGCTTGTAAGTATATATGGAAATATTTCTATGTAATCTTTATACTGGCCTTGTATCTGACATTTTACATTTTTTTTTTTCAGCTACCGTTTGTCCAAAAAATTCTGCTCTACACCGGCTACTGGAGCAGAGGAGGAACATCCCGGCAGCGGTGAACTCTGCTCAACCAGGTAATGGAGCTGGAAAAATACTGCCACAAATTGAGGATAGAGGTCAAGGGGTATCACTGACGGCAAAGCAGTGCGGAAAGCCCTAACTGAAATCACCAGCCCCAAAAATAAGCGCCATTCAAGAGGACACTACATTGCCTTCACCCACCGGACCCCGCAGATCATTTCCACGAATGATGCAACGCAAATGCGTTGTGACACGCTCGATAGAGAAATTAATCAGCTCGCTGATGGTAAGCACCGTATCATAGATCCGAACAATATAGAATAAAAATATCAGCGCTGTGCAAAAAAAGCTCACGCTTAGTCCTAAATAAAAAAAAAAAAATTATTCGTTTGGTATTTATGTAATTGTACCGACCTAGAGAATTGCAATGCTTGGTCAGTTACACCATATAGTGATCACTGCAAAAGTGCACTTATTTTAATATATAATATATTTTTAAATACTGTAACTTTATATAAATTTTAATATAAATTGCAAATGTACACTATAGAAAAATAAAATATATTAAATGATATAATATATTATAATTTTTAATATATATTTTTATATAATCAAGTTTTTTTTTACCATTAGTGCAATTGAGTCTCCCCTCCCCCCTCGCTTTCTAGTACTTCACATGACAAAATGGCATTAAAGTACAACTCCTCCTGTAAAAAAAAAAGTGAAGTTATGGCTCTTGGAAGAATAGTGGGGAAGTAACAAGGACAAACAAATTGGTTTGAAAAGGGGTTAATAAGGTATGCACTGAATAAATGGCAGAGATGCATATGATTTTGATTTTGTCTCTAAAGATTTAATCACCGGTAGATGGCAGGAAAGCTAAATGTGATTAATATAGAATTAGAGCTAAACGGATAAAAATATCCAGACATGACCATGGAGAGATTCGGGGGGAACCTCCTTAGTGACGGGTCTTCACCTACTGAATAGACTTGTTTTATATAGATCTGATTTTACCTTCTCCACTATTGCAGATGATGACGAGACCCCCCTCCACAGTCTGATATAAAACAGTGTCTCCTCTCTGACCTCACACATTCTCCTGGAGAAAACCCTACTGGACTCTTCTGCTCCACGTCAGGAGACATCATATACACCTGGACTCGCCATCTACAACTGCACTACTGCTATGGAGGTGATCGTAGCGGTACGGAACCCGGATACAGCGATGACTGACTGACTGACTGAGTTTGCCGATTTTCCTAAGTCATCCATGCACTGCTCTGATGGATTCAACAAAGACCCTGAATTACTTTGGATTTTGGACTGGCAACTGGACGGCCATTGTCAGACTGCACGAAGACCAATGCTCGTCTGATGGCTCCAGTATCTTCCAAAGAGATGTGCACTTGTCCGAATAAAGGATTGCCTCCGCATTCCCATGTTGTCATTGAGCAAGAAGGTCGACCTCTGCGAAGACTGCGGGACGCCCTTCTGCTACAGCTGCTTCAGGATTGGCCAAGATTTTAAGGATTGTCTAGACCTCAAGGAAGACAAGGAGTTGAGACCTAAGAAGGCCAAGAAGAATCAGAAGAAAAGAGGTAAGAGTACAGTGCCCACCACATCCATTACCAGGGTCTCTAGATATTAGATATATCAACTCTTGAGGCAATTACGTGACAACAAACGTAACATTAAACTTCTGTTTTAGAAGCTACAAATCTTAATCTATTGTGCACAATATAATGAGCCGGAACTAAGAGCAGTTACTCCACCCAAAAATGGCAAACCCAAATATCCATGGGTCTTCGATTCAGCCCAAACCTCCTCACAATTGGTCCTAGCTAGGGATGAGATCTTATTATATTCCTTATTGAGATTGACATCGAAAGCTGGGTCATTTCAGAAACGCTTGGTTGTCAAGTTTTACCTAATTGCCACATTTCATAGTAGTGCGATTTTATTTATTTATTTTTCTTTAAACAGGTACAACTAGTTTCCACTGATTCTTCCATCTACGTCAACAAGAAAATAAATTACAACTCTGGATCCGATCAGAATGAAGATCTCGAATAGTCTCTGCCAGTTTGCCCCGAAAACACTCGGCCATGAACACATTGGTCACATGAACAAAAAAAGTCTTTTGTCAACAATATTCGATGTGTGATGTGATAATGAAGACTCCGTGATCTTCTTTATTCTAATTTTATTTCAATAAAACTTCAATTTAAAGCCTAAATCTTCCTCCTTATGTCTCCTCTATATTCATCCAAAAGGGCCAAGTTGTTCCCAATGTCAGGCAGGTTCCTCTAAGTCTTTCTCTTTCTGGGGTGGAAGTTGATCTTTTGTTTGAGATTTTCTTTGGGTGCAATGATTGAGGTGCTAATGCTTGCAGAACATTGTGTCTAATACAAGTCGGGCTGCACAACACCTCCATGTGGCCAAATCCACCTCTTCTCTGTGGGGCCTCTCGGAGTGCTCGGGGACACCCATTCTACAATCCGTTCCCAAAAAGTTTAATCTAAATATTAGCTTAATCTATCAAACTACCGCTGCATGAGAACCTGTGCACAGAACTGCACTGTGGGCTCCAGGTACATGATACATGCCCCTGGTCTACCACTTTAAGAAAAAATGATGGATATATCTGTCTTGAGCAGCTTCTTGATCTCACATTGGAGCGGCCTCTGATACCGGCAGTTTGTGCCCCTTAGATGCAACAGTCACTAGTAACTGCAGCATCTAAATGGTTTATTACAACGGAAGACTCCTCTGTAAGGTAATGTCATGATTACAAGGTTTTCTTGGGTTACCTTTTTTTATATATTTTTTTTTATATTGAGCAGAATATTACTTTAAATAACTAGTCAATATAAATTTAAAAAAGTAATAAACATACTATATATTTTTATATATACATTTTCTAGTTATGCTCTGGGTTCCGAGCACAAGTCTATGCACTTGATGTTTTTGCAGATCTCACACCTAATCAAAGTGGCAGATTAATCACCAGAACTTTAGAAACTTACGTAATAGAGAAAATACAACTAAATATCTATATCTTTCTAGTCTGTGCACCCCTTATAATAGTCACCATACCCCCCCCTCCCCTCCACACACTCCATGGTGTCTCCAACCAGAACATCTGTTCTGAGTCTGATGTGGTAGATCTGAGTGTCCCCATGAAGGAGTCAAATCGGGGAGCAGGTCCAGACCATGAAGAGATGGAAAATACAAGAACCAAGGGGTAATCCAACACTCATTATCCTGTACCCAAAGTCTCATTGTGTCAATATTCTGCATCCAAGTGTTGAGATACAGGATTACTGACACTTGGGTGACAGCATAGTGTCCCTCATTACCCTGTATCCTAAAGGTGGCTTTACACACTGCAACATCGCAAACGACATCGCTGTAACGTCACCGGTTTTGTGACGTTACAGCGACCTCCCCAGCGACATTGCAGTGTGTGAAACCTATCAGCGACCTGGCCCCTGCTGTGAAGTTGTGATCGCTACAAATCGTTCAGGACCATTCCTAGGTCCTTTGTTTCCCGCTGTGCAGCATGCATCGCTAGAAAGTTTCAGTGTGTAAAGGGGACTTTACAGAGACTTCCCTTTCAAATAGCAGCTTTACAACGTCCCCAACAACCAGCTAGGTCGCTCTGCAGGTCCGGATCGCTGTTGCGTCGTTGGCCAGGTTTGCCTGTTTGACAGCTCACCAGTGACTCAACAGAGACTTGGGGAGGTCGCTATACCGTCACAAAACCGGTGACGTTATAGCGATGTCCTTTGCGATGTTGCAGTGTGTAAACCCAGCTTAAGTGTCAGTTTGTATATTTAATGATGACCCTCAAATTTGGGGAACAGGAGGAGTTTAAGGCTATTATCTTGTACCCAAAGTGTCAGTCTAATCACAATCCTCCTATACCCCATGCTCCAGTGTCCAGAACTCATTTGTCATTTTCGTTTTATCCTGTATCCAAGTGTTGGTATCACTGTGGTGTCGGTATTAAAGCTATTAAGGTTTCCTACACCTAATAAAACAGATGTAAATATATATAAAAAGCAATGGAAACACTTGTTGGTGTAGAATATAAATGGGTATGAGAGTGAAAAACATTGGAAGACGTCTTATCGCTCTAGATTTAATCTATACCTTAGAGAGATGCAGAAAATTAACTTTTATGTTTTTAAATTTAAGCTGTAAATTTTCAACGCCCAGAAACAAAGTCAGACCTTTCATATGCATCAAACTCCTAGTGTAGTTATTGAGTATTCATTTCATCTGCCTATCAAAGATTAACACATGTAAAAAAAATGTATTAATCGTAAATGTACAATGTAACAATTTTTTATTTAGTTTGACGTAATTTCTATTTCAATACTCTGCTGCAGAATACTGTGCTCCAGCATGGTTAAATAGCTGTCATGTAAACTTAATTGACACTCAGCTGAACAACTCTTTGCGTATAATATCTGGTGCTATTAGCACAGGTAACCAGTGAACAGGTGTAGGTCTGAGTCATATCGCACCCACAAATCTAAGACAAAAGCTCCTACTGAAAGAATACACTAAAGTGAATAATGAAAAACCTCCAATACACCAAAATATCAGAGATGTTACAATACGATTGAAATCAAGACACCCGCCCATCCGAACTGCAATCACCTTGCATGAACAAGACTTCAATTTAGAGGAGAAATGACGAGAACTTTGGGTCAATGTAGTAGACGGTGATCCCCAAATGTTCCCTAATTTACAAAACCCTCCCCCATGCTTCAATCTACCAAGGAAAACATGGGTTACTCTAAATCATATTAGAACAAACTTTGGCGTCTGTGCTGATTTTATGTATAAGTAGGGAAAATATGCCTCTCCGACCTGTGACTGGAGCCGATCGTCAAACTATCCAGAAAATTGTTGAGGAGTGCACTGAGATCCTACCATGGTGACAAGAAGGATTTCTATATTGTAAATGATAATGCTATTGCATATATAGAAAATCTTGATATTCAACTTTGATTTTTATCCTTTTGATATTTTTCAATCACTGTCTATTGTCTGGTGTTTGTTTTTATATGATAAAGTATACATTCATTCGATTAAAAAAAAGTAACAGCTTTATTTAGTTTGACGTAATTTCTATTTCCGATACTTTAGGTTTAAGTTCCACATTTCATCTGTGCCTCAATATTAGATAAATGCACTGGGTCTACAAATATGGATGTTGCTTAGAAGAGACAAAACCTGAGAGATTACCCAACTACCAGGTCCTCATACTGTGTCCTGGGTGGGGTCCATACTTTCCTTTTAATGCAATTCACCTGGATAGTCCTGCACACCTTTTTGAAATCAATAAATCCCCATTGATCAAGAACACATCTGACTTTCATACTGTTAACTCTAGTCTCATTATTCTTGATGATAATTTTAAACTAACATTATTCAACATACTCTGCCAACTTTCAGAATTGAAAATATGTAAAAAGGTCTGCAGCACATACTCACCAGCACTTCTATCACAATTTTCCCAAAAATGTTTGCTTCTCCTAATAGTTCCTATTGAAAATTTCTTTAAAGAGTGAAATTGTGGGATAGGCACTGCATTTGACCCCATGGCGGTACCCCAGTACTGAAAAATTCAGATGAGCTTTGAGTTGGTTACCATACATAGACAATATTTTTCAGATTTATTTCTTCAGAGAAGCAATCTATAGAAGTTTCATACATGCCATAATTATACACCCTCAATTCAATCATGTTTTGCAAATGAGCGTTTTGATTTCTGATAAGTAAAGTCATTTTATGTCAAACCTACAGACCATAATAGTCTTTTGCATGATAGTAGATGCCTCCTTGAATTATATTATACATATATATATATTTTTTTCCCTTCCCACAAAGTAACTGACTACAGGGATAAGAAAAGAATATTAACAATGGATCCTTTGCCGTTACTGATCTTTAATAGGAAATATGGAAAATGCACTTGAAAGACCAGTCAGTATAGATGGATAGATGAACAAATGGAAGATGATACAAGTTGGAAGCAGATGTCTTCTGTCACTTTCTGTTTGAATAAATCTGTACATTAAGAGGAATGTAGAAAGATATAGAAAACAATTATATTTCTACATTATTGATCGATCACTTTAGCTGTCGATTTAAATAAATTCTTGGTCTTCATTGTGTTTCCAGAAACCAGTCAGGTTTTGGGTGTTCTATTCTGGAGTGTCTGTTGGTTCAATTGCATAATAATGGAGACCTATTGTTATCACATCTCAAACTATTTTTCAGTCTGTTTTTCAAAGCCAGATGAGGACAATGTCTCATCCTACTGTGACATGAAAAAAAAATCCAGAAATTACTCTAAAAGTGAAGTGATCGAAGATACAGTGGATTAAGAAATTCATGGGAAAACATGAAATTCTGCTAGAGAGCTGGGCCATAGGGAACCATGTCATCTATGTATCTCCCACACCTCCAAAACCAGGATTGAAGTGGTGGGATTCATAAAGTCCTCCTACAGATACAACATCACCATATTTGTAGAGTGGTGCCCTTGTTTACAATTATTCATCCACATTAGCATTATTACAAATGTCAGCACTTCACACCTTGTAACATGTATCACTATCTGTATTGCTTTGTATTTGATGTATTATGGTGATTATTATATCTGTAACTTGTACTTTTATGGATCTTTAGAAATATGAATTATGGTCGCAAGAAGTCGGGGGAATGCTGTGGCAGCTGTGCAGGGGTTGCGGTGGCTGAGCTCGTGCAGTGGCTGGTGTTGGGATGGCTGTGTGGTGTCAGCAGCTTCTGTACGGGGTCTTCGGTGGCTGTGCAGAGTTTGTGCATGGTCTCTGGTGGCTGTGCGGGGTGTCTGGAGGCTTTACTGGTGCTGCGGGTCAGGTGGTAAGTTCAAATAGCGCCACCTGGAGTCTGCGCATGCGCAGATGGAGATTTCTGCTTCAGCTTTCAGCTGCGCAGTTGCCATCTCTGGCCTATTGATCTCCCTCCAGCGGGCTTGAGGGAAAATGGTGTCCGGAGGTGGCACTTGCATAGAAGAGATCTCATCTTGCCATTGAGCCTAAAGCTCAATCTGTGCTGACTCCGGGCGTTATTTCTTTGAAGCCCTCACTGTCCGCAGCCCAAGCAGAGCTGTCCCAGCTGAACCAGCATAGGCTGCAGCCTGAGCCCCAGCCTCCGCCGCAGTCAGTCCAAGCACAGCTGCTGCAGCCCTATCATCCGCCACCGCAGCCAGAGTCCAAGCACAGCTGCAGCAGCATGGCAAGTCCAGCCTCTACTGCAGCCAGAGCCCCAGCCTCTACTGCAGCCCCAGCACAGCCTCCTCTGCTACTGCCCCATCCGGTAAGACACCACCAGATTACCAGACTGGTCTCATTTTATTTATTTATCCTTTTTCTTGCTCTGAATTTGGGGTGCGTCTAATAATCCAGTGCGTCTTATAAAATGGAGAATACAGTAATAACTATTAAAACATTGCACATATTGTAAATCTATTTTTCTAGAATTATTTGTACATTTTTCATAACTAAAAAAAACAACTAATTGACCATTTGAAGATACATGTGTCACGGGCGGGGGGTGTGCTGCTCGACTCCGTGCTTGCGGCTCAGGTCTGGCTGCTGCTCGGTGGCTCGAGCGGTGGGCTGGATCTGGGGACTCAAGCGGCACTCCTCGCCCGTGAGTGAAAGGGGACTAGGTTTTGGGGTTTGGGAAGTCAGTCCGTGACGCTACCCATGGTTGTGGTGAGGTTGGGACATCACCGCTGCTCTGGACGGGGATCCCGGGAACGATGACGGGGAGCAGCCGAGATGGTTTTCTCTCCCCTCCGTGGGTAGGGGGATTTGGTAGTCCCGGGGCCCGGTGATGGTGACTGGGAAGTGGATGGCAGGGTTTGGTGAGGTGCAGGGTCACGGGGGCAGCGCTGTGCCAGACTGCACGGTGGTACTCACTCAGCCAGTAACGTACACGGAGTCTCTGGTAAACCAAACGGCTGGATGGACAGGTCCCACAGGCGGCTGCGGTGGTTTTCCCCTGACCCCAGTTTGGTAGTGTAAGTCCTTTCCTGCACCTTCTTGTACGCTTCTCCTGTGCTCCGGTTTCCAGCTGGCTCCCTGGTTTGGTACCGGTGGGCCACCGCCCAACCCCGGCTACCTACGGTTCCACCAAGACTGTCTTCCCGCCTCCCGCAGATGGCCACTACCGTCTGCCTGACTGCTACACGAGGGCCCTAGGCTCCAACCTAGGCCCAGTCTGCTTCTGCCACTCTGCACACCTCCTCTCCATTCCTCTGCCTGGTCTTGTCTGTCTTGTTTCCTGCCTCAGACCAGCTAGACTCCTTGGTGGGCGTGTCCATCTGCCTGACTCCACCCACCTGGTGTGTCTGTCTGAACCCGAGGGAGGAAATCAGGTCTCACTGGAGATGACTGCTGTGACCTGCTGGGGTTGGGGGGTGTGTGTTACCTGTGGACCCTGGCTAGTCCAGGGTGCCACACATGTGACACAAATGTATGAACAGCTGCTAACTGTAATGTGAGACAGTGACTGTATGTGCAGTGTATGGCTGAGGCTTCAAATACACTTTTAATTTAGTTAAGATTTATGTATAGTTTAAATTACCTAAATATTAAAAGAAATAATCTATCCAAAATATATTATTCATAACCATAATTTCCAAAGAAATATGTATATCTTGACTTAAAATACCCAGACATTTCATTCTAGAATAATGAATACCTTTTTGATGTGTGTGTGGTTTAGAAAATTAATTTTTAATTTTAATCTTGATATATGAATAATTTCATAGTTTATGGTACTAAAGTTATGTTTTTGATCCAATTACATAATTGACTTAACATTTTTGATAAATATTAAGGTACTATAGTATGACTATTGGGAGTAATGAAATGGAGTATGGTAATCAGAACTCAATTGGAAACATTAAGGGTATATGTTAATAACCCAAATCTGTCATCCACATAATGGCCTTATTTTTATTCTACATTTTTATTATGCTAACTTTTATCAATTGCAACAACACATCAATATCTAATAGTAATGTCTAGTATAAGAATATTACTTTAAACCTTTAATTTAAATCATATTAAACAGCTGGGGGCTGATTCTCAGGCTGGGGAGACCCATGGTTATTGGGAGCCCCCCAGCCTAAAAAAAAGCAGCCTGCAGTCACCCATGATTGAATCCATTAAATGTGACAATCCTGGCGCTTTACCCAGCTCTTCTCAATTGCCCTGGTGTTAAAGCAATTGGGGTAATATCAGGGGTTAATAATGGCGCACAACTGTCATCAAGCACAAAATTTACTGATGTGTAGATGTCCGAGATCTCAATCACTAATCCTATAAGTAAAAAAAACAAAACAAAACACACAAACACAGAATTTGTTTATTTTTTTTTAATTAAAATACAGCATTCTTTCCCCTCTTAACTCCAAAAAGACTCTTGACATTCTGCTGTAATCTATATGACATCTCATGATGGTCTTGGCTCTGTTGCTTTCAGTCTCTCCAGGCTCAAATGTATGTCTTATCTCTCCAGTCTCTGGCAAACACTGAGAAGGGGGGATCCAGCTGGCAGCAGTGAAGTCATTCAGTTCATTGGAGGTTATACCCAGCTTCTCACAGTATGAAAGCTGGTGACCTGAAGTACTTTGGCTTAAAGTGTAGGGCCATGCTCCAAACCTCACCAGCCCTTTCAAATTTAGTGTCAGACGGGGGTTGGGAACTGCGGTACAACTCTCCACCCCGCTCCCTCTGGCCCGCACTGTCACTGTTAAAAGGTTGGTGGGGAGCACAGTCCCGCACTTTCATGGTGACAGTGCAGGCCGGGGTAAAGAGGGTGCAGGATTGCCCTGCGCTCCCTGACCCCCGGCTGGGTCTGCCAGTGTTAAAGGGCTGGCAGGGTGCAGGGCACAGCCCTACACTTTATGCTAGAGTTGTTCAGGTCACCAGAGGTCATAGCGTGGTAACCAGAGTATGACCTCTGGTGAACTGAGTGTCATCATTGCTGCCAGGTGGGTTCTCCTTGTCAATGTTTCCTGGGGCATCAAGCGGGTTACTGTCTTCTTGCTGTGACAGTGGTGAATGTAGGCACTTTGGCGACATGCTGGTCAAATAGAAAGGCGTATACTTCCGTATGAAGACAGGTGACAATCATTACCTGACCGGAAGAGGTATTCTGTGTGGAACGCAAATGCGTTCCACATACGGGAATGCTCTACACATGCGCAAGAGTGGTAATACCGATCCATGATCAAAGGTAAGCTGTAGGGATATTACAGACTCAACCAGTGCAGTGCGATGGGCTACAGATAATGTCTAGTAGCAAATGGCTACAGGCAGATGCAAAGTGAAACACTTTACAAATCAATAGTATTAAGATATACCGCGCATGCACTGGACGGAATGTAACCTGCGCTGCACCCGGAGGAAACTGGACCCAAAGGCTTTATCAATACAACTAGCATATACCATGCATGCGCCGGATAGAACGCAACCTGCGCTCCAACCCGGAGGAAGAAGAGCAAAAAAAAAAAAAAATGTCCCCGGTGTACTGGGAACAATGAAATAAATAACCCCATGTCGCGCTAGGACTAAATAGATATTAAAAACCCTAAAGCGGACATGGAGAGTATAATATGCATGAAGGCGAGAGAGAAAAATTTGCATTAAGATAAAATAACACCAGCGCATTATGGTGCAAATACTGAGATATGCATTTTTTTTTAATACATGAATGATTATACATGAGGTAAATATGGTAACCCGCTGGTTCCACAGTAATAAAAGATATATAAAGATGTGGCTAAAAAAGCCGTAACATCAAGGCTGGGAAAGCACGCCCCTTATGGACCAGTACATGTAATGACAGGCGGAGTACAGTATCACATTTTTATATAAAGCTAGTGAAGTTAAAAAGATCATTTAAACCCTTCGGGCTGACGGTATCCCGCAGGAATATCTATCTGGTTTCCTGCTGTAAAATCTTTTTATCCCAATATCCCCGTCCTATTGGTTTTGGGATCTCTTCTATAAATCAGGGTGATATTACATCCGTGGTTAGGCAGAGGAAAAGTGTAGGGCAAGGTCCATGTCCTTCTAACAGCGCAGGATTACCCATGCCCTGACCTATATGGGCCATAACTTGCTGCTGCCCCTACTATTCTGTGCCCCACAAGTTACCCTGCTTTAGAAATTATGCAACACTTTTTTATGTTGTTTTCCTGGGATTGAAAATTTGTATATATTGATTTTAGAGGGGTTTTTTTTTTTTTTTTTTTACTTTACCATTTCACTTCATTTAAGATTTTATTTTCACCCATTGTTCAGCACATTCTGAGGTAAAATGAAGGCAACTCTCAAAATCAGAAATCGTCCTGCAAAAAACAATCCCTCATTAGGTTGTGAGGACGGGAAAATAAAATGTCATGGTTCATGAATGACAGGAGAAAAGAAAAATTGCAAAATGTCCAAGGGGTTAATAGATGTCACATACAGGAGATAACAGGAATATATATTACACTTCAGTAGAGCGAGTATTTCCCGCATCTTCTCCTTCTCTGCACAGGTCATTAGGATGTTCACTTAAGGCTCTTTCTACCCTGGCGGGGATGGATCTGAAGAAACCTTGTCGGAAACCCGGTCCCATAAATACATAAATGATTGGATTCATGCAGCTGTTAAGACAAGCCAGGGCGACAATAATAATGTATAGAATATTGGCTAGTGGGAAAGGTGCATAATAATGCCAGGATATTAGTGGCCAGATGTAATATGGAAACCAGCAGATGAAGAAACACGATATAACAGCGGTGATGATCCTGGAGGATCTCTGAGATCTCTGGGATCTCTTACTTTTTCTAATCTTGTAGAAAATGGTGACATAAGAGGTGACGATGATGAGAAAAGGGATCACACACAATATAACTAATCTGATGATGTGAATGACCCAATTTAGCTTTTGGGTATAACTATAAGGAATAACATAATAATATTGAAGTCGACACCATTCGCTTACATCATCCACATGGTAACTATACACGTAATACAGTACACCCGCTACAATGAGGCTCAGCCCCCAGATGATCGCTGCAGAGATTCTCACCACATTACAGGTTCTATGAACTTTGGCCCAAAATGGCCACATGACGGACACCCAGCGGTCAATACTCATGGCCGTCAGGAGGAGAACACTGGTGGTCATGTTTATATTAAACAGAAACATATTCACTATGCAATATGCAGAATCCAGGGGGAGTGAGAAATCTTCAGCCCACTCAGCAATTCTCACAGGCAGAGACGCGCAGCACAGGAAGTCCGCGATGGCCAGGTGGAGGAACCACACGGCACTGACTGTGTTCTTCATCCTGAATCCGGCAATCCAGATGACTAATCCATTACCGATAATCCCGAGAGCAAAAACAATGCTGAATAATGTAACTGCCATCTTGCTTATAACTGTTTCATAATAAAAAGGATCATCATAATCATCAGAAGACCTGAGGAGACAGAATATGGTAGACATTAGGAAAATGAACAGTTTATATTTTTATGACTGCTGAGACCCCACCACTGAACCAATCTTTCATGCCCGAACAAAACACACAATTGTAGTAAACCAAATCAACTTTATTGGAGAGGTAATCAAATATTTATACAAACTTTCATCTTTTGTTGGGTTAGGGTCGGTCACCGCTTAAAATTAACCGTTGTAATTATCCAACCGGATATGCCATTTCAAACGAGGCGTAATGCCATCCCGGACTCCCGGCGCAATCAGCCTTCGCTTATCATCCACCATTTTCAACCACTGACCGCCACGGAGGAGCAAAAGTCGCTAGACTGCGCTCCGACCCCCACCCATAAAAAAGAGGGCCTGCTCAATGCCATCTTGAAGGCAAATAAAATAGCTGCCTGTCCCTGATGAAGTTTTACCATGTCGGACCTCTTGGGACAGGAACAGAGCTCATCACCGAATACAAATAACTTGGGCGATACTGCACCGTCCATTAGGGAAGCAATAAATGAAGGCTACCATAATGCACAAAACAAGAGGAACGCCACTATCGACGTGCTGAAAATCAGGGTTGGCAAACCAGCCCATGCAGCCTCGGTAGCAGCACACATCCTAAAAGAATGTGTACCAAAACCGAAAGGGTTAGGCTGAGTAAACTAAAGACACTGACGTAAAAGGAACAAGAACTGGAACTTTTGACAGTTAGGGACTATCCCCTAGAGGTAGAAGGAAATACCGGAGCTGAGCAGCATGTAGTTGTTAACCAAAGAATACCTACCGGATGGATTCGCTCCTGGACTTACAAACTCAAACACGTAAACTGCCGGAAAACCACTGGAACTGTGCTTTGCAAAACAACTACCGATTCGACAAGCGCCAAAAAAGACCAAGCCAAAGGAAAAACGCTAAAAGAACCAATTCAAAATGGGCAAACAAAATTACACGCACAAGCAATTGCCACCATGTGACGCTATGGACAGATCCAAAAACCCATGGGAAATGAAAGCAAGCTTTGTCAGGTGCGAGGCGAAAAAAAATATAGCTTTGGAATCAATTGCAATCCCCAAGAAGGGTAACCAAAACTAAAGCCAAAAAACAGCTGAGCCACAGCCTCTTTATTGGGGTACCGGTCGAGCCACGGTCCCATCGCGAGAACGCCAACTGGCGTCCTTTTCCAGCGTATTTGATGGTTTCGCTAGCATTTCTGCGGACGAATTAAGGCACTGAGTTGCTGCATGTGCTCCGCCACAAGCGGAGCACTCATGCCTGAATTTACATAGGCCAAAGAAGCGGCAGTGGCCTTCATTAAATAACCAACATGCGCCGGGTCTATGAACGGCCACTGAGCTGGAGGCGGCAGAGGTGCCAGGGTGAAGGGGATCATAAGCCTTCTGGGCCAGCATTAAACACAGCCAAGTGTCCGTGGCTTTCACGCCCTAACCCAACTGGGGTTGAAGGGCCAAACGACGCCGAAAATCCTCGTCGTAACGCCACCAAGCTGATCCCCTATGTGACTTGTAGGAATTATAAATGGTGTCGAGATATATAAACATCTCAGAACAGCACTCAGGGTGCTTCTGTCCCATGACACATCCCATAACAAAAAATGCCTGAAGCCAGTTGTTAATGGACTGAGCCACTTTTTGCCTCCTCTCGAAAGGATGATCAGATGAGTTTCGTTCCTTGTCAATTGTATGTTGATCGGTCGTAACTAAAGACCATATATCAACATAGTCATTCGCCCATATATTCCGGACAGTCTCAGCATCCAAATGGGATCCCAAAGGGGCAATGCCGCAAAATAAAGTGTCTCTATGAATGTTAGCACGAGGCAGGGGGTCAGACTGTGTAGTAGGTGGACCAGCTAAAGAAGGGTTAACTAGTAGTTTCCCCCACCCGCCTGTAAATTAGCTAACAGTGTCTGAATAGTCGCTGCCATGCCCGCACTATCCCCCAACGCCCCCAAGTATTGGTACTCACCAACATCCGGAAGCGGAGCGACAGCAGGCTCCTGAAGAGGATCAACTACCATCTCCCTCTGAGGAGGTCGGTAACGACGGCGATGATGCCCATGAGGCACAACTGAGCCATTTGAGGAATATGGTGTAGTCGAAGAAGAACACCACCTCAATGAACGGGAGCGGCAGCTCCTCCGAGAGGATCTGGAACGACGGGAGGAATGGTGGCTATGTCTGCCATGCGATCCAGCAGGGAATCTGCGGTCAGGGCTGCGAGATGTTGATGCCGAGGAGAACAAGGCGGAGCGGTTACCGCGCCCACGGCGGCTACAACCGCGCGCCGGGGACCCAGCAACCGCTTTTGGTGAAACAGGAGCAAATGGGGCTTGTGCAGGTGAAGGAGGGGCAGGCACTGCAGGGTGTACACCTGCAGAGCATCTGCATAGGCCAGGGCTGCGAAGGGGTGACGCCGAGGAGAGCAAGGAAGAGCGGATAACACGCCCACGGCAGCTACGACAGCGGACCGGGGATCCAGAACCCGCCTGTGTTGGAGCAGGAATATCAGGGGCTTGACAAGCCGAGGCAGGTGGACAAGGGGCAGGAGGGGCTAATAATCGAGCACATGAGGCTTGTGCAGGTGGGGGCGGGGCAGATACCGCAGGGTGCACACCTGCAGCCCCCTGCACAAAAGATGGCATGGTGAGGGGCTGCAACTGAGAAAAGGGGCCAGGAGGGCTTATTACTACCCCATCACGCAGAGCTGCAGGGGCTGCACCATGCCTGCAGATCCTCCTATGAACAAGGAGCCGCAGTCATGGTGTCCCCCTGTTATTGTTAGTGACGGTGGTGGCTGTTTTACTAGTGGATCGAGGAGGCAGGGGTTAACTAATACCGGCAGCGGCTCTACACTGACAGGGGAGCAGTGTCGGCATGCAGCAGCCACGGCTGGAAGCTGGGAGGGAGTGAGGAGCTGGGAGGGAGTGAGGGGTGAGGGATCCGCATGAGTTGGTGGTACATGGGGGTTTATAGCTGCCGACCGCAGGTACATGCGGCCACAGGGACAGTCCTGGTGCGCAGCCGCTGCGGTCGGGAGCTGGGTGAAAGTGGGCAGTACTAGACGCGAGGCGCGCGCACGAGAAGTGCGCACGCCCCGTGAAGTCATAGCTACCGACTGCAGGTCCACGCTGCCAGAGGGACAGTACTGGCGTGTAGTCACTGCAGTCGGGAACCAAGAGGAAATTTGGGGGGCTAGTCGCGAGGCGCGAGCACGAGAAGTGCGCACGCCCCGCGACATTATCGGTGTGGGACTCAGGCGCTCCGGCAGACGGGTTCGCCGAGCGGACCGCCTGCCGCCAGGAATCACCGCCTGAGCCACAGGAGGGACAGGACGCGGCTTATCTAAGAAAGCGTTAAGCCAGGCATCACCATCCCCACCAATTCTGTCCCTTATGGCAGCAGCCAAAGTGTCGGCCATCTCTCACCAGCTGCAGACTGTGTCCGGGTTGCCAGCAGCACAGCAGCATCAGGGTCTCAGGATGAGGAGAGGCTGAATCCAGGAAGTAAGGGGAATTATACAGGGGAGCCAATAGTGAGGAAAATAGTGGGATTGGACACCTTAAAGGGGGCAGGGTTCGCGCATGGGAGTGGGATTTTAACCCCTTACATACCGAGCTCAGCAGTCAGGGTGCATTCAGTGCAGCCTCACTGACCTGCCCTGCAAAATGTCTACCTTGCTGGGGCGGCCTTGGCTGGGGGAATAGAGGAGCAGAGGCCCCCCGGGCCAGTCTTCTAGTAACTGTTCGGGCCACTCGTCCGCCAGGTGCTGCAGCCGCACAGTATCATGAATACAATCGCTTGCGGTCACATCACAATCTGTAATGTGCAGCTGTGCTGTGACCATACGAGATGTGAAACAAGGTACAGCGATACTGAAGCAGACGACGGCCCTGACCCTGCCCCAGCGGAGCTGCACCTTTACATTACCGGCTACATGAGGATTTGCAAGATGTGATAACACAGAGGAACTACCTGAGGGAGAGGAGCACAGAATCAAGAGATGCAATGAGCTGGATCTGAAGGCTGAGGAGAAAGGACTGGAGATGGAGCATGTATATAGAGTCTGAGGCATGTACTGCATATGGAGGCTGTATACAGAGGCATGTACTGCTTATGGTGGTTGTATACTGAGGATGAGTCATGTACTTGATATGGAGGCTGTATACTGAGACTGAGGCATGTAATGCATATGGAGGCTGTATACAGAGGGTGAGGAATGAATTGCATATGGAGGTTGTATACAGAGGCTGAAACATACTGCATATGGGGGTTGTGTACAGAGGTTGAGATGTACTGCATATAGAAGCTGTATACATAAGCTGAGGCATATACTGCATATGAAGGCTGTATCCAGAGACTGAAACATTCTGCATATGGGGGCTGTGTACAGAGGTTGAGACATGTACTGCATATGGAAGCTGTATACAGAGGCTGAGGCATGGTCTGCATATGAAGGCTGTATACAGAGACTGAGTCATATACTGCATATGGAGGCTGTATACAGAGGCTGAAACTGTTGAGGAGAGCCATAAAATGAAATACTTAATTAACCTCTGGACATAGAGCATTGTGAGAAGTGTGTTCAATTAAATCAATTCTCTATACATAAGTCAGTCACTCTTCAGAGGAACCCAAAATGGCCCCTGATGACATCAGACTCTACCATCAGCATGGATCCACCAGATGACGTTCCTCCCATCACCATCACCATGAATCCATCCAATGATGTCATAGACCCGCCTACAATGACGCCCACCAATCAGCTCATGGACTAACACAGTGTTCGACCCACTGACCAATGAACACATACGGACATGCCCCTTTGCAAGGTTATATCAGAGCAAGCGGAGTTGTAATAAAGGCAGAGCCCGGGCCGACTTTTGTCGAGGAAAGATGAATATCCGACTGTGTCTGATCTCATTTTTCAAGCATTAACTCGATCCACACCAATTAGGCCAGGCAGTAAGCAACTAGTGATCTCTGATTAAGAGTTCACCCTAACATTAATGGCGCCCAAAACGTGGGGCCAGCATAGGAGAAACTCTGCAATTTTGAGGACCGGAGATTGGAATGGCAGGACGTACTGGATACCCTGAGCCAAGAGTCTGATCAACTCTTATACGAGAACACATGGTAAGTCTGCTGATTTTTATAATCTGAAGTCTTACTTGTGTGTCTCAGGGTGTGTGGCACTGATTGCCTGACCGTGTCCGGTTTTTGTGATCTCTGTGATGGTAGAAGAGTCTCTCCGCTGCTGGCCATATTTAATTGTGGAAGAACCGTCACATATTTAGTTGCCTGCTGCCTCTTTTGTATTTGTCTTGAGGGGAGATTGACTGGTAGTTAGGATAGCAAGTGGGTTTTTGAGCAGTGTTTGGAAATGTGGAGGACGCTCCATGTGGTACGGTTTTTGGTTGTTGCCTGTCATGTTTTGCGGTTCTGGTGGAGATTTAAATAGAGTTGTAGCTCGAGGCCTAGAGTGAATGACTCGGCAAGAGGCCTAGAGATAAAGCGTAGGTTTTAATTGGTCAAGTTAGGCACGTGTTTTTCACGGGCTCTCAAATTTGTTGAGATGGTAAAGGATATTGTCTGTGGTATAGTATACGGTTGTCGCCTGTGGTACAGTTTTATGGCTCTGTAAGGAAATATGTGGGACTGCTGGTACGTGGTAATCTTGGGGCCTAGCGCAGTGTAGCGTGGAATGGCTGGTACGGATACCATTGAGGCATAGCGTTTAAGTTGCGCATTGTGGCTGCTACGTGGTAGTCTTGGGGCCTAACGCTGGACGTGAAATGGCTGGTACGGATACCATTGGGGCTTAGCGCAAGCTTGGGTGATATAATTGGTATGAGGTGTCTTGCGGTCTAGAAAGATCGCTGGACGTGAATCGGCTGGTACGGGCACCTTGTAGCCAGGGGTGACACCATTGGAGTCTTTATGAATTATGGACCATGTAGAAACTTGGCAGGGACACCGTGACGAGGCGCCTGCTGCAGACTTAACAAAAACTTTACTTAGTGTTCAAGTTGTGTGTCGGTTGTGAGTCATCTCCTCCTGTCTTTGTTTGTTGGTTTTGTTGATATTGTTTATCTTGAAAGAAAGATTGAGAAATTGATGTTGTGTCTAGTTGTGGTTGGAAAAATCCGGATGAGAGTGGACTTTGTTGGGATGTGGGGACTCTAGGCCGCAATCCTGTGATAAGCCATGTGCTAGTCATGGAGGCAGACATATTAGGTCAGATTTTAAAATGGTGGGTGAAGCACATGGTGGTGAGGCATGCATGGTTTAAACAAAGAAAAGGAAGTGAGTCGGGGGATGTGTGAAGAAGACCATGTGCTCTGTAAATGTTTGAACAAAGACTGGGTGGACTATTTATATACTTGAACAGAAAAATGAGTGTTCTTATCTATAATTAGACTTAGATCGTGGACGTGTGTGTGTGTGTATAAATATATATGTATAAGTACAGAGTATAGAAAAGAGGGGAGAAAGAGTTTGAGCAGATGTGAGGTCAGTTTTGTTTTTTTCTCTGCCACATGCTCCTACAGATGCAAAATGGTGGACGAAGCACATGGCTGAGGCATGATTGAGACAAAGACAGAGATTGAGTAGGGGGATGTGTAAAGTAACCAGAAGCCCATAGGTTGTATGAAAGTCTGAACAATGCATTGGATGGAGTAGTACATACTTAGACAGAAAAATGTGTGTTTTTAACTGTAGTTGGACCAGGACTGTGGATATGCAAATCTGTGTGTATATGTATAAAGTATGGAATATAGGCAGGAAGGATAATTGGTTAAACTCGTAAGTTTAGCAGAAGTAAAATCAGTTTCTCCCTTCCCCCTCTCATGTGGTTCAACCGCCCTTACACAAAGAAGCCATGTGCTATTCTGGCAGTGGCCATTTTATTAGTAAATCTGTGTGGAGCCCTCAGTGAAGTTGACAAAACTGCAGCCACTGAATAACATGAAGTGTCAGTAAGGGTAACTGCACATATTGATCAAGTAATATTTGGGAGTTGGGATAGTCATAAAAAGAATATCAAATTAGTAAAAAATTAGATAAAATGAATATTTGCTGTGCGAGATAGAAAGATAGATTAAGAAAGCTTTAAGATAAAAAAAATTAAATAACGTACCTTTGCGGCAGATGTCATGATAAATAATACATATTCCAATTATGAATGTGGCGAATAAATCCTGAGAGTTGCATGTTTTAAAAATAAAAATAAATAGATAAATAAAAAAATCCAACAGAAGGGAAATTTGTCCAGCAAAAATGAGCAATTGCTTCTGGTTTGGGGGGAGGAACAACCTTTCAAACAAAAAAAACCTGTAGAGCAGGATTTTTATCTCACCTTGGATCTATTGTGAGTCAGCTGTGAAAAAAGCAGGCCAAACATATGGGGTTTATCCACATTTAATTCATTGTAAATTGTATTGGAAAACGTAATTGAAACTAGTTTTTTTTATTTTTACTAATTTTACCCCAATGATTACAATAATTTGGTTTAAGGAATGTGGATGATTTACGGCATTCTGTGTTTGATATGTAATGTATTGAATAATCTTTTCTTTTTATAAAAAGAATTATTGCAATGCAGATTTCTGTGGTTCAAGTGAAGGTTGAAAAGTCATTGAAATGGATTTCCATTCTAAGGCTACACATAACATAATATTTATGGTGTTTCCGGTTAGGTACAATCTACACAATGTGACTTTTATGCCTAAATGTAGAGCTCTGGGGCCACACACTTTTTGAATCTAATTATGCTTTGGATAATAGATTCAAAAAGGGGGGAAAGATGATGTGGAAAGTCACACCTATTGTTAAGTTTTTAATTTGTTCATCAAATGGGTTTTTCTATTAAGTTGTCGTTATATTTTTTATCTGTAAGGAGGATACAGCAGACAGACATATATCTCATGATTGCTCTGATGTAACAAGAATTGTCAGGTTTTGAACATGTCTCAGATGAGCCCATTGCTAATGCAGATTTTGAGTTGTTCCGTAGATGGATCCAGATACCAAGATCTTGGTTGAGTCTACACTGGATATGCTGAGGTTACGCAACATGAGGTAATAAAAATCGAACCACTCACTCCTCTCCCATCGGAAGAGGAGAACGAGATGAAGATTTGCAATCACTGTGGTTCGTAGAGCGGAGGGGGGGTAAGATAGTCAAATGTGGATTGTGATGTGATAAACCTATAAAGACCGTAGAGTGGGTATGACCCCAGGTGGAGGCTCCTGTTATCAAAGGAGCCGGTGACTGATGGAGCCAGAGGAGATGTTCGCACAGGTGTAAACAACAAAGGAGTGATCGGGCATAGAGTTGAGTCCTTTACCAATGCAGACCAGTACCATACTTCGGTGGCTCCTGGTGTTTTTAAATCCCTACAGAAACAAGTGATTCAGCAAGGAACGGAGTGTGAGACGCAGGGAGCCAGCTGACTGAGGAAGGTCTGTGGATAAAGGGCGGTAAGCTTTCTCTGCCATGAGTGCTCTACTCAATAATGGCACAGGTGACACATGTGACAAAGGTGTTGGGATGGACAAGATATGGGCGGCACCACTGCTCAGTACCCAGGTGGCCAGACACCTCCAGTCTTGCAAGACCTGTGCTTAATACAAGGTAGAGAAACTAAAGACCTCATAGAAACACCCCCCTCATCCGCTCTACTGCTCCGGTGAGTAGGTTTACATGAGTTTTGTGCGTGTTGTGTGAGTTTCTTTTCAGGTCTGCTCTGAAACATATTCAGTGTGGAAAACATTACTGCTGAAAAATTCATGATGCTGGTGGTATGTAAAAATGGAGTTCCTAAAAAGTGGTAAAAGTAGATATTCTATAGCAGAGGTCATTATAGAGATCTTACAGTACCTGGGGATGCCCCTGATGAACCCCTGTCTGCCACTGTGAAGAGGGGAGAAACGCGTTGGGATTCTTTCATGCTAAGTGTTTGACAAATATGCATTTATTTTTATTAGCCTGAGTGTGAATTGGACAGTGGAGGGTCTGTGATTGGACAAGATCTCCTCATGACTTTACCTGGCCTTATTATTATATTTATACAGTGGGTACATGTTATACATGTGAGATATTTAATTTCTTTTAGGGTTTGGTCCTTTAATTTGCTGTATCATATTGATTTAAGCTACCAAACAGCTATGTAAAATACAGAGTTTGAATATGTAATCTTTGGGAATGAATTGGATATATATACTTGCATATTGACGCCACTTTATTCCGTGTATCTCACGGTTTCTATTTTCCCTCACTGACATTAGCAGCACGTATTAGCTTAGCAGTGTAGGGATAGGAAGGGTGAGCCGTTGGTGAGCGGGGGCACCAATTCGCCTTATAGGGTGCCGACCTCCGCTGCGAGGTAGGGTGAGTTTAGGGCTATTGCCCCAATCCCTGCCCCCTCCTTTATTGGAATATTTAATTGTGTCTATAGTTACTCACATGGGTGTATGTTGTTTGGCATTTTAATTATTATGATAACATAAAAATGTAACGATCCACAAGATAACGGTGAATGCTGGAAAATCATGTAACAAATGTTCGGTTTCCTTTTCCTTAATAATTAGATCTTTATATAAGATATTTTTGGTTTACCACCTACAACGTGATTATATTTCTTATAGATACTTCAGATATCAGTGTGATATCCTGACCAGTGATGTACGAGCCTTATACAACTGCCTATATAGTGTATTAAACATGTGTATCCTCCAATTCCAGATCCTAAATCAGTGTTAGGAGCATGTGGTCTGAAGCCAGGAGACTGGGTGATCCTAAAAAAAGACAAGTGAGAATGAGCCATGAAGTCAGAATCAGATGGGCTGATCCAGCTTCTCCTGACCACAGCAACTTCCATGAAGCTTGAGGGAAAACCCATCTAGAGACAACAACCGCTGTAAAGAATCCATAGTACCAGCAGAATGAGGGTCACAACACACATAGTGCTGGATTATCTCACATAGAACCTTAGAATTTCTAGATTGGGGATGAAACATGGGAAATAACCATGATAAGGGAACAATGGGTACAAGTACATTACACATATAAGGGCTCAGTGACTTTTTAAGGATAACATACACTTGTTGGTAACTGGTATTGTTTTATTTGTTGGTATTTGAAGCCGTAAAAGTGCTACTCTGTGTTACTGAAGGTAATCGGATCCATGTGTAAGGGAAATCTTGTTGAAGGCCTCCTGGTGGAAGATTATGGACCCGAGAGAAGAAGAGATCCATTAGAGTTGTGATACAATCAGGTGTATTCAGGTAGAAAAGTCTCGAAGATGCGGACAGCACTCAGATGTTGACTGAGAATCAGTCTTTCAGAAACAGTAACGCTAAAAGCTGCAGCATAACAGTAAGAAGCTTATTCTTACAATTGCCTTACTCTTTCTAATCGAATAATCTCAAAATCTGGGTGAGCTCTTCAGCATTAAATAGTCTGTACTAAGGACTGGAACGTTACCTGTGCCTCTGTGAATTGTGTGTGCGGGATGTGATCAACTCTCTGATCAACAGTCTGTACCAAGGGGGCAAAGGCTTAGTATTGCTTGTATAGCGGATAGCAAAATGAAAAAAAGTTGCAGTAAAAGCATTAGAGCTGATCTGTTGGAGGACTATGGTAGGGTCAGAAGGTTAATAAAGTATTTAGGGGGGACTGTTGAGGAGAGCCATAAAATGAAATGCTTAATTAACCTCTGGACATAGAGCATTGTGAGAAGTGTGTTCAATTAAATCAATTCTCTATACATAAGTCAGTCACTCTTCAGAGGAACCCAAAATGGCCCCCGATGACATCACAGACTCTACCATCAGCATGGATCCACCAGATGACGTCCCTCCCATCACCATCACCATCACCATGGATCCATCCAATGATGTCATAGACCCGCCTACAATGACGCCCACCAATCAGCTCATGGACTAACACATTGTTCGACCCACTGACCAATGAACACATCCGGACATGCCCCTTTGCAAAGTTATATCAGAGCAAGGTCAGTTGTAATAAAGGCAGAGCCTGGGCCGACTTTTGTCGAGGAAAGATGAATATCCGACTGTGTCTGATCTCATTTTTCAAGCATGCACTCGATCCACACCAATTAGGTCAGGCAGTAGGCAACTAGTGATCTCCGATTAAGCGGTCACCCTAACAGAAACATACTGCATATAGAGGCTGTCTAAAGAGGTTGAGGCATGTACTGCATATGAAGGCTGTATACAGAGCGTGATGCATGTACTGTACATGGAGGCTGTATACAGAGGGTGAGGCATTTACTGCATATGGAGGCTGTATACAGAGGCTGAGGCATGTACTGCACATGGAGGCTGTAAACAGAGGCTCAGGCATATACTGCATATGAAGGCTACATACAGGGGTGAGGTATGTACTGCATATGGAGGCTGTATAGAGAGGCTGAGGTATATTTTGCATTTGGAGGCTGTATACAGATGAGGCATGTACTGCATATGGAGGCTGTAAAGTGAGGTTGAGGCATGTACTGCATATGAAGCCTGTAAAGATGCTAAGGCATGTACTGCATATGGAGGCTGTTAACAGAGACTGAGGCCTGTACTGCATATGGAGGCTGTATACAAAGGCTGAGGCATATAATGCATTTGGAGGCTGTATACAGAGGCTGAGCCATGTACTGCATATGAAGCTGCAGTGGCAGACAGCCAGGACAGTACTCCTACTGCAGCTTAACCACTATTTGTCATTGGAGGCCCTTGTGATGGGGACTTCTTGTGTCAACCATGACTCAGGCCATAGGGCTAATTTTTTTTAAACAATGCACATCCGTGTAACAACCGCATCCTTTCCGATCTGCATACAGTTCGATTTCCATCTGTGTGCCTTCCGTTGTTTTTTTTTTTTTTTTTTAGCAGACCGAAAAGAAAAAAAAACGGCAGGAGGGTTACATACAGTCAAAAATTAGAAAGATAGATATAATGTCCCAATCCCCTGCATTTTTAAATCTTGCACCCTTTGGTGCCTTTCATGTGTCACTAAAGGGTGCTTAGCCTTGTATTTAGCAAATAAATCAATAATTAAAAAAAAAAACACGTGGGGTTCCCCCCTATTTTTTGTAGCCAGCTCAGGTAAAGCAGACGGCTGCAGACCACAGCTGGCAGCTTCACCTTGGTCGGTAATCTAAAACAGAGGGCACCCCACGCTGTTATTTTAAAGTAAATAAATAATTTAAAACAAAAAACGTGGGGTCCCCCAAATTAGATCACCAGCTAAGGTAAAGCAGACAGCTGTGGTCTGGTATTTTCAGACTAGGGAATTCCATGGTTATTGGACCCTCCCCAGCCTAAAAATAGCAGGCCGCAGCCGCCCCAGTAGTGGCGCATCCATTAGATGTGCCAATCCTGGAGCTTCACCCCAGCTCATCCTGTTGCCGTGGTGCGGTGGCAATTGGAGTCATATATGGGGTTGATACTAGCTGTGTAATGTTACCTGCCATCAAGCTCTGGCATTAGTGAGCTCACGGCATCTATCATATACCCGACATCACTAATCCAGTCAGTAATAAAAAATAGACAACAAAAATTTTTTTATTTGAAAAAAACGTTCCCAAAACATTTCCTCTTTCACTAATTTATTGAAAAGAAAAATAAATCCGGGTCCGACGTAATTCAATAAGCGGGTCCCACGATGATCCATACCATACTCACTGTCCCAGTCAATGAAGAACAGAATGTTCCCCTTCCCTATTCACTGGGAGAGCAGTGCAGTGACCTGAGCTAACATCATTAGGTCAGGCCAGGTCGCTGCAGGGCATAATGAGCAACAACGTCATGAAATCGTGGGGTCAGCACTTGTCACTGAGTTCCATAGCCGCCACGTTCTCTTGCGAACTGTCCTGCGAGCCCATGACATTACCGCTAGTCACAGTCTAGGGTCGTCCGCGAGACTTGATGTGAGAATGCGGCGTCATGGAAGTCAGTGACAAGCATTGACGTCGAGCGCTGACGTCACAAGTTCAGCGGAAATAGTCACAGCCGGTAATGATCTGAACTAACCTCCTGATGTCGGCGCTCGTCATCCCGCAGCTGCTCGCACACTGTTGTATGTATTTGTGCCGCCCCCGTGTCAGCAGCCGGTACGGCTCTGATCCGGATCCGCGGTGGCTCGAGGGGTTCTCCGGACCCGGGGGTCGTGCGGCCACTCAAAACAAAAAAGGGGGTATTTACAGGGGACTGTACGTTTAAAGTTCGTGACGCCACCCACGGTGTGTGGTAAGGTGGGATACCACCGCTGCCGTTGGGAGCACCCAGTGGCGACGGGATGGCAGCCAAGTGTTTAACCCCTCCGTGAGTAGGGGGGAATGCCCCGGGGCTCGGTGATGCTGGCGGAGGGTACCATCGGAGAGATAAGGGTCACTGCGTACTCACTCAGTCCAATAACGCTGACACCGATAACTTGTAAACTGAAGTTCTGAGCACCGCTGCAGCAGGTAGGGAGCACGCCTGGATCCCGTGCCCTTTGGTGTTGCTTGTTAGCCTGTGATATTTTCCTTGGCACCTTTCTACTGATTGGTCCCTGTAGTGTAAAACTAGTCGGGTCCCGCTCACCAGTGTGGCTAACTGGGTGAACTTGTTCTCAGGGTTCACGCTTGGGATTTTCTGGACTGTGGATTGGGAAAGTCCTATCCCCATCGTTGCGCTAGTACCCCGATTTTGGAGCGGGTGGAGAACGAATCTTGAAGACTCCGTCCTCCTCGGGTGAATTACCAGGACGCTTGAAGCTACTTCCCGGCCTAGGGTCCACGTACCCTGTCATGCCCTGGCCCCTGCCCGGAGATGGCACAAGGCCGCCGGCTGCCCTACTCGGCAGTTCCGTGCTCTTTGTCATGATCCCCTGCGACCGGGGTTCCAGCTCCTACCAGGCCCAGACAAACGTCTGCCACCTAGTAACAAGGAGCCCAGCTCCTGACTTCCTCACACTTTCACCTCCAACACTACACTGCTCTCTCCTGACACTCCTGACCCACCCCCCAAGTGGGTGGCCCTATTCCCTTCAGGCTGTCCATTGGTGTGTCTGTTGGGTGTGGTGCAGAGTGTGTCCTAGGATTTTGATTAGCTTGTTCTTAGCAACACCGAAGGCCAGGGACTCGTAACCAAGGAGGATTCGGTACCATGCAGAAGAGCAGATTCCATAATAGGCCAGGGCGTCACATGTTACTGCGGGCTGGCCAGGGCAGTGCGACATAAACTGCAGGGGCACCGATAGACTGAAGCTACACGGACGTTCTTCCGTGTGGCTTCAGGGGATTCCAGAAACCATATGTGAGTCAGAAATGCATGCAGGCATATTCTCCAGACTCTCCCCACTCCGTTTCATCACTTTTCCATCCATTTCAGCCTTTTCCTTAGGCCCCCAGACCTTTTTGTTGGGTCCAGCAGAAAATTACTCACATTTCCAATTGACTTGCATTGTACTCGCTATTCGGAACAATTATATGAATATTACAAAGTACTCGTTATGAGTGTAGAGATCAGAAATATTACGGTACTCGCTCATCTCTACATTTGACACATTCAGAGCAGAAATGAATGTGTAACATGGATTATGTATTTTTACACCAATTAAGGAATGTGTCCTTCAAACCATCTGGGGCATCACAACCATGGACCAGACCTCAACCAGAGGACAATAAAACTTTCACACTGCTATGAACTGCTCATATATTTCCTGCCACAACTGTTTGTTCCCCTCCCATAATGATCGTACTGCTTCACATCACTTATCTTATTTTCTGCACTATTCTATATCTTAAGTATAAATATCTGACTCTGCAGATTTTGCGTTCGGCTGACCACATATGACAACAAAAACAAAGCAAGTGAAATGTGATAAAAATTTGCATTCCACCAGCACCCATGTTACTCTATGGGGCCACTCCCATGAGCTATTTTCTTTCTCAGCTCTAATCAGACTGCGAAAACAATTGCAGCATGCTGCGGGTGGAATCCGATTAATTTTCTCTCGCACCCATTCAAGTCTATGGGAGCGAGGGAAACATCGCATTGCACTCGTATTACACCGGTGTAATGTGAGTGCAGTGCGGGAATCGCATCAGCTGACAATGGAGGAGATGGGGAGATTACTTCCTCTCCTCTGCCGCGCCTTCCCTGTCCTCCGCGGCTGTGCTGCAATCACAGGATTGCAGCACAGTGGCATGACACTCACATAACACTTGGCTTAAACTCCACTCGTTACCTGCAATACAGACAGCTGTCTTAAATTGTCACCTGTATAAAAGACTCAGACTCCATTACTCAGTCAGACTCCAACCTCTACAACATGGGGAAGACCAAAGAGCTTTCTAAGGATGTCAGGGACAAGATCATAGACCTGCACAAGGCTATGGGCTACAAAACCATAAGTAAGATGCTGTATGAGAAGGAGACAACTGGTGGTGCAATAGTAAGAAAATGGAAGAAATACAAAATGAGTGTCAATCAACATTGATCTCGGGCACCATACAAAATATCACCTTGTATGAGGAAGGTGAGAAATCAGCCTAAGGGTATGTGCCCACGATCAGGACTCACTGTATCCTGGACGCAGCGAATAATGACTAGCAGGGCCGCAAGTCTCCTCCGAAGGTGAACGCTAGAGACTGCAGCTGCCTGTGCCCACGATCAGGGTTTAGAGCACTGCGGTCTATTGCTTGTGTTCTCCCTACGGAAGATGCATGCAGTTCCACAGCAAATGACTGACATTCTGCGATCTGGATAGACGCACCGCAGGTCAATGTTTGCTGTGGAAAAAAAAAGCATAGTGGGCAGGGGATTTCTAGAAATCCCTTCCACTATGCTTGTACTGTGCACTGAAGCTTTTTGGACGCAGCTGATGCATGCTGCATCCAAAATGCTGCAAACACGGGTCGTGGGCACATACCCTTAAACCATACGGAGGGATCTTGTTAATGATCTCAAGGCAGCTGGGACCACTGTCACCAAGAAAACCATTGGTAACAAACACTGCTCAAGAAGGTCCATGTGCAGCAGGCCCATTTGAAGTTTGCCAATGAACACCTGGATGATTCTGAGAGTGATTGGGAGAAGGTGCTGTGAGCAGATGAGACTAAATTGATCTCTTTGGCTTTAACTCATCTCGCTGTGTTTGGAGGAAGAGAAATGCTGCCTATGACCCAAAGAACACTGTACCCACTGTCAAACATGGAGGTGGAAACATTATGTGTTTCTCTGCTAAAGGCACAGGACTACTTCACCGCATCAGTGGGACAAAGGATGGAGCTATGTACTGTAAAATCCTGAGTGACAACCCCCTTCCCTCCACCAGTACATTAAAAATGGGTTGTGGCTTGGTCTTCCAGCAAGACAATGACCCAACACATACAGCCAAGGCAACAAAGTAGTGGCTCAATAAGAAGCACATTAAGGTCATGGAGTGGCCTAGCCAGTCTCCAGACCTTAAGCCCATGGAAAACTTATATGGAGGGAGCTAAAGCTCTGAGTTTCCAAGCGACAGCCTCAAAATGTTAAAGATTTAAAGATGATCTGCAAAGAGTGGATCAAAATTCCTCCAGACATGTGCGCAAACCTCATCATCAACTACAAAAAATGTCTGACTGCTGTGCTGCCAACAAGGGGACGGCCACCAAGTATTAAGTCTTGTTTTCCAGAGGAATCAAATACTTATATACTTAACTAGACTACTACAAGGAATGGAGGCCGCCCATATGATGAGAGGTTGAAAAAGTTAAATATGTTTAGCCTAGAAAAAAGATGTCTCAGAGGAGATCTCATTTATATGTATAAATACATGTGTGGTCAATATAAAGGACTGGCACATGACTTAGTATTGTCTTTGGAAGGAATAAGGACCAGGGGGACACTCACTGCGAGTGGAAGAAAAGAGATTCCGGCAGCTAAATAGGAAAGGGTTCTTTACAGTTAGAGCAGTCAGACTGTGGAATGCCGACCACAAGAGGTAGTAATGGCAGATACTAGAACAGCTTTTATATCAGGGCTGATGATTTCCTCACTGCACACAACATTGTCAGTTATAAATGACTTAATGACAAAATGTAGAACTGGTGGCGGAAGGTTGAACTAGATGGACCTAGGTCTTTTTTTTCAACCTATGTAACTTACTATGTAACACCACAGAAAGGCCACACCACCACTTGGCACCTACATATGGGCCTAATAATGCACAGGGGCGTAACTACCGCGGTCACAGAGGTCGCCATTGCGACCAGGCCCAGCAGCTTAGGGGCCCACTCTACAGACCACGCGGCCGCTATATGGACCGGTGCCGCCGCTGACACCAGGCCCCCATGCCCGATGTCATCGGCGGCGGCATCGGGCCCCTCTGCCCGGTGTCATCGGTGGCATCGGGCCCCCCTGCCCGGTGTCATCGGCGGCTGCACTGGGCCCCCTCCCCCGTCATTGCGCACAGCAATGATGAAACATAGAACGGAGCTCCATGCTCCATCATTCTCCCCCTGTGCCTGCGCGGTGACATCACTCCTGTGCGACTGCTGTGCTTAGAGCACAGAGCGCAGGACGGGAGGACAGTGACCAGAGCAGCAGGGGAACGGAGGACAGAGGTGAGGACGGAGCAGAGGAGAAACGAACAGAGAGGTGAGTAATTTTTTTTTTTAAATCAGTGAGTACACGGTGGCCAGAGGCCTGGTGGGGGTTGCATTATACACAGGGAGGCCTGGGGATTCTGCATTATACACAGGGAGGCCTGGTGTGGGCTGCATTATACACAGGGAGGCCTGGTGGAGGCTGGATTATACACAGGGAGGCCTGGTGGGGGCTACATTATACACAGTGAGGCCTGGTGGAGGCTGCATTATTCACAGGGAGGTTTGGTAGGGATCGCATTATACACAGGGAGGCCTGGTGGAGGCTGCATTATACACAGGGAGGCCTAGTGGAGGCTGCATTATACACAGGGAGGCCTGGTAGGGACTGCATTATATACAGGGAGGCCTGGTGGGGGCTGCATTATATACAGGGAGGCCTGGTAGGGACTGCATTATATACAGGGAGGCCTGGTGGGGACTGCATTATACACAGGGAGGCCTGGTGGGGGCTGCATTATACACAGGGAGGCTGCATTATACACAAGGAGGCCTGGTGGTGGCTGCATTATGCACATGGAGGCCTGGTGGGGACTGCATTATATACAGGGAGGCCTGGTGGAGACTGCATTATATACAGGGAGGCCTGGTAGGGACTGCATTATATACAGGGAGGCCTGGTGGGGACTGCATTATACACAGGGAGGCCTGGTGGGGGCTGCATTATACACAGGGAGGCTGCATTATACACAAGGAGGCCTGGTGGTGGCTGCATTATGCACATGGAGGCCTGGTGGGGACTGCATTATACACAGGGAAGCTTGGTGGGCTGCATTATGCACATGGAGGCCTGGTGGGGACTACATTATATACAGGGAGGCCTGGTGGGGGCTGCATTATACACAGGGAGGCTGCATTATGCACATGGAGGCCTGGTGGGGACTGCATTATACACAGGGAAGCTTGGTGGGCTGCATTATGCACATGGAGGCCTGGTGGGGACTGCATTATACACAGGGAAGCTTGGTGGGCTGCATTATGCACATGGAGGCCTGGTGGGGACTGCATTATGCACAGGGAGGCCTGGTGGGGACTGCATTATACACAGGGAGGCCTGGTGGGGACTGCACTATACACAGGGAGGCCTGGTGGGGGCTGCATTATACACAGGGAGGCCTGGGGGTGCTGCGTTATACACAGGGAGGCCTGGTGGGGGCTGCGTTATACACAGGGAGGCCTGGTGGAGGCTGCATTACACACAGGGAGGCTACATTATACACAGAGAGGCCTGGGGGTGCTGCATTATACACAGGGAGGCCTGGTGGAGGCTGCATTATACACAAGGAGGCCTGGTGGGGGCTGCATTATGCACATGGAGGCCTGGTGGGCTGCATTATACACAGGAAGGCCTGGTGGAAACTGCATTATACACAGGGAGGCCTGGTGGGCTGCATTATGCACATGGAGGACTGGTGGGGGTTGCAGTATACACAGAGAGGCCTGTTCGGGGCTGCATTATACAAAGGGAGGCCTAGTGGGCTGCATTATACACAGGGAGGCCTGGTGGGGGCTTCATTATACACAGGGAGGGCTGGTGGGGGCTGCATTATACAAAGGGAGGCCTTGGGGCTGCATTATGCACATGGAGGCCTTGTGGGGGCTGCATTATACACATGGGTGCCTGAGGGGGCTGCATTATACACAGGGAGGCCTGGGGATGCTGCATTATACATAGGGAGGCCTGGTGGGGCTGCCTTATGCACATGGAGGCCTTGTGGGGGCTGAATAATACACAGGGAGGCCTGGGGGGCTACATTATGCACATGGAAGCAAGATGCATATCAGAACATAGGAAAGCTGGGTGCTGATAGAGGGATTTTAAATCAAGGGAAGCCTGGGTGCTGAGGGTAAGAGCCAAGTGTCAGCTTCATTATCCCGTACCCCGAGTGTCAGTGTCATTATCCCGTTCCCCAGGTGTCGGTGTACATGGAGGGGGGGTGTAAGAACCTTGCACCAGGGCCCATCAATCTCTAGTTACGCCACTGCTCCTGCACCTACTAACTGGGTGTGACGTATGTGACAGTTGTTCACGATTACAAAAAGTAACCTCCTCTCTTCTCAAAACAGCGCCCCATCTGTCCACAGGTTGTTTGTGGTATTGCACCTCTGTCCTGTTAGCATTGATAACGCTGAACTACACTGCCAGACACAACCATGGACAGATGAGCTGTATCTGGAAGGAATCAGCCATGTTTCTGGGCATCCCCTTTAATTGTCCAGGTTAGAAGTATAGTGATCTGTTACCGGCTGCTTTTGCAGAGCTGGTTTTGTAGAACGTCCTCCGTCTCCTCCACGGCTGAAGCTGTCACAGTGTTACTGACAATACTGCAGGGTAATATTGTTTGCTGGGTTATTATCAGTCTGTGATGGGAGTGTATGATATGGCGGTACATCGGTATCCAAGTCAGTGTAACTTACATTGTGGTTTGATGATCAGATACTGAAATGGTTAAACCCCTAATGTGATGAAATAAGTTTGAGATGTAAAGGAAATGGACACAAAGAAACACATAAAAAAGAACCAGGACCAGCAGTCACCGCTCTTTATAATGACGGGTTCAGTAAATGGTCTGTTTATGGTCGGGGGAGATGTTGATCGCACATGTCTGATGTTGGACAGCTGGTCACATTGTTCTCCTGGAGATAAGACGTGTCAGTCTGAGGCTTTCTCATAGAGAACATAGGAGTGATCCTGTGTATGGGAGAAGTGGCCGAACCATCAGCTGAAGAATCTAATGTGTATGGCGGCTAGGGATCATTACACGGACTGACTGATGGTAGTAAACAAACTTCCATTATTTCATATTTATAATCCATTTTCCCCAGGCAGACGGCTCTAAACAATGTGCACTGAGTGATCTGTAATAGATTGTCCGTTGTTCCCTGTTCACACTGCCAAGAACAATGATTGTGAAGCCTAAAAAATCATTTCCCTCCATGAAGGAGGGTGAGCAGTTGACGCTTTATCTGCTGATAGCAGCCAGCGCTCACAGCTGATCTGTATCTGAGCCTCGTGGCAGAAATCATCCAGCATTTTACTTGTTGAACGAGGTTTTCATCACATCACTTCATCACACGAGAATAGCAAACTGGACAGTAATGGAAGCAGTGCTCACACTGCACCTTGTCATCACCTTTATGGTAGCCATGTGGCATCCACAAGTTGTCCTCCTCACCATCCTCATCCTCTACTTTCTGTGTTCTTCCTCCCATTCTTATGGCGGAGTTTCTCTGGCCAGGACACATCCATCCAGTTGTCTATAGTCTCTGTCCTACAATGTGTATTCTACTGCCCTTTTAGAATGATATAATGCTCTAAAGCCAGCTTTACACACTGCAATGTATCTTACAATGTGTCAGCGGGGTCCCGTAGTAAGTGACGCACATCCGGCATCGTAAGGTACATTGCAGTGTGTGACAGGTACGTGCAATTGCGATTGTACGGTAAAATGTTCATCGCATACACATCGTACCTTTCTCTAGAATTGTACGTCAGATTGTTCATCGTACCCGGGGTAGCGCACATCGCAGTGTGTGACACCCCGGGAACGATGAACAGAGCTTACCTGCGTCCTGCGGCTCCCGGCCCACAATGCGGAAGGAAGGAGGTGGGCGGAATGTGCACGTCCCGCTCAGCTCCGCCCCACCGCTTCAATTGGCCGGCTGCCGCGTGACGTAGCTGTGACGCTGAACGTCCCTCCCACTCCAGGAAGTGGACGTTCGCCGCCCACATCGAGGTCGTATGGAAGGTAAGTTCGTGTGACGGGGGTTAATCGTTTGTGCGGCACGTCCAACAAATTGAACGTGCCACACATACGATGGGTGCATTGCAAATCACATACAATATCGTATGCAAAATTGCAACGTGTAAAGCAGGTTTAAGTCTCGATGGAGGACACCGAGCCGCCATTATTTCTTAAAAATGATTAATTGCTGCTTTGTTTTCTGTATGAATTTCTCATTGGAACTGATTTTCTTCTGGAACGTTAACTACAGCATTGACCGCAGCAATTAGGCTATGTGCACACGTTGCGTTTTTCCTGCGGTAATGCTGCGTTTTGAACTGCAGCGTTTCAGTGCCAAATTGCATGCATTCTGCTTCCCCAGCAAAGTCTATGAGAAGTCCGAAATTTCAATCCGCACACTGCGTTGGATGCCAAAAATCGCTGCGGAAAGAATAGCAGCATGTCACTTCTTTTGTGCGTTGTAGCTGCATTCTCCACCCATTGAAATCAATGATGTGGGTCGAAACGCAACCAAAATGCACTTGGACTGCATTTTTGTTGCGTTCTGCATGCTTTTTTGACAAACAAAATGCAGGTCTTTTCAGTCTATTTCTGTCGATGCCGGTCAATCTCTCTCTGTCTGTCGGTCGGTCTCTTTCTCTGTCAGGTGGTCGCTTTGTCTGTCTCTCTCTCTGTCCGTCTGTCGGTCTCTCCCCCTCTCTCATACTCATCGATCACTGACCGATCACTGGCACGACGCTGCACGGCTGTCACAAAGCTCCGGTTGCTTTTCCTCTTTTGAAAATGCCGGTCACTCATTATTCCATCTCGTATTCCCTGCTTTCCCCACCCACCAGCACCTATGATTTGTTGCAGTCAGGCACGCCCCCACGCTGAGTGACAGCTGTCTCACTGCAACTAATTACAGACGCCGGCGGGTGGGTCTATATCGTGCAGTAAAATAAATAAATAAATAATTTTAAAAAAATTACACGCTGTACCCCCAATTTTGATACTAGACATGGTAAAGCCACACCGCTGAAGTCTGGTATTCTCAGGATGGGGAGCTCCGCGTTATGGGGAGCCCCCCAGCCTAACAATATCAGCCAGCAGCCGCCCGGAATTACCGCATCCATTAGATGCGACAGTCCCAGGACTCTACCCGGCTCATCCCGAATTGCTCTGGTGTGGTGGCAATTGGGGTAATAAGGAGTTAATGCCAGCCCTTAGCTGCCACTAAGTCCTAGGTTATCAAGACAAAACAGTCACTGATCTCAGGGAGACCAGCCAGAGAAAACACTGCCGGCAGCCAACAAAGGTGCTCAACACTGTGAAATCCTAGGTGCATTGCCCCCTGGGAAGTATGCAAATCAGAAAAGGTCCGTGGAGACTGTTAGGAGTCTCGACACAGAAAATGGCCAGATATATCTCCGGGAAGGACTCTGCCAAGGAGTGGCTCTTTTTAGGAGACCAAAATAACCGCCATATTAAGTGGCCCTTTTAGTCAATATCCAACTCTTTGACGAGTTTAAAGATATGACAAGGGAAATACCAAGGCCAGGTATCCATCCACAGACAGCTGTTTCGGGGTGTTGCCCCTTATCAGTGTGGAGTAGGTCTCCCCGAGATACCTTCCATGATTAACCTGTAAGTTAAAGAAAATAAACACATATACCCGAAAAAATCCTTTATTTGGAATAAAAGACAAAAAACCCCGTCTTTCACAACTTCATTAATCCCCAAAGACCCATCCAGGTCCGGCATAATCCACACGACATCCCACGACGCTCTCAGCTCTGCTACATGAATCTTACAAGAGCGGCCACAGACCACGACCGCTCTCTGTCAGCTCCACGCAGCAACTGAAGTGAGCCGCGCGATCAGCGATGACATCGGTCAGGTTACCAGCGACCACCGCTGGATCCTCCAACTGTGACAGCAAGTCGACTGAGTGACTGAAGTGAGCTGCGCGATCAGCGATGACGTCACAGGTGAGTTGCGGTCTCGGGTGGAGGATTCCAGCTGGCCGCGGGTAACCTGAGTGACAGCACTGCTCACTTCAGTCACTCAGGGAATTTGCGGTCACCGGTGAGTCCTTCATGGGTGACTGCTAATCAGGACGCGACACACAGCCGCGGTATCACAATGAAGTCGGGTGAAGTTCATCCGAGTTCATTCTCATCATGCGACTCTGTCTGTGTCTGCTGTCAGCGGACATGGCTGAATTGCCGTGGGACCGCACTGCAAAAAATGCATCCAAGGCATCAAAACACATGCAAAATGCATTCAAATGCATGCGTTTTGGATGCATTTTTTTGACAAACGCAGTGTTTACAGTTTTCCAGTCTGCCAGAGGGTGCGATCTTTTCCGCACTGCACAGAACAAAACGTGCACATGTGCCGCCCCGCACCAGCAGCCGACGCTGCTCGGGTACGGGTCCACAGGGGGAGGTGGCTCGAGGTCCTCCGGACCCGGGGGCCTCACGGGACCGGCGAAAATAAATGGGGACGTAGATGTTCATGACGCCACCCACGGTGTGTGGTGAAGTGGGACACCACCGCTGCTGTTGTGGGACACCCGGGGCCGATGTTGCACAGCAAGTTGTTAACCCCTCCATGGGTAGGGATGGTGGCCCCGGGACCCGTTGGGGATTTGGTGCAGGGGGATGATGGCCGCAGAGGGTGCTGGTGTATTCACTATTAACAAAACACACGAGTCTCTGGTAAACCAAGGTTATGGTGGTCAGTGCCCGCAGCCGGCTGCGTTCTGGTTCCCCACCCGGCTGGTGGTCTCTGTCTTTCTCCTGCACCTTTTTGAACGTTGGATTGCCTGTGCCTGAAACTTCAGGAGTCCGCTCCTGGCTGGATGTGGCCTAAGGAGCCCTTGCCCGCAGACGCAGGCCCGTGGGATCTCTAGGCCTTGACGGTGACCGCTTATCCTGAATCGGTGGGCTGTTGTCTTCTATGAGGGACTTTGGGTGGGACAAGAACCTATAATCCTGGCATCAATCGGTTAATTAACCAGTCCGGTTGGTTTCGGCTTCTGGCTTCAGGGTCCGAGTACCCCCCCTTTGTGCTATGGTTTCCGGGTCAGTTCCCCGTGTCGGTACCGGCGGGCTACAACCCTCTCCCGGTCCACCTCGGTTCCACCGAGCCGTCTTCCCGTCTCCTGCCGACGGAGACTACCGTCTGCCTCCTAGCCAGTGGCACCAGGGCTCCAACCCTGGCACCGTTCAATTTGGGTTCTCGCCTTTGCTGGAGCTGCACACAGCTCCAGCCCACACTCCTCTCCAACTTGAACTAGAAACTCTTTCTGCTCGCTCAACTTTTTTCCCGCCCTGGGCTGTCTAGACCACTTGGTGGGCGTGCACCAACCGCCTGGCCACGCCCACTGGTGTGTCTGTCTGGCTCCAGGGGGGGTGACTAGGGTTTTGTGTTTGGCTGTGTGTTACCTATGGGTACAGGTGTTGTGCAGGGGCCTAACTGTGACTACCTGGTTTTGCCAGGGTCTCACACACACATATCCTTATTGCCGGCATTACACGTCGTTCTTGTTCCATTGAGTCAGTTCTTATGCACATCGGTGATGCAGAATCTCCAGCGGGTGAGGTGGTGACCGGTGACTCCTCTACTCCAGGCAGCACGTATCCATCTCTTCCATATCTTCCTCAATGGAGAACTCCCCATCCCCAACAGCTACAGAGCATATAGTTGTATCAGATGTCACACAAGCCTCTGTTACCTACAAGTAAGCGACAATGCCACAAATATTGTGGTGTTCATTATTATTCGGGAAAACTATCACATAAGTGATGTCCTCTCCTCTTATTTATAGTGGAAAAATTCTCACAAAGATCCAACTTGGGATGGAACAGTAACAGAAACCTCCAAACTTATCCTGCTGCCCTTGGTCTATTGGTGTCTTGGCGTTTCTAATATGTTTTTCATCTGTGCCGGCCCTAGCGTCAGCAGCCTGTCGCTGCTGCTCGGATCTGGATCCGCGGTGGCTCGAGGGGTCTCCGGACCTGGGGAGCGGGGTCGCACTGCCGCTCAGAATAAAGGAGGTTATTTACAAGACAGGACGCCTGAAGCTCCTTCCTGAACTAGGGTCCACGTATCCCGTCGTGCCCTAGCCCTGCCCTGTGATGGCACAAGGCCACCGGCTGTCCTCCTCGACAGTCCGTGCCCCTTGTCACGATCTTCTGCAACCGGGGTCCAGCTCCTACCAGGCCCAGACCAACGTCTGCCACCTAGTAGTCTCAAGAAGCCCAGCTCCTGACCTCTCCTCTTGAGAGTCACACTACACACTGACTGACTCCTGCCACTCCTGACCTCCCCTTAAATCAACCCCCCAAGTGGGTGACCCTATTCCCTTCAGGCCGGCCACTGGTGTGTCTGGTGGGTGTGGTGCATAGTGTTTCTAGGATTTTGATTAGCTTGTTCTTGGCAACACCAAAGGTCAGGGACCCGTCACCAAGGAGGAGATGGATATGTGACGCCCTGGCCAGCCAGGTAGTCACAAATAGGGCCCCGCATTACACCTGTCCCTCATAGGTACCATACAGCCAAACACATAAACCCTAGTCCCCCCTCAGGGCTTGATGGACACACCAGGGGGTGGAACCAGGCAGTTGGAAGACGCCCACCTAGGAGTCTCGGACAGCCTGAGGCGGGAAAGTAAACACTCAGTACACAACAGTCTAGAGTTCAAGTTGGAGAGGTGTGTGGGCTGGAGCTGTGTGTAGCTCCAGCAGAGTAAAAAACCCAAATTGAACAGGTGCCAGTGTAGGAGCCCTGGTACCTCAGGCTAGGAGGCAGTTGGAGGCCTCTATCTGCAGAAGCCGGGAAGACGGCTCGGTGTAACCGATGTGGACTGGGACAGGGTAGTGGCCCGCCGGTACCGACTCGGGGAACCGACTTTGAAACCGGAGCACAAAAGGGGGTACTCAGACCCTGAATCTAGGTCCAGAAGCTACTGGGGGCTAGCTAATTAACTGGTTGCGGCCTGGACTAGAGGTCCTGTCCCACTCAAAGTCCCGACTGAAGGCAACAGCCCAACGAGGGGGATAGAAAGCCACCACCACGGCTCAGAGATCCCACGGGCCAGCGTCTGTGGGCAAAGAGCTCCTCAGGCAACCACAAGCCGGGAGCGGACTCCTGAAGTTGCAAGCGCAGGTAGTCCCCATCACAAACAGGTGCGGGAGAAAGACAGAGACCACCAGCCGGGTGGGGGACCAGACTGCAGCCACCGACCACTATCACCTTGGTTTACCAGAGACTTGTGTGGTTACTAATAGTGAGTACATCAGTGTCCTCCGGCCGCCCATCTCCCTGCACCGCCAAACACCCCCAACGGGTCCCGGGGCCACCATCCCTGCCCACGGAGGGGTTAACAACTTGCTGCGCAACATCTCCCCTGGGTGCCCCGTAACTGCAGAGGTTGTGTCCACCTTCACCACATCCCGTGGGTGGCGTCACGAACTTAACACGGCTCTGGCCATACAACTACGTTCCAAAACCACAAACCACCCTTTCAGTTGAAGTGACCGCGAGACCCACGGGTCCGGAGACCCTCGAACCACCCACTGGAGGTCCAGATCCAAGCGGCTCGGCTGCTGAGCACGGGGTGGTACACCTCCTGTACAGGAGGGCAGATTGCACAATACCCTGTGATGACCTGATAGGCCAGGGCGTCACACATAGACTGTAGTGTATGGTCCTATCCCTATAGGACAGATGCCCGTGAAGTGCGGAGGAGCCGGAGGGGTGAGTGGTGAGGTGTGGAGGAGCCGGAGAGGTGAGTGGTGAGGTGTGGAGGAGCCGGAGAGGTGAGTGGTGAGATATGTATAAGTAGGGCAGAGCGTAATAATGGACAATAAATTTGTGGAGAATAAATTCTCAATCATTTTATGATTAAACATCAGTGATACATTTCATACATTTACTCATGTGATTTCATTTTCGACATTTATCGCATACATTTCCGGTTACAGAGATATAAGATTATATCTGGTAGAATATTATAACACGAGAGCAGAAAAGCATGTAACATATATAGGTAATGTCATAGTCTCATGGTGCAGGATACGTCCCACCTCGGGAATAACATCTGCACTGGAATTTGGGGTCCCCCGTCCTGTGAATAATGTATAAATGTCTGAGATGATATTACCTCTAGAAGAAACACAACTGTGAGGAATAAGATTAATCTCCAGAGAGACATTACAATGCCACATTACTACAATGCGAGAGACCATTGTTATTTCTCTTTTTGTGATATAACATTGTTATTATTGGAGCAGAGTGAAATACGTCGCACATTTACTCCTGTAACTTCTATATCAGCAAATACTTCTCAGGTTACAGATATAAGATTATTAGTAATTAGTGACATCAGTGATAGAAAGATACAAGATTACACTGGAGTAATATTCTCCGGGCACAGGACACATTCTACCTATTACACACATTTCTAGGCTGGAACTTGGGATCCGTCCTGTGATTGATTATAAATGTCCGAGATTATATTACCTCTGTAAGAAACACAACGAGAGAGAGAGACAGTACCCCGCTAAGCATAGGAGCTTACACTCTACAGGAGAGAGAGACAGGACCCCGCTGACCATAAGAGCTTACACTCTACAGGAGAGAGAGACAGGATGCCGCTGACCATAAGATCTTACACTCTACAGGAGAGAGAGACAGTACCCCGCTGAGCATAGGAGCTTACACTCTACAGGAGAGAGACAGGACAACCCTGGCCATAGGAGCTTACACTCTACAGGAGAGAGAGACCGGACCCCGCTGAGCATAGGAGCTTACACTCTACAGGAGAGAGACAGGACAACCCTGGCCATAGGAGCTTATACTCTATAGGAGAGAGACAGGACCCTGCTGACCATCAAATATCAAAGGGTTCAAACTCAGGAAATTCATCTCAATCTCCGTCCTCTGCAGATCGATCCGCTCGTCTCTAATCACCATAACTGTAATGTCCGGGGGAATCGTACTGCCGGGTAACAATATGTAAAAAGTTCACATTTATCAAATAATTTATACTATAATACATCCAGATAATAGAGGGCAGAATATTGATAACAGTACTTATGGGAATTTAATATTAAGGTATCTGTATTGAATATAGATAGTTGCTGACATATATATAAACGATGTGGGGCCCCGAGTGTATGGGGGCCACACGTCAGGTATCGGGATTAATGCACACCGGAACAATTTGTCTCTTTAACAGACCATATGGTTTATTAACAGCTCAAACATGTGTCACTGACCCTTGTCAGTACTTGGCTTTATCCTCAAAGTCCAATCCGGGTTACCTTCCTCTGAAGGCGGCTAGTGTCCTTACCAAGTTCCCCCTGGCTCCAGCCAGGCTTTGCACATGGACCTAAAAGCCCCTTCCTTCAGGAGAAGGTCTCCTGAGCAGAGCAAAACACCCTGCTTCTGCTTTGCCCGTCTCCAGTACACCGCTGGAAGTCTAGAGCCAGTCTCTATCTAGACTGCCCTAATAATAATAATAATAATAATAATCTTTATTTCTATAGCGCCAACATATTCCGCAGCGCTTTACAATTCAGGAGGAACATATACATATCATGTACATAAACATATACAAACAAGTAACAATTATAGAGGATACAATATTTAAAAGGAAAAATGGCAACCCTGCTCGTGAGAGCTTACAATCTACAATGAGATGGGGGGAGGGGCAAGGTACAAGTGTTTATTTAAAATGACAATCCAGCCAGCTCAGGGGGATAGATGATGGCTTCCTGGACCAGTTGGCCAGAGCCTTGAGATGCATTTGGGTGCCATGGAGATTGACGTGGGGTTATGTTCTGAGAAGTTGTAGAGGGATTAGGTGAAATTAGTTTGGCTAGGGAGTGTGATAGGCCGCCCTAAAAAGATGCGTTTTTAGGGAGCGTCTGAAGCTGAGTAAGTTGTGATTTGTCCTAACTTCTAGGGGTAGAGCATTCCAGAGGTTTGGTGCAGCTCGGAAGAAGTCTTGGATTCGGGAGTGGGAGGTTCGAATTAGTGTGGATGTTAGTCGAAAGTCATTTGCAGAGCGTAGAGAATAGGTGGGATGATAGACAGAGAGGAGGGTGGAGATGTAGGAGGGTGCTGCACTGTGGAGAGCTTTGTGGGTGAGAACAAGCAGAGTGCCCTAGACACTCTCCACCTAGGTTCAGAGACAGGATTGCTTTAACCCCTGGAGCCCCACCCACAGGTGGTAAGGAGTGTGTAATCAGCATCACACACCCTTCCATGGCTCTGCATGTAAGGCTAGTTTCACACTTGCGCTATTTTGACGTAAACGGAATCCGTCGCTAATGTAGTACAGTTCATTTATTTACAGTGGAAGCGCGTTACTATGGCGCGTGTGTGTGTCATGCAGTACCCGCTTGTGTCCACACGATGTCGCGCTTCCACTGTAAATAAATGAACTGTACTACATTAGTGACGGATTCCGTTTGCGTCAAAATAGCGCAAGTGTGAGTGGGCCCTAATGCAATCCTGTGGAACCACAGGACCCAGCCAACTTCACATTGCAGAGCACCCACGCTTCTGGAAAACATACCAGCCCTTTGTAATACAGCCGGTCGATACCTCACAATATATATATATATATGGTTTTGAACAGCTGCATATATAACATGACACATGGTGGGAGGGGGTCACTGGAGTCAATCTACGCATGTCGAAGCTGAGCCCTAGTCCATCCACCCATCCAAGATGAAGCAACCCATGCGGGTCTCCAGCATGTCATCCATTCAGGAACTTGGGAAAGATGAATGAAGACTTCTACTGATTTAGTTAAAGATATGGACTATTATTGAACTCTTCACGTAAGCGAACAAAGAATACTATTTTTTCCTTTCTGTAACTGAATTTTTTGGCAACCATTTTACTCGACATGAAACACATCTATTTATTTTTACATTTTTGAAGTTTGTCTTTCATGCGCCTTACCACGTATTTGAAGAAAAATATATTTAATGGATATATTTTTAACACAATACAGAAAAACAAAACCCAAAGAAATGTGGAATTGCAGCAGCTTTTTTATCATTTCTCTTCATTTAATAATTTGTTTCACCCATTTTTCAACACATTATATGGTAAAATGAACGGTGAAAAACTGGAAATCATCCTGGAAAAAAACAATCCCTCATTAGGTTGTGAGGACGGGAAAATAAAACATTCTAGTTCATGAATGAGAGGAGTAAGGAAAGAAAGTGGAAAAATAAAAAATGTCCAAGACTCCAAGGGGTTAATAGGTGTCACATACAGGAGATAACAGGAATATACAGTGCCTACAAGTAGTATTCAACCCCCTGCAGATTTAGCAGGTTTGATAAGATGCAAATAAGTTAGAGCCTGCAAACTTCAAACAAGAGCAGGATTTATTAACAGATGCATAAATCTTACAAACCAACAAGTTATGTTGCTCAGTTAAATTTTAATACATTTTCAACATAAAAGTGTGGGTCAATTATTATTCAACCCCTAGGTTTAATATTTTGTGGAATAACCCTTGTTTGCAATTACAGCTAATAATCGTCTTTTATAAGACCTGATCAGGCCGGCACAGGTCTCTGGAGTTATCTTGGCCCACTCCTCCATGCAGATCTTCTCCAAGTTATCTAGGTTCTTTGGGTGTTTCATGTGGACTTTAATCTTGAGTTCCTTCCACAAGTTTTCAATTGGGTTAAGGTCAGGAGACTGACTAGGCCACTGCAACACCTTGATTTTTTCCCTTTTGAACTAGGCCTTGGTTTTCTTGGCTATGTGCTTTGGGTCGTTGTCTTGTTGGAAGATGAAATGACGACCCATCTTAAGATCCTTGATGGAGGAGCGGAGGTTCTTGGCCAAAATCTCCAGGTAGGCCGTGCTATCCATCTTCCCATGGATGCGGACCAGATGGCCAGGCCCCTTGGCTGAGAAACAGCCCCACAGCATGATGGTGCCACCACCATGCTTGACTGTAGGGATGGTATTCTTGGGGTCGTATGCAGTGCCATCCAGTCTCCAAACGTCACGTGTGTGGTTGGCACCAAAGATCTCGATGTTGGTCTCATCAGACCAGAGAACCTTGAACCAGTCTGTCTCAGAGTCCTCCAAGTGATCATGAGCAAACTGTAGATGAGCCTTGACATGACGCTTTGAAAGTAAAGGTACCTTACGGGCTCGTCTGGAACGGAGACCATTGCGGTGGAGTACGTTACTTATAGTATTGACTGAAACCAATGTCCCCACTGCCATGAGATCTTCCCGGAGCTCCTTCCTTGTTGTCCTTGGGTTAGCCTTGACTCTTCGGACAAGCCTGGCCTCGGCACAGGTGGAAACTTTCAAAGGCTGTCCAAGCCGTGGAAGGCTAACAGTAGTTCCATAAGCCTTCCACTTCCGGATGATGCTCCCAACAGTGGAGACAGGTAGGCCCAACTCCTTGGAAAGGGTTTTGTACCCCTTGCCAGCCTTGTGACCCTCCACGATCTTGTCTCTGATGGCCTTGGAATGCTCCTATATCTTTCCCATGTTGACCAAGTATGAGTGCTGTTCACAAGTTTGGGGAGGGTCTTAATTAGTCAGAAAAGGCTGGAGAAAGAGATAATTAATCCAAACATGTGAAGCTCATTGTTCTTTGTGCCTGAAATACTTCTTAATACTTTAGGGGAACCAAACAGAATTCTGGTGGTTTGAGGGGTTGAATAATAAATGACCCTCTGAATAAACTTTTCACAATTTAAAAAAAAAAAAAAAAAAAAAAAAAAATGAAATAACATTCTTTTTTGCTGCATTTCACACTTCCAGGCTGATCTACAGTCCAAATGTCACAATGCCAAGTTAATTCCGAATGTGTAAACCTGCTAAATCTGCAGGGGGTTGAATACTACTTGTAGGCACTGTATATTACACATCAGTAGAACGAGGATTTCTCGCATCTTCTCCTTCTCTGCACAGGTCATTAGGATGTTCACTTAAGGCTCTTTCTACCCTGGCGGGGATGGATCTGAAGAAACCTTGTCGGAAACCCGGTCCCATAAATACATAAATGATCGGATTCATGCAGCTGTTAAGACAAGCCAGGCTGGAAACAAGAATGTGTAGAATATGGAATAGAGGGAAAGGTATATAATAATACCTGAATATCAGTGGGAAGATGTAATATGGAAACCAGCAGATGAAGAAACACGATATAACAGCGGTGATGATCCTGGAGGATCTCTGAGATCTCTTACTTTTTCTAATCTTGTAGAAAATGGTGACATAAGTAATGACGATGATGAGAAAAGGGATCACACACATTATAATTAATCGGAGAAGCTGAACGGTGGGCTGTGACTCTGAAATATAATCATGAGAAAAAAGGTAATAAAATACACACCATTCATGTACCTCAGCTAAATAATATATATATATATATATGTAATACAATAAACCGGCTACAATGAGGCTCAGCCCCCAGATGATCGCTGCACAGATTCTCACCACATTACAGGTTCTATGGACTTTGGCCCAGAATGGCCACATGACGGACACCCAGCGGTCAATGCTCATGGCCGTCAGGAGGAGAACACTGGTGGTCATGTTTATATTAAACAGGAACATGTTCGCTAGGCAATATCCAGAACCCAGGGGGTTTGAGAAAAGAGTAGCCCACACAGCAATTCTCAGAGGTAGAGACGCACAGCACAGGAAGTCCGCGATGGCCAGGTGGAGGAACCACACGGCACTGATCGTCTTCTTCATCCTGAATCCGGCAATCCAGATGACTAATCCATTACCGATAATCCCGAGAGCAAAAACAATGCTATATAATGTGATTGACGTCTTCTGTATAAGTAACGCATAATAAATAAGGGTGTAGAAAATGTCAGAAGACCTGAGGAGACAGGATGGGGTAAATGTTAGGAATATGAACAATTTATATTTTCATAAATGTCGGCCTTGCCGGTCGGTTTTGGCTGGGAGAGTAGAGGGGCAGATTTCCCCGGTCCGGTCTTCCAGTAACCGTTCGGGGTCATACATCCACCAGGTGCCTCAGCCGCACTGTACCATGATTATAATCACTTCTGGCCTGATCACAATCTGTAATGTGCGGCTGTGCTGAGACCGCAGGGGGTGTGATACAAGGTACAGCAATGCTGAAGCAGCCAGCAGCCGTGACCCTGCCCCAGCGGAGCTGCACCTTTACATTACCGGTCACATGAGGAGGAGCAGGATGTGAAAACACAGAGGAACACTGAGGAAACATATGTGGAGTATACACTACATATGAAGTCTATAGACTAAAGGCCACTTTACATGCTACGATTTATCTGACGATCTCAGTAGCGATGTGACACACCCAGATCGTAGTTACGATTTGCCGAGATCGCACATAGGTAGTTTATTAGCGGTCACACGTACACATCTCACCAACGACGCAACAGCGATCAGCGATATATTGTTTGACCAAGGCGGTCGCGTGGATGTTGTTCGTCGTTGGCAGGGTGTCAAACGTAGCAATATCTCTGCTGCGATCCAAACGACGACCAATATTTTGAAACTGAACGACGTGCGATCAACGATTTTCAACCTATTTGCGATTGTTCGGAGTCGCACGTAGGTGTCACACGCAACGACGTCACTAACGATGCCGGATGTGCGTCACAGAATCCGTGACCCCGACGACATATCGTCAGATAAATCGTAGCATGTAACGCCGCCTTTAGGAGTACTATATTACACATAAAAGCTGTAATCAGGGGGTGGGAGACGTGTACTGCATATGGGGGCTGTATATAGGGTGTGATGAGGTCTGTGCTGCATATAGAGGCTGTATACTGAGGCTGAGGCATGTACTGAATATGGAGGCTGTATACTGAAGCTGAGGCTTGTACTGAATATGGAGTCTGTATACTGAGGTTGAGGCCTGTACTGAATATGGAGGTTGTATACAGAGACAGGCATGTACTGCATATGGAGGCTGTATATAGAGGCTGGGGCCTGTACTGCATATGGAAGAAAAGACTGATGGCACATCTTATCTTTCTAATGTGAACAGGTGCAAACTGAATATGAAATATAGTAACAAAAAGGTGACAGTTGCACTCTGCAGTGCTAAGATATGTGGAACAATAAATATAGGAATATAGACCTGCATTACTGCTATGAAAAAAACATGTAAGAATTGAGATACATAGCACACAAAACTGGCCAGATTTTATGTGAGCCCAATAGCCAGCGGCAAGGTGACCTCATTTTTGTTGGGTCCCTATCAAACTAATGCCTCTGTTTGGGCTAAAGAAACCCCTACAATTTTTGGGCGGACAGGAATCTGGAAATGGAGAATTAAAATTGCCTGAGGCTGAAGAGCAGGAGTGCTCAATCAGAAGACATAACCCTGTAATCTAAGAAAAAGACTGATGGCACATCCACACCACAAAAATGAGGTCGCCATGCTGCTGGCTGTTTATTGTTCCACATATCTTAGCACTACAGAGTGCAGCTGTCTCTTTTTTGTACTGCATATGGAGGTAGTGTATAGAGGTGCTGTGGAGTGATGTACTGCAGGGGAAGATTCTATCCAGAGGGGGCTGAAAGGAGTAAATCTGCAGTTATTTCTCAATTTTTCAGTTGCGGCCATGCTGGAGGATGCTTCTTTATTCTTCTTGATGGGGCGCAGCACTTGTGGGTTGAGTGACTCCATTGTCCTTGGCTGTGACACAGGGTGAATTGATCGCTCATACAGATACTCAGGTTGTTCAGCGCTGCTGTCAGGCAGCCTCTTGTTTGTGCATATAGTTGTGTCACACTGGCAGCCGCGCTCACCTGGTTGCGGTTGGAATAGGTCAATTTATTTAGGTAAAAATGTATATGTGGGTATCAGGGCTGTGGAGTCGGAGTCGTGGAGTCGGAGTCGGTGTTGGTATAAAATGGACCGACTCCGACTCCTGAAATATATAATAAATTGGGTACAGTAGTTAAATGCAGAATGTGCTGAATATTTTGTCATAGGATTTTGGGAAAGTTATGAAATGTCCTATAAATGACTGTTCTATTCTTGATCTAGGGCTACATTCACACACACAGCGTTTTTGCTCCGTTTTTTTGAGGATACGTTTTTCAGCTGAAGCAGATCAGCTTTTTAAAAAACCACATCACCTGAAAGGTTTCTGAGCTCATAAATAATGCTTTCAATAGCAAAAGCAGATTAGAAAAATGCCACAAACTGACTGCTCATTCTTTGTGAGGATCCGTTTCAGCCCAAAAATGGATCTTCACAAAACAATGCTTCTAATATGATAAGTACAATTAAACTGATGAATGAATGTAATGAGCAACAGCTAGAAGAAAATTTAAGATTCAGTATGTTTGAGATGGAGCCACAGTGCTGTTCATGTAACTGAGGAACAAACAGATATTACAACAGGACAGCAAAATTATACTTTAGGATTAGATGATCTTGTTGAAGCTGCTTCAAAACACTTTCATATTCATCCCATGCGCTGTGTTGTGCACACGCTGCAGCTGGCAATAAGAGATAGTCTGCAAGAGGGACATGCTGGAAATCTGATTGGAAAAGTGAGGAAATTGGTTATTGCCGCCAAAACCCCTAAAATTGATTCCATTTTGAAGAGACGTGCTGGGAAAGGGGCAGTTTTCGATCAAGCCACTTGGTAGGGAAACAGTTATGTAATGATTGAGCGATTGCTTGAACTAAAACCGTTTCTTATAGGTATGGAGAACCCTCAGGTAACACTAAATGAAGGTCAATGGACACAGGTGGCTGAATTGAAGTGATTACTTAATCACACATTTACCTTGACTAAAAAAATTACAAGCTGAGGATTTAACTCCTGGCATTTTCATAAGGGAGTGGAAGAACTTGCTATTTTGCCTGTCCCAAAGAGGAGGTTTAATCGCAGATGGCATTTCTGCTTCAATGAAATGGAGAGAGACACAGCTATTGGAAAATAAAATTCTTCTGGCAGCTGTTTATGTGGACTCAAGTCATCGTATACTGTTTGATGATCAACAGCTTACAAAAGGAAAAGAAGCTCGGACTGAGGTAGCAGTTTGGATGTGTGGCCTACAGGACTGCCAGGCGCAAGAGGACTTGGGTCCTGACATTGCTACTGCTGCCATACCTTCATCCTCATCAGATGAGGAGTTTAACTTTGACAAGTGTTTGGAAGACATGGAGCAGGCAAAGCGTTGCCGCAAGGAAAAATATTTCACTCCATCTCCTATAGCAAGCATATTGACCATATTTCAGCAACATTTTTCATTTGCTTGAGAGGTGCTGTCATGCTCCCTAGTGAGGGCCTACTGCGCCCCAGGCCAGGCTTACCTCGGAGGAGCGCGAGGTAAGTACCGGGTATTCACCAGAGCTTCTGATGGGGAGGTTGGACTTGGCTTCCAGTAGGCACAAAGTACCACCCTGGGATAGTCCCTGGTAGTAGTAGCTGACCCCAGTGGTCAGGAAGAAATGAACAGGCTTGTAATTGGATAGGCCAGGAGAGAGAAGCAAGACAGGTAGGATGGCAGGAACAGACTGTATGGCAGGTACTGGTACACAGGATGAACAATACTGGCAGGATAGCAGATACTGGCAAACAGGACAGCAGGTACTGGCTGGTTCTCAGGTGCAAAAACACAAAAATAAGGAACTGACAATATTTCTAAAAACACAGGACTGATTAGAACCAACATTTTACAGGCACCTCTCAGAAGGGGAGGGCGCCTAAAATACACTGAGTCTACCAGCAATAGGCTGAGGAAGACTATAGGTGTGAGTGTGCTGGCCATTTAAGAGGCAGGGTGCACGCATGCCCTACAGGACATTAGAGGAGGCGTGTGCAGGTCCTGACATGCAGAGCAGAAGCAGCAGAGAGGTCATGGTGGTGAGCCAGAAGAGAAGGCACACGTGTGTGGCCGTTGTGGTGAATGTGTAGGTGAATGTGCTCGGTGCAGGAAGTAGAGCAGGGCAGAGACATCGGCGTTACCGGAGCATTTTTATTCTGACCTCCTCAGTCAATACTTTGTAAAACCACCTTTTGCTGCAATAACTGTTGCAAGTCTTTGCACATCTGGAGGCTGAAATTGTTGCCCCTTTTTCTTTGCACACGAGCTCTCGCTCAGTGAGATTGGATGGAGACATCTGTGAACAGAAATTTTCAAGTCTTGTCACAGATTCTCAGTGAGACTTCAGACTGGACAGTGTCTGACCCGTTCACACACATGAATACTGTAAGCTTTGACCTAAATCATCCATTCTGGCTCTCCAGGATGTTTAGGGTCATTGTCCTGCTGGAAGGTTATCCTATGTCCCAGTTTCAAGTCTTTTGCAGCTTTTAACAGGTTTTCCTCTAGGATTGCTCTGTATTCAGCTTGATCCATCTTCCTGTCAAATCTAACCAGCTTCTCTGTCCCTGCTGAAGAAAAGTCTCCCCACAGCATGTTGCTGCCACCACCATGTGTGACTGTGGGGATGGTGTTTTTAGGGTGATGTGCAGTTAGTTTTCTGCAACACATAGCATTTTGTAATTACCCCAATAGTTCTACTTTGGTCTCATCTGACCAGAGCACCTTCATCCACTTATTATCTGTGTCTCCTATATGTTTTTTTTGCAAACTGCAAGTGAGATTTCTTCATACACACTCTCCCGTGGAAATAATGTGGGGAGAGCTGCTTTAGAAGGGATAGTGTATTAGTTTGTCTTCATAGGCATAAAGGCAGAGATTATTTACTTACATTTCTTGCTGCTGCAAAGTAAAACCAAAAGTCCTTATCATGGCTAATTCTATTCTATTTCCTATTAATAAGGCTCTTAGTTGCAAATAGTGTAGGGTGAGTTGCTGGAGAATTGAAAGTTTGTCATTAGTGGCATATAGACAGGGGTTTATTGTCTAAAGGCCCCATCAAACGCTACAATATATCTAACGATATGTCGTCGGTAGAGATGAGCGAACCGGTCCCGGTTCGGCTCGAGGTCGGTTCGCCGAACGGAGGTCCCGTTCGAGTTCGGCTCGACGAACGTTCGACGAACCGAATTCGAACTGCATAGGAAACAATGGCAGGCAATCACAAACACAGAAAAACACCTAGAAAACACCCTCAAAGGTGTCCAAAAGGTGACAAACAACTCACAACACATGGGAAAGTGACAAGGACATATACTCATGCGAAAACAAAAGACCTGGACAAGGAAAAAGAGGAGGACACACAGATATATGAGTATATGCAAGGAAACATCGATTCCATTATTGTGCAACTTGAGCCCTGCTCATTTTAGGCTTCCAATCTGGATAAATTGCCTGAGCTCGCCAGGTACGCCTTGGGGATCTTCTCGTGTCCTGCAGCCAGCGTTCTCTCGGAACCTGTCTTCAGGGCTGCTGGGGGTCTGCTGGCAGATAAGCACACGTGTCTGTCCACTGACAATGTGGACATGGCTCTCAGAGGACTTTTCTTCCCCTGGGTCAGCCAGGGGACGGGAAAGGCACGCGTATTTTTGAGAGTGCTTCATGCAAAGCATCTTTTACTTTTTCAAAAGGGGGGTCAACCGATGCCAGTCAAGTGGGGTGTGTGTGGCCCAGTTAGTGGCAACGAGGGAGACTGTGGTTGGAGTCCCCTCGCTGTGTTTCTAAAAGAACCAAGATGAACAAGTCATGGCTCTCAGAGGACTTTTCTTCCCCTGGGTCAGCCAGGGGACGGGAAAGGCACGCGTATTTTTGAGAGTGCTTCATGCAAAGCATCTTTTTCTTTTTCAAAAGGGGGCTCAACCGATGCCAGTCAAGTGGGGTGTGTGTGGCCCAATTAGTGGCAACGAGTGTGACTGTGGTTGGAGTCCCCTCGCTGTGTTTCTAAAAGAACCAAAATGAACAAATCATGGCTCTCAGAGGACTTTTCTTCCCCTGGGTCAGCCAGGGGACGGGAAAGGCACGCGTATTTTTGAGAGTGCTTAATGCAAAGCATCTTTTTCTTTTACAAAAGGGGGCTCAACCGATGCCAGTCAAGTGGGGTGTGTGTGGCCCAGTTAGTGGCAACGAGGGAGACTGTGGTTGGAGTCCCCTTGCTGTGTTTCTAAAAGAACCAAGATGAACAAGTCATGGCTCTCAGAGGACTTTTCTTCCCCTGGGTCAGCCAGGGGACGGGAAAGGCACGCGTATTTTTGAGAGTGCTTCATGCAAAGCAACTTTTTCATTTTGAAAAGGGGCATCAACTGATGTCAGTCAAGTGGGGTGTGTGTGGCCCAATTAGTGGCAACGAGGGAGACTGTGGTTGGAGTCCCCTCGCTGTGTTTCTAAAAGAACCAAGATGAACAAGTCATGGCTCTCAGAGGACTTTTCTTCCCCTGGGTCAGCCAGGGGACGGGAAAGGCACGCGTATTTTTGAGAGTGCTTCATGCAAAGCATCTTTTTCTTTTTCAAAAGGGGGCTCAACCGATGCCAGTCAAGTGGGGTGTGTGTGGCCCAGTTAGTGGCAACGAGGGAGACTGTGGTTGGAGTCCCCTCGCTGTGTTTCTAAAAGAACCAAGATGAACAAGTCATGGCTCTCAGAGGACTTTTCTTCCCCTGGGTCAGCCAGGGGACGGGAAAGGCACGCGTATTTTTGAGAGTGCTTCATGCAAAGCATCTTTTTCTTTTTCAAAAGGGGCATCAACCGATGCCAGTCAAGTGGGGTGTGTGTGGCCCAGTTAGTGGCAACGAGGGAGACTGTGGTTGGAGTCCCCTCGCTGTGTTTCTAAAAGAACCAAGATGAACAAGTCATGGCTCTCAGAGGACTTTTCTTCCCCTGGGTCAGCCAGGGGACGGGAAAGGCACGCGTATTTTTGAGAGTGCTTCATGCAAAGCATCTTTTTCTTTTTCAAAAGGGGGCTCAACCGATGCCAGTCAAGTGGGGTGTGTGTGGCCCAGTTAGTGGCAACGAGGGAGACTGTGGTTGGAGTCCCCTCGCTGTGTTTCTAAAAGAACCAAGATGAACAAGTCATGGCTCTCAGAGGACTTTTCTTCCCCTGGGTCAGCCAGGGGACGGGAAAGGCACGCGTATTTTTGAGAGTGCTTCATGCAAAGCATCTTTTTCATTTTGAAAAGGGGCATCAACTGATGTCAGTCAAGTGGGGTGTATGTGGCCCAATTAGTGGCAACGAGTGTGACTGTGGTTGGAGTCCCCTCGCTGTGTTTCTAAAAGAACCAAAATGAACAAATCATGGCTCTCAGAGGACTTTTCTTCCCCTGGGTCAGCCAGGGGATGGGAAAGGCACGCGTATTTTTGAGAGTGCTTCATGCAAAGCATCTTTTTCTTTTTCAAAAGGGGGCTCAACCGATGCCAGTCAAGTGGGGTGTGTGTGGCCCAGTTAGTGGCAACGAGGGAGACTGTGGTTGGAGTCCCCTCGCTGTGTTTCTAAAAGAACCAAGATGAACAAGTCATGGCTCTCAGAGGACTTTTCTTCCCCTGGGTCAGCCAGGGGACGGGAAAGGCACGCGTATTTTTGAGAGTGCTTCATGCAAAGCATCTTTTTCTTTTTCAAAAGGGGGCTCAACCGATGCCAGTCAAGTGGGGTGTGTGTGGCCCAGTTAGTGGCAACGAGGGAGACTGTGGTTGGAGTCCCCTCGCTGTGTTTCTAAAAGAACCAAGATGAACAAGTCATGGCTCTCAGAGGACTTTTCTTCCCCTGGGTCAGCCAGGGGACGGGAAAGGCACGCGTATTTTTGAGAGTGCTTCATGCAAAGCATCTTTTTCTTTTTCAAAAGGGGGCTCAACCGATGCCAGTCAAGTGGGGTGTGTGTGGCCCAGTTAGTGGCAACGAGGGAGACTGTGGTTGGAGTCCCCTCGCTGTGTTTCTAAAAGAACCAAGATGAACAAGTCATGGCTCTCAGAGGACTTTTCTTCCCCTGGGTCAGCCAGGGTACGGGAAAGGCACGCGTATTTTTGAGTGCTTCATGCAAAGCATCTTTTTCTTTTTCAAAAGGGGGCTCAACCGATGCCAGTCAAGTGGGGTGTGTGTGGCCCAGTTAGTGGCAACGAGGGAGACTGTGGTTGGAGTCCCCTCGCTGTGTTTCTAAAAGAACCAAGATGAACAAGTCATGGCTCTCAGAGGACTTTTCTTCCCCTGGGTCAGCCAGGGGACGGGAAAGGCACGCGTATTTTTGAGAGTGCTTCATGCAAAGCATCTTTTTCTTTTTCAAAAGGGGGCTCAACCGATGCCAGTCAAGTGGGGTGTGTGTGGCCCAGTTAGTGGCAACGAGGGAGACTGTGGTTGGAGTCCCCTCGCTGTGTTTCTAAAAGAACCAAGATGAACAAGTCATGGCTCTCAGAGGACTTTTCTTCCCCTGGGTAAGCCAGGGGACGGGAAAGGCACGCGTATTTTTGAGAGTGCTTCATGCAAAGCATCTTTTTCATTTTGAAAAGGGGCATCAACTGATGTCAGTCAAGTGGGGTGTGTGTGGCCCAATTAGTGGCAACGAGGGAGACTGTGGTTGGAGTCCCCTCGCTGTGTTTCTAAAAGAACCAAAATGAACAAATCATGGCTCTCAGAGGACTTTTCTTCCCCTGGGTCAGCCAGGGGATGGGAAAGGCACGCGTATTTTTGAGAGTGCTTCATGCAAAGCATCTTTTTCTTTTTCAAAAGGGGGCTCAACCGATGCCAGTCAAGTGGGGTGTGTGTGGCCCAGTTAGTGGCAACGAGGGAGACTGTGGTTGGAGTCCCCTCGCTGTGTTTCTAAAAGAACCAAGATGAACAAGTCATGGCTCTCAGAGGACTTTTCTTCCCCTGGGTCAGCCAGGGGACGGGAAAGGCACGTGTATTTTTGAGAGTGCTTCATGCAAAGCATCTTTTTCATTTTGAAAAGGGGCATCAACTGATGTCAGTCAAGTGGGGTGTGTGTGGCCCAATTAGTGGCAACGAGTGAGACCGTGGTTGAAGTCCCCTCGCTGTGTTTCTAAAAGAACCAAGATGAACAAGTCATGGCTCTCAGAGGACTTTTCTTCCCCTGGGTCAGCCAGGGGACAGGAAAGGCACGCGTATTTTTGAGAGTGCTTCATGCAAAGCATCTTTTTCTTTTTCAAAAGGGGGCTCAACCGATGCCAGTCAAGTGGGGTGTGTGTGGCCCAGTTAGTGGCAACGAGGTAGACTGTGGTTGGAGTCCCCTCGCTGTGTTTCTAAAAGAACCAAGATGAACAAGTCATGGCTCTCAGAGGACTTTTCTTCCCCTGGGTCAGCCAGGGGACGGGAAAGGCACGCGTATTTTTGAGAGTGCTTCATGCAAAGCATCTTTTTCTTTTACAAAAGGGGGCTCAACCGATGCCAGTCAAGTGGGGTGTGTGTGGCCCAGTTAGTGGCAACGAGGGAGACTGTGGTTGGAGTCCCCTTGCTGTGTTTCTAAAAGAACCAAGATGAACAAGTCATGGCTCTCAGAGGACTTTTCTTCCCCCGGGTCAGCCAGGCGACGGGAAAGGCACGCGTATTTTTGAGAGTGCTTCATGCAAAGCATCTTTTTCATTTTGAAAAGGGGCATCAACTGATGTCAGTCAAGTGGGGGGTGTGTGGCCCAGTTAGTGGCAACGAGGGAGACTGTGGTTGGAGTCCCCTCGCTGTGTTTCTAAAAGAACCAAGATGAACAAGTCATGGCTCTCAGAGGACTTTTCTTCCCCTGGGTCAGCCAGGGGACGGGAAAGGCACGCGTATTTTTGAGAGTGCTTCATGCAAAGCATCTTTTTCATTTTGAAAAGGGGCATCAACTGATGTCAGTCAAGTGGGGTGTGTGTGGCCCAATTAGTGGCAACGAGTGAGACTGTGGTTGGAGTCCCCTCGCTGTGTTTCTAAAAGAACCAAAATGAACAAATCATGGCTCTCAGAGGACTTTTCTTCCCCTGGGTCAGCCAGGGGACGGGAAAGGCACGCGTATTTTTGAGAGTGCTTCATGCAAAGCATCTTTTTCTTTTTCAAAAGGGGGGTCAACCGATGCCAGTCAAGTGGGGTGTGTGTGGCCCAGTTAGTGGCAACGAGGGAGACTGTGGTTGGAGTCCCCTCGCTGTGTTTCTAAAAGAACCAAGATGAACAAGTCATGGCTCTCAGAGGACTTTTCTTCCCCTGGGTCAGCCAGGGGACGGGAAAGGCACGCGTATTTTTGAGAGTGCTTCATGCAAAGCATCTTTTTCTTTTTCAAAAGGGGGCTCAACCGATGCCAGTCAAGTGGGGTGTGTGTGGCCCAGTTAGTGGCAACGAGGGAGACTGTGGTTGGAGTCCCCTCGCTGTGTTTCTAAAAGAACCAAGATGAATAAGTCATGGCTCTCAGAGGACTTTTCTTCCCCTGGGTCAGCCAGGGGATGGGAAAGGCACGCGTATTTTTGAGAGTGCTTCATGCAAAGCATCTTTTTCATTTTGAAAAGGGGCATCAACTGATGTCAGTCAAGTGGGGTGTGTGTGGCCCAATTAGTGGCAACGAGGGAGACTGTGGTTGGAGTCCCCTCGCTGTGTTTCTAAAAGAACCAAGATGAACAAGTCATGGCTCTCAGAGGACTTTTCTTCCCCTGGGTCAGCCAGGGGACGGGAAAGGCACGCGTATTTTTGAGAGTGCTTCATGCAAAGCATCTTTTTCAAAAGGGGGCTCAACCGATGCCAGTCAAGTGGGGTGTGTGTGGCCCAGTTAGTGGCAACGAGGGAGACTGTGGTTGGAGTCCCCACGCTGTGTTTCTAAAAGAACCAAGATGAACAAGTCATGGCTCTCAGAGGACTTTTCTTCCCCTGGGTTAGCCAGGGGACGGGAAAGGCACGCGTATTTTTGAGAGTGCTTCATGCAAAGCATCTTTTTCATTTTGAAAAGGGGCATCAACTGATGTCAGTCAAGTGGGGTGTGTGTGGCCCAATTAGTGGCAACGAGTGAGACTGTGGTTGGGGTCCCCTCGCTGTGTTTCTAAAAGAACCAAAATTAACAAATCATGGCTCTCAGAGGACTTTTCTTCCCCTGGGTCAGCCAGGGGACGGGAAAGACACGCGTATTTTTGAGAGTGCTTCATGCAAAGCATCTTTTTCATTTTGAAAAGGGGCATCAACTGATGTCAGTCAAGTGGGGTGTGTGTGGCCCAATTAGTGGCAACGAGTGAGACTGTGGTTGGAGTCCCCTCGCTGTGTTTCTAAAAGAACCAAAATGAACAAATCATGGCTCTCAGAGGACTTTTCTTCCCCTGGGTCAGCCAGAGGACGGGAAAGGCACGCGTATTTTTGAGAGTGCTTCATGCAAAGCATCTTTTTCTTTTTCAAAAGGGGGCTCAACCGATGCCAGTCAAGTGGGGTGTGTGTGGCCCAGTTAGTGGCAACGAGGGAGACTGTGGTTGGAGTCCCCTCGCTGTGTTTCTAAAAGAACCAAGATGAACAAGTCATGGCTCTCAGAGGACTTTTCTTCCCCTGGGTCAGCCAGGGGACGGGAAAGGCACGCGTATTTTTGAGAGTGCTTCATGCAAAGCATCTTTTTCTTTTACAAAAGGGGGCTCAACCGATGCCAGTCAAGTGGGGTGTGTGTGGCCCAGTTAGTGGCAACGAGGGAGACTGTGGTTGGAGTCCCCTTGCTGTGTTTCTAAAAGAACCAAGATGAACAAGTCATGGCTCTCAGAGGACTTTTCTTCCCCCGGGTCAGCCAGGCGACGGGAAAGGCACGCGTATTTTTGAGAGTGCTTCATGCAAAGCATCTTTTTCATTTTGAAAAGGGGCATCAACTGATGTCAGTCAAGTGGGGTGTGTGTGGCCCAGTTAGTGGCAACGAGGGAGACTGTGGTTGGAGTCCCCTCGCTGTGTTTCTAAAAGAACCAAGATGAACAAGTCATGGCTCTCAGAGGACTTTTCTTCCCCTGGGTCAGCCAGGGGACGGGAAAGGCACGCGTATTTTTGAGAGTGCTTCATGCAAAGCATCTTTTTCATTTTGAAAAGGGGCATCAACTGATGTCAGTCAAGTGGGGTGTGTGTGGCCCAATTAGTGGCAACGAGTGAGACTGTGGTTGGAGTCCCCTCGCTGTGTTTCTAAAAGAACCAAAATGAACAAATCATGGCTCTCAGAGGACTTTTCTTCCCCTGGGTCAGCCAGGGGACGGGAAAGGCACGCGTATTTTTGAGAGTGCTTCATGCAAAGCATCTTTTTCTTTTTCAAAAGGGGGGTCAACCGATGCCAGTCAAGTGGGGTGTGTGTGGCCCAGTTAGTGGCAACGAGGGAGACTGTGGTTGGAGTCCCCTCGCTGTGTTTCTAAAAGAACCAAGATGAACAAGTCATGGCTCTCAGAGGACTTTTCTTCCCCTGGGTCAGCCAGGGGACGGGAAAGGCACGCGTATTTTTGAGAGTGCTTCATGCAAAGCATCTTTTTCTTTTTCAAAAGGGGGCTCAACCGATGCCAGTCAAGTGGGGTGTGTGTGGCCCAGTTAGTGGCAACGAGGGAGACTGTGGTTGGAGTCCCCTCGCTGTGTTTCTAAAAGAACCAAGATGAATAAGTCATGGCTCTCAGAGGACTTTTCTTCCCCTGGGTCAGCCAGGGGATGGGAAAGGCACGCGTATTTTTGAGAGTGCTTCATGCAAAGCATCTTTTTCATTTTGAAAAGGGGCATCAACTGATGTCAGTCAAGTGGGGTGTGTGTGGCCCAATTAGTGGCAACGAGGGAGACTGTGGTTGGAGTCCCCTCGCTGTGTTTCTAAAAGAACCAAGATGAACAAGTCATGGCTCTCAGAGGACTTTTCTTCCCCTGGGTCAGCCAGGGGACGGGAAAGGCACGCGTATTTTTGAGAGTGCTTCATGCAAAGCATCTTTTTCAAAAGGGGGCTCAACCGATGCCAGTCAAGTGGGGTGTGTGTGGCCCAGTTAGTGGCAACGAGGGAGACTGTGGTTGGAGTCCCCACGCTGTGTTTCTAAAAGAACCAAGATGAACAAGTCATGGCTCTCAGAGGACTTTTCTTCCCCTGGGTTAGCCAGGGGACGGGAAAGGCACGCGTATTTTTGAGAGTGCTTCATGCAAAGCATCTTTTTCATTTTGAAAAGGGGCATCAACTGATGTCAGTCAAGTGGGGTGTGTGTGGCCCAATTAGTGGCAACGAGTGAGACTGTGGTTGGGGTCCCCTCGCTGTGTTTCTAAAAGAACCAAAATTAACAAATCATGGCTCTCAGAGGACTTTTCTTCCCCTGGGTCAGCCAGGGGACGGGAAAGACACGCGTATTTTTGAGAGTGCTTCATGCAAAGCATCTTTTTCATTTTGAAAAGGGGCATCAACTGATGTCAGTCAAGTGGGGTGTGTGTGGCCCAATTAGTGGCAACGAGTGAGACTGTGGTTGGAGTCCCCTCGCTGTGTTTCTAAAAGAACCAAAATGAACAAATCATGGCTCTCAGAGGACTTTTCTTCCCCTGGGTCAGCCAGAGGACGGGAAAGGCACGCGTATTTTTGAGAGTGCTTCATGCAAAGCATCTTTTTCTTTTTCAAAAGGGGGCTCAACCGATGCCAGTCAAGTGGGGTGTGTGTGGCCCAGTTAGTGGCAACGAGGGAGACTGTGGTTGGAGTCCCCTCGCTGTGTTTCTAAAAGAACCAAGATGAACAAGTCATGGCTCTCAGAGGACTTTTCTTCCCCTGGGTCAGCCAGGGGACGGGAAAGGCACGCGTATTTTTGAGAGTGCTTCATGCAAAGCATCTTTTTCTTTTTCAAAAGGGGGCTCAACCGATGCCAGTCAAGTGGGGTGTGTGTGGCCCAGTTAGTGGCAACGAGGGAGACTGTGGTTGGAGTCCCCTCGCTGTGTTTCTAAAAGAACCAAGATGAACAAGTCATGGCTCTCAGAGGACTTTTCTTCCCCTGGGTCAGCCAGGGGACGGGAAAGGCACGCGTATTTTTGAGAGTGCTTCATGCAAAGCATCTTTTTCAAAAGGGGGGTCAACCGATGCCAGTCAAGTGGGGTGTGTGTGGCCCAGTTAGTGGAAACGAGGGAGACTGTGGTTGGAGTCCCCGCGCTGTGTTTTACATGCTTTTAGTAGGGCATGACATGGCTTAGAGGTTGACTTTCAGCATCTGGAAACTGTTGGCTACCAAAATGCTGCCTTTTCAACATTTTTAACCGAGGATTTTCGAGACCTTATGCCCATCGCAGTGCCCCAAGAGCCGATGCCCAGGCGCCACTCCTTCTCCAACAAAGGCGTGCACGCGCTACACCAGCATGTCGCACTAAACATCACTGATTCCTTGAGAAACTCTGTGTGACAGGGTGCTTTTCACCACAGATAATTGGCCCAGTAAGCATGGACAGGGGCGTTACATGTCGCTGACTGGGCAATGGGTTACTGTGGGGAGAGATGGAGAAGGGTCTGCTGTACAAGTCTTGCCGTCCCCACGAGTTGTTTCAATCCTTCTTCTGTATGTAGAAGTTAATACACTGCTTCTGCCTCTTCAACCTCGTGTGGGTCCTCCATCTTGGCGCAAACCCTGTGTGGTCAGGCCACCCTTCCTTGTAACTGCGCACAAGGACTACCACACACCTCCTTACTATGCTGGCAGCAGAGCTCAATGCCATCAGGCGGTCAAAGTTTTACTTTGAAATGTATGGGAAATGTGAGTTACACCGCTGAGAAGTTGTGGACGGTTAGCTCTGGAGACCGAGTTTCATCAATGGTTGTCTCCACTCAACCAGCAGCCAGGGAAGGCCGGGTGCGACAATGATGCAAACATGGGTGCGGCCCTTCGCTGTGACAATGTGACACACGTGCCTTGTGTGGTTCACGTGTTGAACCTGGTTGTCCAGCAATTTTTAAAGCACTATCCTGGCCCACATGGCCTTCTGCAGAGAGCACGGTGTAACGCCTTGCTTGATCCACACACTTAGATGGGCTGTAAATGATAGGCTAGAGGGAAGCCACTCACCAAGCAGGACCCCTAGAACCCTGAAACCCAAGGTGATTAATACCTGTGGAAGGCTGCAGTTCCAGAGAATAGTAGTCAGGCAGGGTCAAATCATTAATTGAGGAACAGGAACAGAATGGGACGGCCAGGACTTAATCAGAAAACAAGCAGAGGTGAAATGCGGATCGGCCAACGAGGTACATAAACAGCAAGCAGGAAAAGTAGTCAGGTAAGAAGCACACAAAATCATAAAACTGAACTGGGGGTAAAAGCAGAGCTATGTCTGGCAGTGGTCTGCAGACAGGATGGGCATAAAAAAGGGTTTGGTGTCTTCCCATTGGTTGTAGCTGAATGATGGTACTTCATCTGTGAGATACCCACCAGCTACATTCAGCCAGAGATTCTGCATCTGTCAAGGTAATGCACCCCAGTGGGTGAGCATAACCTGCGCCGCTGGCATCGACTCCTCTCCCATCATCAGCACTATTCATGAAAGGAACACGTTGTCACCTGGCGACCGGAGTACAAATTGACGGAGCGGACTCCGTTGGTGACTTAACAGCCGTGTGCGGCAATGATGCAAACCTGGCAGCGGGCCATCGTCAGGGCAATGTGACACACGTGCCTTGTATGGCTCACGTGTTGAACCTAATTCTCCAGCAATTTTTAAAACACCATCACGGCCTACATGGCCTTGTGCAGCGGGCACGCTGCTATGTGCTCACTTCCATCGTGCGCACACAGCAGCTCAACAACTTTCGTCGCTACAGAAGTCTTTAGGTCTGGTGGTTAAACGCCTGAAATGCGATGTGCCGACACGCAGGAATTGGAATCTGCACATGTTGCAGCGTTTGTGGCAGCACCGCCGAGCCCTGCTGAAATACGTTATGACATATAGCCTGGGATAACTTGATCCAGAGGTGGTGCAGATCACGTTGCTGGAGTGGTGTCAGATCAAGGACCTATGCACCCTGCTACACAGTTCACAAATGTCGACGAAGATGTTTACCACTGGCAATGTCATTCTCAGCGTGACAATTCTGGTCATCTACATGATGGAGCGCACTGTAATTATTATTCGGAGTCAGGTGTTGGGACAAGAGGAAGGGGAGGAAGTACAGGAGGAGTCATATGCGGAAGGGATAACAAGATCTACGAGGTCCAGATGGTCAGCGGCACCTATGCGGCAGTCATGGTGAGGGAGAGGGATTAACAAGGGCGCATAGTATCAGCAAAAATTGTTGAGGAAGGTGCAGGAGCCATGAAGAAATGGAGGACGAACTTGCGATGGGCATGGAAGACTCAGCAGATGAGTGAGAGCTTGCTCACATTTCGGTTGTGCGAGGTTGTGGGGAGAGGGCAGAGGAAGGAGGCACGATTCTCACCTCTCTGCCACCAACACACCAAGGACTTGGTCCTCCTGGATGCACAAGACACATGAGCGCCTTCTTGCTGCACTACCTACATGACCCTCGGATTGTACGAATTCAAAGTAATCCAGAATACTGGGTTGCCACACTGTTAGATCCCCGGTACAAGACAAAATTTGGCGAAATAATTCCTGCCATAGAAATGGACGCACGTATACAGGAGTATCTGCAGAATGTGGTACGCAATCTTAGATCTACTTTTCCACTAAACACCAGTGCTGCACAGAGTGAATCTCAACGCTTTGTCATGGATAGGAGGAAATGGTCTTTTCCTTGTCCACATCGGAGGGACCGAGGGATGGCTGCTGTGCTGAGATGGCATTGAGTACGGTGTCCCTGCACAGTTGCACTTTTGGTCATATACCAAAATGAGTTGAAAAAGGACAGATGCTGGTGGAAAGGGGAACAGGTGTGTTGGAAAGGGGAAATAAGTTTTGGTCCGTGGATTTGGTGGTTAAGCAACTGTAACATTTGCTGAAGAAACACCATCTGTTACAGTGTGACTGGCAGATTTGGATAAAGTGGTATATACTATGTTACCGCTATATAACGAAAATTAATAAGAAAAGAAAGAGAAAGGTATATATCACCTTCAGCAGTCAGTGTCCACCGTGCTCCCAGATGGAAAAGGAGAGGTTGGCAACTGGAAGGTTAGGTGGAGGATACAGAGCTGTGTGGCTATGAAACTAATAGTAGCCTGAACCGAGTTAGACGCCATTCGGATCTGGAGACTGGGAGCCCTGTTAGCGTCACAGGGTCCACATGCCCACCCAGCCCAGGAACTCCCTGTTAACAACACAGGGGCCATTGAGTACGCTGCCCGTGTGCGTAGGGGCACACCTGTGGACAGCAGGCGCATCAGCAGCAGCAGGCCTGTTAATGCCACTGGGCTGCACAAGCAGGACTGGTAGGACAGGAGCTGGTCTTAACCGTTCTGCGTTACCAACTGTGGTGGTGGCCTGCATCGACACCCTATCCTTGCCTACCTCTGGCCTAAAGCCACAATGGGTTCAACACATGGAGGTGTGCTCTTTCGGAGCATAATAGAAGACTGCGCACCTCCTTGTTGGCTCCAGCCGCTTTTATAACCTGGGTCCGGCCCAAACCAGGGTGAACCACAATGCACCTCCTGGAGACAAAAGTAGAGTGACACGTCATGAGTGGCATAACTAGCGTCCTATTTGGAAACGCAACTTCAATGATGACCTCATGGCTGCCATGACCCAAACACCTCACCAGTCATCGTCTGACCATCAATAATGCGGTGACAAGTCATAGGGGTGGGCCTCTGCAAGCCATTTGGGAGGACACCTGATGCCCTGTGGTCTATATGTGCCCCCCCACATCAGGGGCAGGGCCAAAGAGTTAATTACCGGACCTAGTCTCTGATGCAGTAAGTGCCTGAGCATGCTCAGTAGCATGAAATACAGTCTCTGAAAAAAGACTATCAGCTTTAGCATGGTGTATAGGCACAAAACAGGACTTAGACCCGGCACGGAATGCAAGCACCTGTGCAAAGAGGCTTTTCACACTTAGTGTGGGAGCATGCGCTGAATCCCGAAATGAAGACTTAGCGTCAGGAATGGCACAGTCAGGCTGAGCATACTCACTAGCCGAAACACTGTAATTAGGCTGCAGCTGGGGTAAATCGGCACACGCATGCGCACTACCTGCCTCTCCACACTTAGACGTGGAGGAGAAATTGCTCTTGGAGATGCTGTCTATGAACAGAAGGAAAAGCTAAAGGAAGCCTGACTTTCTATCCCTCCGAATTATGAAATGCAGCAATGAATTCCATGAGTTTGCTATAACATTAGCGTAGCAAAATGTGCATGAGGGTGTGATGTAGAGGTGCTAGAAATAGCTTGTCACCAGTGGGGCACTAATGGAATACAACAGCCAGTTCTATGATGCCACTAAATGGCAGTATTTTGTGCTATCATTATAGCTTATTAAAAACAGAGCAGGAGGGTGTCCTGCACAGGTGCTAGAAATAGCTTGGCACCAGTGGGGCACTAATGGAATACAACAGCCACTTCTTGTATGCCACTAGGTACACTGAGTGTTTGCTAGTATAATGGCTTAGTTAAAAAAAAGTTGGAGTGTGCAATGCAGGCAGACGTGCTGCAAATATCTTTCCACTAGTGTGACTACACAAAAGTACAATAGCCACGTTTAGGATGCCACTAGGTACACTGACTGTTTGCTAGTATAATGGCTTAGTTATAATGAGTTGGAGGGAGTGTGCAATGCAGGCAGACGTGCTGCAAATATCTTTGCACTAGTGTGACTAGACAAAAGTCCAATAGCCACGTTTAGGATGCCACTAGGTACACTGACTGTTTGCTAGTATAATGGCTTAGTTAAAAAGAGTTTGAGTGTGCAATGCAGGCAGACGTGCTGCAAATATCTTTCCACTAGTTTGACTACACAAAAGTACAATAGCCACGTTTAGGATGCCACTAGGTACACTGACTGTTTGCTAGTATAATGGCTTAGTAACAATGAGTTTGAGTGTGCAATGCAGGCAGAGGTGCTGCAAATATCTTTCCACTAGTGTGACTACACAAAAGAACAATAGCCACGTTTAGGATGCCACTAGGTTCACTGACTGTTTGCTAGTATAATGGCTTAGTAACAATGAGTTTGAGTGTGCAATGCAGGCAGACGTGCTGCAAATATCTTTCCACTAGTGTGACTACACAAAAGTACAATAGCCACGTTTAGGATGCCACTAGGTACACTGACTGTTTGCTAGTATAATGGCTTAGTTATAATGAGTTGGAGGGAGTGTGCAATGCAGGCAGACGTGCTGCAAATATCTTTGCACTAGTGTGACTAGACAAAAGTCCAATAGCCACGTTTAGGATGCCACTAGGTACACTGACTGTTTGCTAGTATAATGGCTTAGTTAAAAAGAGTTTGAGTGTGCAATGCAGGCAGACATGCTGCAAATATCTTTCCACTAGTGTGACTACACAAAAGTCCAATAGCCACGTTTAGGATGCCACTAGGTACACTGACTGTTTGCTAGTATAATGGCTTAGTTAAAAAGAGTTGGAGTGTGCAATGCAGGCAGACGTGCTGCAAATATCTTTGCACTAGTGTGACTAGTCAAAAGTCCAATAGCCACGTTTAGGATGCCACTAGGTACACTGACTGTTTGCTAGTATAATGGCTTAGTTAAAAAGAGTTTGAGTGTGCAATGCAGGCAGACGTGCTGCAAATATCTTTCCACTAGTGTGACTACACAAAAGTACAATAGCCACGTTTAGGATGCCACTAGGTACACTGACTGTTTGCTAGTATAATGGCTTAGTTAAAAAGAGTTTGAGTGTGCAATGCAGGCAGACGTGCTGCAAATATCTTTCCACTAGTGTGACTAGTCAAAAGTCCAATAGCCACGTTTAGGATGCCACTAGGTACACTGACTGTTTGCTAGTATAATGGCTTAGTTATAATGAGTTGGAGTGTGCAATGCAGGCAGACGTGCTGCAAATATCTTTCCACTAGTGTGACTAGTCAAAAGTCCAATAGCCACGTTTAGGATGCCACTAGGTACACTGACTGTTTGCTAGTATAATGGCTTAGTTAAAAAGAGTTTGAGTGTGCAATGCAGGCAGACGTGCTGCAAATATCTTTGCACTAGTGTGACTAGACAAAAGTCCAATAGCCACGTTTAGGATGCCACTAGGTACACTGACTGTTTGCTAGTATAATGGCTTAGTTAAAAAGAGTTTGAGTGTGCAATGCAGGCAGACATGCTGCAAATATCTTTCCACTAGTGTGACTACACAAAAGTCCAATAGCCACGTTTAGGATGCCTCTAGGTACACTGACTGTTTGCTAGTATAATGGCTTAGTTAAAAAGAGTTGGAGTGTGCAATGCAGGCAGACGTGCTGCAAATATCTTTGCACTAGTGTGACTAGTCAAAAGTCCAATAGCCACGTTTAGGATGCCACTAGGTACACTGACTGTTTGCTAGTATAATGGCTTAGTTAAAAAGAGTTTGAGTGTGCAATGCAGGCAGACGTGCTGCAAATATCTTTCCACTAGTGTGACTACACAAAAGTACAATAGCCACGTTTAGGATGCCACTAGGTACACTGACTGTTTGCTAGTATAATGGCTTAGTTAAAAAGAGTTTGAGTGTGCAATGCAGGCAGACGTGCTGCAAATATCTTTCCACTAGTGTGACTACACAAAAGTACAATAGCCACGTTTAGGATGCCACTAGGTACACTGACTGTTTGCTAGTATAATGGCTTAGTTAAAAAGAGTTTGAGTGTGCAATGCAGGCAGACATGCTGAAAATATCTTTCCACTAGTGTGACTACACAAAAGTCCAATAGCCACGTTTAGGATGCCACTAGGTACACTGACTGTTTGCTAGTATAATGGCTTAGTTAAAAAGAGTTGGAGTGTGCAATGCAGGCAGACGTGCTGCAAATATCTTTCCATTAGTTTGACTACACAAAAGTACAATAGCCACGTTTAGGATGCCACTAGGTACACTGACTGTTTGCTAGTATAATGGCTTAGTTAAAAAGAGTTTGAGTGTGCAATGCAGGCAGACGTGCTGCAAATATCTTTCCACTAGTGTGACTACACAAAAGTACAATAGCCACGTTTAGGATGCCACTAGGTACACTGACTGTTTGCTAGTATAATGGCTTAGTTAAAAAGAGTTTGAGTGTGCAATGCAGGCAGACATGCTGAAAATATCTTTCCACTAGTGTGACTACACAAAAGTCCAATAGCCACGTTTAGGATGCCACTAGGTACACTGACTGTTTGCTAGTATAATGGCTTAGTTAAAAAGAGTTGGAGTGTGCAATGCAGGCAGACGTGCTGCAAATATCTTTCCATTAGTTTGACTACACAAAAGTACAATAGCCACGTTTAGGATGCCACTAGGTACACTGACTGTTTGCTAGTATAATGGCTTAGTAACAATGAGTTTGAGTGTGCAATGCAGGCAGAGGTGCTGCAAATATCTTTCCACTAGTGTGACTAGTCAAAAGTCCAATAGCCACGTTTAGGATGCCACTAGGTACACTGACTGTTTGCTAGTATAATGGCTTAGTTAAAAAGAGTTTGAGTGTGCAATGCAGGCAGACGTGCTGCAAATATCTTTCCACTAGTGTGACTACACAAAAGTCCAATAGCCACGTTTAGGATGCCACTAGGTACACTGACTGTTTGCTAGTATAATGGCTTAGTAACAATGAGTTTGAGTGTGCAATGCAGGCAGAGGTGCTGCAAATATCTTTGCACTAGTGGGACTATACAGAAGTCCAATAGCCACGTTTACGATGCCACTAAGTTCACTCAGTGTTTGCTAGTATAATGGCTTAGTAACAATGAGTTTGAGTGTGCAATGCAGGCAGAGGTGCTGCAAATATCTTTCCACTAGTGTGACTACACAAAAGTACAATAGCCACGTTTAGGATGCCACTAGGTACACTGACTGTTTGCTAGTATAATGGCTTAGTTATAATGAGTTGGAGTGTGCAATGCAGGCAGACGTGCTGCAAATATCTTTTCACTAGTTTGACTACACAAAAGTACAATAGCCACGTTTAGGATGCCACTAGGTACACTGAGTGTTTGCTAGTATAATGGCTTAGTTATAATGAGTTGGAGTGTGCAGAGGACAGGAGGGTACAGTGCCAGGATTGTGGGGTCTGGGTAGAGGAATGGAAGCCTGCCTTTCTATTCCCTCCTAATGGTGAAATGCAGGGAGGAAATCCCTGACCTTGGCTACACAGACGCTGTCGCTGTTTTCAGGACCTGTCACCTATGGCTCTGACCCTGCCGGTTTGAGCCCTTAAAAGGACTGATAGAAAGTGCTCTCCCTAAGCTGTCCAGCGCTGTGTATGGAGCGCATACAGCTGTATCAGCGATAGGACAAAGGACGGAGCTTCGACAGTGATGTCTGACACCAAGGACGCAGAAGAGATAATGGCGTCCTGGAGGAAAATGTCCGGTTTTATAATGCAGGGACATGTGACATGGACATCCTATCACACATGCCGTTGCTTCTCTGGCTAAAAGCCCACTTAGCTGTGTGTGTGTCTGGGATTGGCTGACATGCTGGCCCGCCCCACAAGACGCGCGCGCTTAGGGAAGGAAGACAAGAAAAAAAAAAAAAAAATGGCATTATACAAACAGCAGTGATCTGAAGGCGCTGTTCCCGCACACTATACACTGAAATGTCATAATAGTGTGAGTCACAGAGTGACTTACACTATTACAGCGGAAAGCCAGCTAGGAATTTGCTGTTTTTTTGCTGCTAGAACCGTTTTCGAACGTTTCTAGAACTATCGAGCTTTTGCAAAAAGCTCGAGTTCTAGTTCGATCTAGAACATGCCCCAAAATCACTCGAGCCTAGAACTGGAGAACCTCGAACCACGAACCGCGCTCAACTCTAGTCATTATCCCCTCTGTCAGCAATCAGTAATGTATGTAGAGAGTATATTACATTACTGACCAGTCTCCGTATTTTGCTGTTTACAGTTTTTCTTGCCTCGTTCCGAATCTCATAGACTTAGGCTATGTTCGCACGTTGCATTTTTTCCCGCGTTTCTGCAGCGTTTTTAGCGGCAGCGTTTTTGCGCTAAAACGCATGCGTTTTTGTTTTCCAGCAAAGTCTATGGGAAAAGCAGAAATCCTGTTTGCACTTTGCTTCTTTTTCTGCAGCGTTTAATTTGCATATTTGTGGTCAAAAACCATGCTGAAAAAGAAGCAGCATGTCAGTTGTTTTTGCCATTTCTGCAGCGTTTCCTTAACATTGGAGTCAATGAGAAATGGCAAAACGCAGCCAAAAGCACAATTTCTGCGTTTTCCCTGCTTTTCCACTGCGTTTTTGGCTCCTAAAACGCATGCTTTTCTGGCCAAAAATTAATGGGTTCTAATGTTCCTTTACACACACACAATAACCGAAAATTTAAATGTTAAAAAATAATAAACTACCTATTTTTCTGTTAAAAAGGACATAGCCACTATTATTTCATTAAAATTGATCATTTTCCATATAGTTTTATTAAAAGTTAATTTTATCATTTTTTTCTTTTTTTTTTGACTATTTCAACTTTATTTCTCAGTGTCTTGATCTACAAAACGCATCTGCAGAAACGCAGGTGAAAACGCAGGTAAAAAGCGCTGAAAACGCACTAAAAACGCTGTAAAAACGCATGCGTTTTTAGCGCAAAAAAATGGACAAAAGCCATTTGGCCAAAAACCAAGGGAAGGAAAACGTGCAGAATAAACTGCAGGTACTCCGACGCAACGTGCGCACATAGCCTAACACTGAAAAAGTGCCCTCCGCACCACTCCACTCCGCTTGTGAGGATCGAAGGTTACGTGCAGGTAGGTACCGGGAGACTAGGTCACAGATGTAGGGAGGAGACAGGTTGTGGATGGCTTTGTAGGTCTTGGTAAGTGGTTTGAACTGGAGTCATTGGGCAATGGGAAGCCAGTGAAGGGATTGGCAGAGAGGAGAGGTCGGGGAGTAGCGGGGGGACAGGTGGATTAGCCGGGCAGCATAGTTTAGAATAGATTGTAGGGGTGCGAGAATGTTATAAGGGAGGCCACAGAGCCGGAGGTTGCAATAATCTAGACGCGAGATAATAAGGGTGTGTACTAGGGTTTTTGCAGTGCAATGAGGAGAATATTAATATTTTATTATTTTATATGGCAGTGCAGGGACAATTTGCCACAAATCTTCCTATATCGTGTGCCACAAATATGTCTCCAATCCCACCGCTGATAAAGACGTCATGTTCTGCTGTGGAATGACTTACTACAGTTATGTTAGGTTGACCTAACGGTCACAGCTATTGCCAGCGATGTCCGAATTACAGAGAGGGTACCGGTGACCCCCCTCTGCCCTCCCTTTAGCCTTCAATGAAAACAGGCAGACACCATTATACACGTAAAGGCTAGGAGACGTGCGGCTCCGAATAGAAAGTGTATTGGTATTGTTTACATTACAAAGTTATACAAAGTTGATTAGGGCGTAACTATGCAACATACATATTCATTAATCTACATTCATTAAGGCGTGGATTGCATATTCCCAGCAAGAGAAATTAATATAATGACTTATACTCCCATAACAGTCTATGACGTTTCTTTTTCCATAACAAGAATGTTTTTCAGTCGTCTCTAAGTCAAAACATTCTGCGTCCTTGAAGTTGGTCTCATAGTTTATTACGCAAATAAGTCTGGTTCGGTCTTGCCAGGGAGAATGAATTTCTATTATTTTCTAAGTCAGTGAAAAAGGTTAACTCTTTCCTCACAATCCCCCCTATTGGCGTGATTGATGGACAGGGGGCCATCGAGAAGCTTTGGACTATAGAGAAAGCAGGCTAGCCTCCAGATACTTTCTGAGCCGCGGGTTTGCTCAGGGAGTGTCGTCTCACATCCGTCACCCAGGACTGCCTGCATGCCTCTCGATAGGAGTCTCATCATGATATGCCAAGGTGATTTCTAGAGGAAAGAGTAGAGAAGAGAAAAAAAGGCATATTAGTGATTTCATACGGGTGCTGAATAATCATTGTATCTACATTGCTTCAAGCAGCGGGACAACAAAGCCATTAGCAAGTTGAACACTACATAAGCAACTAGTAAACAGAGTAACACTTGGAACACTGATAGTCTGTTGTAACAGCCTCCCCATTGAAACACTTTGTTTATTGGGACGAGTATGGCTAAGTATGGCATGGAAGAGGCTGTCACAAGTGCGTGTGTACATATCCAGCAGTCTGTGATCTCAAGTTTTTCAGCTAACACTTCATGATGGGTCTCAAATGAATTCTGCCGTGGTGTAGAAGGCCCCAAAAAGGGAGTACACATAGAAATACTTATCAGCAGTATTAGGCCTTCTTGCAGTGGCTGGCATGGACCCATGTCGATCTCCCCTCAAGTTTGACGGAGGTTGGAGTGGTCAGCTGGACAGTCAAAGGCCCTTCGAATCGTGGCTCAAGGGTCTTTCTCACGTGCTTCTTTAGGTAAACCCGGTCACCAGGCTTTAGGGAGTGGGTTCCTGTAACGGAATCAGGATCAGGTAGAGAAGAGTAGACCCATTGGTGGGTTTCAGTTAGTCTCTTCTGCAGGGAAACAACATAAGACGTTAGGCTATCACATTGCAGGTGTAACTCCTGTGGGAAGTAGCATCCTAATCTGGGTGCACTACCAAAGAGTATTTCAAAGGGTGAGAGTCTGTGCTTTCCCTGCGGGGTAGTCCTTATAGGGTAAAAAGCTATGGGGAGACATTCTGTCCATGGTCTACCAGTCTCCTCCACTGCCTTGGCTAGTTTGAGCTTTAAAGTCCCATTTAACCTTTACACTTTCCCTGATGACTGTGGGTGGTAAGGCGTGTGTAAGGCTGACTGCATGCCTTACAGGGCACAGGTGTTCTGAAAAACTTGTCCAGTGAAATGAGTACCTCGGTCTGACTCTATGACTTCAGGGAGTCCAAACTGAGGCACCAGCTCACAGGCCAATTTGTTTGCTGTAATTCGGGCCGTGGCTAAGCTTGCAGGATAGGCCTCTGGCCATCCTGAGAAGAGGTCTACCCAGACAAGTACAAACTCGTAGATGCCATGTTTTGGCAACTGTATATAGTCTATTTGTACTCTTTGAAATGGGGCAAACGTCTTTGGCATGTGTCTTTGCGGGGTTTTAGTTAGCTGGCCTGGATTGTGTTGTTGACAGATGTGACAAGCTTTTATTCTCTGGGAGGCGTATTGTCTAAAGCCGGGGGCTATCCAATATGGTTGCATCTGGTTCATGATTGAGTTTGTGCTTCCATATGTGGGGTAGTGGAGTACTTGGAAAATGGCAGGGAACCAACTGCGTGGCAGGACGGGAAGTCCGTTTAGGCGCCAAATCCCCTCCACCTTTTCTGCCCCCTTGGCCCGCCATCCGGCCTTTTCTTCCTCAGAGGCGTTTTCTTGTGTCTCAAAGAGGTTCTGCATTTCTTCCTCTGTCGTTGACACTGTTTCCGTCTCCTTCAAAGGGAGGAAGGCTGCTTGTTTTGCTGTTTGGTCGGCCAAGCGATTTCCCCTTGCCTCGGGTGTTTGAGCCTTGGTGTGGGCAGCAACCTTTATGATTGCTAGCTGTTTTGGTATCAAGGCTACTTCCATTAGTTTCTTCACTGAGGCTCCATGCCTGATAGGATTTCCTGTTGCTGTGAGGAATCCTCTAGTCTGCCAGATAGTGCCAAAATCGTGCACAATGCCGTGTGCATAGGCTGAGTCCGTGTAGATGTTCGCTGTTCGTTCTTCCAGAAACTCAATTGCCCAGATGAGAGCAAGAAGTTCTGCTTCTTGAGCAGATATGCGTGGAGGTAGCGGTTGTTTGGCTAGGACTGCATATAGAGTCACTACTGCAAATCCGGTGTGGAACTTGCCTGCTTCATCAGCGTATCTGCTACCATCCACAAAAAGTTCAAAGTCTGGATTTGTAAGCGGTGTTGCCTGAATATTGTGCAGGGGCTTTGCCTCATGTTCAATGAGTTCCTGACAATCATGATCAAATGGTGCGCTGGTACGTTTGTCACTCTCTTCTGTTCTCTCTTCTGTCCCCCCTTCTAAACTTGTGAAGATCAGCAGATCAGCAAGTTTTAGACTTGTAACTCGAGCAAATGAGATGTTTGGGGGTAGCAACAGTGTGCACTGGAGTCTGACTTGTCTTGCCATGGAGAGATGTTTCAACTGCACTTGATTGAGAACAGCATAGATGTAATGGCTGGTAAGGATGGTAGTCGGGAAATCGAGTGAGATTTCAGATGCTTTCTGCAGTATATTTGAAACTGCTGTAACAGCACGGACACAGGTTGGTGCTGCTCTGGTGACGTTGTCGAGTTGAGAGGAGTAGTACCCGATTATGTGATGTTTGTCCGTCTTCTGGGTGAGTACTCCTACGGCAAATCCTTGAAGCTCTGCTACGAACAGATTAAAGGTGAGATCATAGTTTGGTAGTGCCAGAGCAGGTGCATCAATCACTAGTTCCTTGAGCTTTTGAAAGTTTTGTCGAGCTTCTTCTGTAAGGGAGAAAGGAACATTCTTTGTGCAATCCTACAGCGGTTGCATGAGTAGTGACGCACTGGGAATCCACCGTCTGCATTTATCTCTGCTTGCTTTGCATCCTACTTCTGCTAGAAAGGTAAGCATTCCTCTTCACTAGGGCAGCACAGTAGTAAATCATCCACGTACTGGTAGATGTACTGCGAGAGGTAGCGGGAGGGGGGATTGTCTCAGCTGTGGTGGCGCAATTCCAGGCTTGACTGAAACTTTTACTGTGGGCACGGGTAGTGTGCCGAGATCAGTTTTTGATGTGGACCAGAGTTTTGCAGGAACTTGTAGAAGTATTGGGTCCGTGTTTACTTCATGTGTAACTTCAGATTCTGGTTGGTCTTCTATCATCTGGAGAGTGCACAGGATTTCTTCTGGGATATCTTCTGGAATTTGCAGGATAGCAGATCCATCTTCATTGTAGACAATCTGAGCTTGTAGTCTTGATAGTAGATCTGCTCCCACTAGGGCATCTCCACCCAGGGGGGACACTAAGAATTTAGACACGAACATGTATGGTCACAGTTTCACCTTCAGTGGATGTATTATTGAGATTATCTGGGCTTGTCCATCAAATCCGAATACTACAGTAGCTTCAGATGAGATGGATCCTTCAGGCACTAGGTTCCTGGGGTTCAGGAGCGTGAGGCTCCTGAGTCCACCAAAGCTCTTATTTCCTTGTTGCCAATGTGAAGGGGGACGTGTATAAAATGGACCTCTGGCATCCCTATCCCGTGCTGCTGCAAGTCAGGCAGTCTTCTCCTCCTGACTCTCGGGTTGGTTTTGAGTGTCCCTCTTCTTTCTACAGTCTCTGATCACATGTCCTCTGACTCCCACAATAGTAGCAGGTCGGTGCCTTCCTTCTTGTACCTTCTGGCTGACCGTCCACTGCTGCTATGAAAACTTTCTTATTGCTCCTTTTATCCTTTGCGTCGGTTTCTAAGCCACTTGCTTTGTTGACTAGAAGATCTAGGTCTTCCATGTTCCTCTATTCTGGGCAGCACGCTTTCAATCTTTCTGCCAGAGGTGCATGTATTCCATCCATGAAGGATCTTACCATCAGGCGACGTATTGCACCCGCTTGTAAGTCCAGCCCTTCATCTGCGAATGACTGCATCAAGCTGTAGTAAAATGAGCTGACATTCTCCACAGGACCTTGATGCACTGGTCCCATTGTGCCCTTAGTTCTTTGCTCCTGGGCGCAGAAGAGATTGAGTCTTATGAAATCTTGGCCCGATTCCACATTACGGCAATTGTCCGGAACATGTCCTGTCAGGTGGGCAGTGAGTTTGGCATACAGTTCGGGAGACATTTTAACTCTACACAAACCTTCCATGTCCAACCAAGTGCTTCTGTAGGAGACCTGTATTTGGTTCAGGTAACGTGAAAAACTGACTGGGTTTCTAGTCGGGTCTGGAGCATTTTGCAGGAAAGCCATCTGCTTGGCTGGAGTCCAGGGGACGTAGTCATCATACGTATGAGGAACTGCATCTCTGGGAGCATCTGGGTTTTGTGGATTAACAGGTGGTCTTATCAGGACTCTTCTTTCCACTACGGGATAAAGAGGCACTGGTGCTGTGGCTTGTAGCTTGTGCTGTGGGGCTCCACAGGCTAGGCATGTTTCACTCCAGTCCGGATTTTGTTGGCTACAGTTTGTGCAGGTCCATTCCGGGGATCCTGCTATTTTTGGAGCTGTTCCAGGAGTAGCTGACAGGTACAGAGGAAGCTGCTGTTCCTTATTAGCCTTCTTCCCAGCTTCTTCCCATGTGTCTAATTCTTCATGATATATCCAACCTTGATCGTGGGCTGTTTTTGCCATGTCAGAAAGAGTTCTGACCAGTTTAGTCCATGATTTATCTGCTATCACGCCTGCTCTAGTAGCTGTTATTGTGTCCCATTTGTTGGGGTCCAATTGATCCTTCCCCTTCAATCCAAATGTCTTAAAAACTTCCTTGGACTGACTGGCTGTCCTCTTGCCATGATAACACGTAATGAGATGTTGCAGGGTGCATCCAGCTCTTCTGTCTTTTGATATTCCTTGCCCCATTCTTCTTCTATCTTCTTCAGCTTTTAGACCCTTGAACGTCCTTTGGACTAAACCTACCTATCCTGGAGATACTCAGAGACTAACTCCTTTTGTATTCCTACCTAAGGTGAGGTCTAGAACCAGCTTTCCTGGAGATACTCAGAGACTAACTCCTTTTGTATTCCTACTGAAAGGTGGTGTCCTAACTTCAGAGGGGGCTGAGAATGTTGAATGGCGCTGGGTTGCCCTTCTTGTACCAAAGGTACACTCTATATCCGATAGCAATGGCAAACAGGGCTATTCCCACTAACACTAGGGCAGTGAATATCACATCCATTGGACAGAGCAGGTACACTATTCCCTTTCAACACTCACTGATGTATGGGATCTATAACAACCAGCAAAGACAACAGCACAGAAGTAAAGCGCAGGAGAGCAGACACGCGACACACGGAGAGGCAGAGAAACACAGAGAAACAAACAAACAAACAACCAAACAAGGCACAGAAAACATCAGCTGGCAAGGCTCTCTCAGAGTTCAGTGGAAACCCGCCAATAACCCAGTTTCTACTCACAGTGCACCATTTTGCGCGTTGAGGAGAGGGGAGATCAGATGTGGGGAGCATAAAGAGAAGAATAAGGTTCAACTCTTACCTGGCCAGGTGTTTCTGGTCCCCACGTCTGGTCCACTCCTCCTCTGAATGGCAAGACAATCCACTGCGTCCTGGGATTAGAAACACGGGTCCCTGCTTTTCGGGCGCCAGATAATGTTAGGTTGACCTAACGGTCACAGCTATTGCCAGCGATGTCCGAATTACAGAGAGGGTACCGGTGACCCCCCTCTGCCCTCCCTTTAGCCTTCAATGAAAACAGGCAGACACCGTTATACACGTAAAGGCTAGGAGACGTGCGGCTCCGAATAGAAAGTGTATTGGTATTGTTTACATTACAAAGTTATACAAAGTTGATTAGGGCGTAACTATGCAACATACATATTCATTAATCTACATTCATTAAGGCGTGGATTACATATTCCCAGCAAGAGAAATTAATATAATGACTTATACTCCCATAACAGTCTATGACGTTTCTTTTTCCATAACAAGAATGTTTTTCAGTCGTCTCTAAGTCAAAACATTCTGCGTCTTTGAAGTTGGTCTCATAGTTTATTACGCAAATAAGTCTGGTTCGGTCTTGCCAGGGAGAATGAATTTCTATTATTTTCTAAGTCAGTGAAAAAGGTTAACTCTTTCCTCACAGTTATATCATTATCACTCATCGCACGAGGCATAACACCCAAACCCATCAGCTCAATATCTACCTGGAGACGCCAGACAGGGAATCTGTCCACACAATCCTCTCCACACACTGATTATAGGGTCGTGCTCCTCTCTGAAAACAATGAAAAGACACAACATTGCCATATACACAGTTTGGGGGAACAGGGGTATACATAGAAATCATGGGGCGCCATAGCAGAAGTTCTAATTGGACCCCCCCACAAAAAAAAAATAAAATAATAATATTTGGAGAGGGAAAAGCATATCTCACAATATTGCAGCGTTCTAAAATATTTTCAGTTAAAAGAAAAAAGTTTTGGTACCGTGTTAGCCACAAAATTACAGACAAAAAAACCCAATTACCTGTGGCCAAACATTTCTGTGCTCCAGGACACAACATAAACCATATGAAAGTTGTCATAGTAAAAGGCAACATCAGATCACAGAGCCATCGCAGGGTCTGGGAACACAAATTCATTACAATGTTTGACTCTGTAAACACAGGACTCAACCTGTCAGGATGATTTATGACTCACTACAGAATCTGAGGGGTCTGCTCAGAGACTGTGAGGGCAACAGACCTCTGATCCTACATGGATATTGGGACAATAAAACTTTCACACCACTAATCAAAGCTAATTAAGGATTCCCTCTGTAAGCTTACAAGTAAAATATATCTTTGTACCGTGTTAGCCAGTAGAGATAAAAAAAACAATCTCTGTAAGCTTAGTGTTTGTTTATTTAAATGCCCTTTTATTATACCATCCCTCTGCTCTGTTTGTGTATATATTTGTGTTTCTTCTGATATTTTGTCATGTCATGCCTTATGAAGGGACCTGAGATGTCTCGAAAGCTTGCTTTGTAACATCCTATTTTATTTTATTTTAGTTAGCCATTAAAAGGTATCACAACTACAAAACTATAATTTTGTTTCTCTCACTGAGAGCAATCAAAGTATTTTCCTCATATTGAATCCCTTAGATTCCCCTTTTAATTGCCCCCATGAAGTATAATGTAATAAAGTACCCCCCAACAAAGTATAACACCCCAACAGGGAATTCCTCCACACGCACACATTATGATGACCCAACTGTACCCCCTTGACAATGTATGGTGACCCCAACACAATATTAAGCCTCAATTGTGACCCCCACGCAGCCCTCCATACAGTACAATGGCCCATATCATCGCCCTGAAAACAGTACAATGGCCCCATATAGACATCCATAAAGGCTCAGCACTGCTTGGCGCCTATGTCTGAGCCTAATAATGTCTCCTGCACCTACTACCCGGGTGTGACTTATGTTACAGTTCTTCACGATTACAAAAAGTAACCTGCTCTTCTCCCAAAACAGCGCCCCATCTGTCCACAGGCTGTTTGTGGTATTGCACCTCTGTGCTGTTAACATCAATAACGCTGAACTACACTGCCAGACACAACCATGGACAGATGAGCTGTATCTGGAAGGAATCTGCCGTGTTTCTAGAAAACCCCTTTAATTATAAAAGTTAGTAGAAGTATAGTGATCTGTTACCGGCTGGTTTTGCAGAGCTGGTTTTGTAGAACGTCCTCGTCTCCTCCACGGCTGAAGCTGTCACAGTGTTACTGACAATACTGCAGGGTAATATTGTTTGCTGGGTTATCAGTCTGTGATGGGAGTGTATGACATGGCGGCACATCGGTATCCGAGTCACTGTGACTTATTGTGTGATTAGATGATCAGATACTGAAACGGCTGAAGCCCTTAATGTGATAAAATAAGTGCGAGATGTAAAGAGAATGGACACAAAGTGACTCTGCTGCCTCCTTTACGTCTTTCTCAAGTCAATGGTTCTAATGAATAAAATGTGAAAACCTAAAAAAAAATATTAAACACATTGTGTGACCCCTTCAAATATTTGTATGGATATTCAGATAATTTATTTTGATATTACAGTGACTCGTTACACCTACGAGACAGAACAGACTCGCTGCAGAAGATCCCGGTCATTTTTGTATTTACAAGTTTTTTCCTTCCCAAATAGTTAAACTGCAAAGTGTTTGTACAAAAAGAAAAAATACAATTTACCTGTTATTATATTTCAGTTCTGGTCTGAAGAATGTAGAGATTATTAATTCTGTAGATTAATCATGGTTTAGGTTACCGGCCACCTTTGCAGTCTATGAGAAGTGGCCAGATTCCTAGACGAGGAGCAGCACGTGGAAGATGTCTGATGTTCATTAATTTTAATCAAATTTATATTGTCAGAACTTTACAGATATAATCATCACAGTCCTGCGTCACATTTGAACACTGGAGAAAAACATGGAATAAAGACAAATGAAGCCCGTAATCGGAGCACCGGGGTTTTGTACATATTTTATTTGTGGATAGACATCACTAGACACTATCCAGAAGCCGGGAGGCAGGGGAGTGGTGTGCTCCTGAAGAAACAACTCAGAGGCACCTTTATTAATGGATCTGTAGCACAAATATTATCAGTTCACCAAATAAATATAACTAAGCTTTCCTGTATAAAACCCTCTTTCTCAACCGGTATATTCCAAACCTCATCCAGTAACGACAGAAGCGAGGATTTGTCTCTCTCTATAGGTCCTGATATATTAATGTGACACATGGCCGCTCACTGATGGCGTCTCAGAAGCGGGACGCCATGATTGTCCCAAAGTGGAGAAATCAAATAACTTCTAGATGAAGTTATGGGAAATATTTGAGGGATTTTCTCATCTCATCAGAGAAGGAGGATGCCGTAATAGCTTTACTAATAGGAAACATTTAATTCTTATATTATTGGGCATGGAGGTTTCTTTCTTCAGCTACAAAACCGAGACATCCCATAGACAGGTTAATGGTTATTGAAATATAACAGACATTTTCTTCTAAATCTGTCCAATCACTGCATCTCTTACATTTCGGGGCTCCATCAATGTCGTCTTTTTCCTGTTACAGTTCCATCTGTGTTTATCACGGACAGAACTTGACCCTATTGTAGTCTATGGGGCTTTTCATAGGTCCGTTTATTTTTCTGTACTGAGTGATTCGCACTAAAATGCGGAGATGTCCGATTTTGATCTGAGTCATGGAAGAAACTCATCAGTGTAAAGGGTGCTTTACACGCTGCGACATCGCCAGCGATAGCACCTGCCCCCGTTGTTTGTGCGACATTTGGTGATCGCTGCCGTAGCGAACATTATCGCTACGGCAGCGTCACACGCACATACCTTGTTAGTGACGTCGCTGTGACCGCCGAACAATCCCTCCTTCAAGGGGGAGGTGCGTTCGGCGTCATAGCAACATCACTGCGGCGCCACTAAGCGGCTGCCCAATAGCAGAGGAGGGGAGGAGATCAGTGGCCGGAACATGCCGCCAACCTCCTTCCCTCCTCATTGCCGGTGGATGCAGGTAAGGAGATGTTTGTCGTTCCTGCGGTGTCACACGTAGCGATGTGTGTTGCCGCAGGAACGACGAACAACCTCGCTACTGACCAGACAATGATTTTTGGTAAATGAACGACGTGTTACAGACCAACGATTTTTAACTCTTTTGCGATCGTTTAAGGTCGCTCCTAGGTGTCACATGCTGCGATGTCGCTAATAACACTGGATGTGCGTCACAAACACCGTGACCCCGACGATATATCGTTAGCGATGTCGCAGTGTGTCCCTGTGGCCCTTAAGTCTAAGGACTCATGAAAAAAAAAAATCATACAGCTCTCAGATAACAGCCGTGTGATGTCCGTCAGATAGGGGACGTCTCCATCAGTTTTTTTCTAATATGAGTAAAACTGATGAAACTCTGAACAAACTCTGATGGTGACAATTGACACAAAACCTAATGAATTTAGGTGTTTATTGGAGTTTCTTAAAAATTCCCTAATGTCTGAATGAGGCGCTGGATGAGCTCTTCATTTATGAGTTCTGTGTCGTTCACAGATCGCACTCGTATCTATCACAGTCTATGGAGCTCTTCACGTGTCCAATTGTTTTTTTCTGACCGAGTGTTCTGCGCAAAATTCCAGAGAGATATTTTATATTTATCCAAGTGTCAGATCAAAATCAGGAATGCTCGTCTGTGGGTCCCTGAAGAAATAGGACTAATCATGGCAGTCATCTGAGTAAGGCCCATTTTTCATGATAGACAAAATGGAGACATTTTTTTGTTTCTTATCCAAGAAAAAATGATGAAACTAGGAGGGTTTTTATCAAATGTTAGAAAATGCTCGTCTGAATGAGCCCTTCCTGGTAAAGCCGGGTTCACACATCAGTGAATACAGACCTGGACTGACGCTGGGTCTCCTGAATGGAGTCCACGGCCTTATATATGACCAGGAGGCCATTGTCTCGTCAGAATAAACAGCCGTCTCCGAATATTCAAATCCGGGCACGATCCATGAAAGGGTCATTCAGACGTCGGCATTTGATCACTTATAAGAAAAATGTTCCCAGATTCATTAGTGATTTAGTTCAGAATTTCATCAGATTTTCTCAAATAGGAGAAAACAAATAGTTTCCTCCGCTTCTCCTTTAAAGAGTCGATGAAAAACGCACAGTGTACGGATAGGATCTGAGTGGTGATGAATTTTCTCATTGACCCATAGACTTGTAGTGAGGAGTTTGATCTGACGCTCGGATCAATATCAGACAAGTCTCTATGATTTTGTGCAGAACATTCAGTCCGAGGAACAAATCAGAGAAGAATCTCCCCATAGACGTGTGACGCCCTGGCAAAGCCAGGTTGTCACAGAAAGAGTTAATCCTCCTTGGTAATCTGATCTCACGCCGTTGCAGCAGGACAAACCACATCCCCCAGGGTAAGAGAAAAGCAGAGCAGAGGGGAGGGGCTGGAGCAGAGTGTTTGGGGAGACAGACAGAAGTGGAGCCTGGAGTTGTAGCTCCCAGGCTGATAGCAAAGCGTGCTCCGAGAGGGCCGGGACAGGCTGTAGTGAGGAAGGGGCCAGAGGTAGCCGGAGCAGGGTGGTGGCCCCTCGGTACCTAGGGTGACCCGGATCACTGCAGGGGAGTGGATTCCCCGTTCCCGGCTGAGGAGAAAGAGGAAGAGAGTGGAGAGAAAGGCACCTGGCTGCAGGGAAAGAACAACAGGAGCTGCTGCACCGTGTGTGGGACACTAACACCCCCGTACCGAAGGCTGCGGACACCGGCAATTCCTAGTTACCAGTGACTCTGTGTGAACTACTTGTGAGTATGCCCGTGCCCTCAGGCACCGCACCGCAGCACTGCGCCCTGCTCCCTGCTTATCCCCATCACCGGACCCCGGGACAACCAACCCCCTACCCACGGAGGGGAGAAATAACAACCAAGCTGCTCCCTGTCACCGCTCCCGGGATCCCCATAAAGAGCAGCGGTGGTGTCCACAATCACCACAACCGTGGGTGGCATCACGGACAATCTCCCTTAACAAACCCCCTTTTACTGTGGAGCCTGGGATCACAGACCGGGTCACGCTACCGTGATACCCACAGAAGTGACCTCGTGGCCCGGATCTGAGTACCCCCTGGTCCCCGGGCGACACAGACGATCAGAGGTAGAAGTGCGATCTGTGAAAATATGGATATAACTCGTATGAAAAAATCCTAAAAAGGTGTGAATGACGCCGTACTCACATGTGTAACACCGGCCCAAGTCTGGGGTATTGTGAAGGTTTTTCATTCAGGGCAAAAAAACAGGCTGAAAACTTAATTATCTTTCTTTGTCTGATTTTTTTTTTTTTTTTTTTTTTTGGGTGAGGTAAATCTAATTATTTATTATCACCAAATAAGTGTACAGGGCCCTAATAACCAATAATTTTGCTGCTATTGTATTCTGCAAAATTTCACATTTTCTTCCATTTACCTTTATAAACATGACAAAAACATGAAGTACAAGTCTCCTTTTAGGCACTTTTTTTATTTTGCAATATTGGTGATCATGGCAGAAACCGAGACATTTACATGAAATATTTTTTCCCTTTTTGTTTTTTTAAATTAGCAAAAAATAAGTGATAAATAATAAATATATATACACATATATATATTGTGAGATGCCGAGGGGAGAAGTACTAGAGAACAGGTATGTTTCCCCTCGGTTCATTTCATATGTCTCCATGTACTGACTGTGGAGTGGTCGGCTCATGCAAATGGGCTGGGAAAAGCTGGGAAAGTTATATCTGGCTCAGCAATAAGTTAGTCACTGAAGCCTGTTTATTTCAGTGTAATTTTGGGCTCGGTTTTTCCTGGAGCAATCAGTAGGAATGGCAGTGGGACTAGTTGCTCCCTTCTCCACATTCAATCCAGAGTTTTGATTCCTCACTGGATCAGCTGAAATAATCAGGAGGCATTCAGAACAGAGAGCCTGCTGAGAAGAGCAGTCCAGGCTCATGGCTGCTGGTGCTGAGACTCCATACCTCCGCTTGCTGTGCTGAGGAGAGCAGTCCAGGCTCATGGCTGCTGGTGCTGAGACTCCATACCTCCGCTGGCTGTGCTGAAGAACTGACACAGTAAGAGAATACTGTTTTGTTTGTTACTTAGGTTTATTTTGTAGTTAGCATTCTGTTGTTAGTGGCCAGACGGCCTTAGACGTTTATTTTCCTGTTTTGCATGTGTAACGCTGAGAGATAAGTGTACACAATAAACACGGCAGTGGCCGTATCTGTGTGGAACCTGCCAGTCTGCCGCTGTCATCTGTGAATCCATAGCCACTCGCTTGGACCAAAGCAAAGATCCCAGCTGAGCTATATTCCCTGTCTCACAATATATATATATTAGTGTGTGCCTATAAAAAAAATATTTAATTAAACAATTAATTCTGGGAAGCCATTGGAAGCCTCCTCATATCTGCACTGCCTGAAATTCTAATACTTAAATTGTTTTTTTTCTTATTGTGAACAATCTGTTCCTGTGGTGCCCCTGAGGCTTCCATCGCCACAGAGATATTGCAACTCAGCCAGAGGTGTGATGTCCCTTCCTGGGTAAGAATGGGGTCACCTACCGGTCCACAGACTAAATTTGTACACACCAATTGGTAGGCATACACTGGTTCAGGGATAGTGGCAGCAACCCCCATAGATGTATTCATGGTTCCGTAAGTCCCATGCCTGGTCCCCAATAGTGTGGGTGGGGCCTAGTCAGAGGGTGTGTGGGAGGAGTCAGAAAGTGTGAGTAGAAAAGGGAACTAGGAAGTTCAAGGGAGAGAGTCGTTGGTGAGAGGGATAAGGAGGAGCAGGTAGATACCTCAGGAGAGAGGAGTAAAGTGAGAAGAGAAAGTGACAGAAGGAGGATCCTGGTGAAGATCCTGGAGTCTAGCTAGGTCCAGGTGACACCCAAAAAAAAAAAGCATCCCAGGGCCACGGAAGGGCTTATTAGTTCGTGGCCTACTCCACAGGAAGATCGGGTGGAGGGATCTGGCTGCATTCAGGGATGGTCCCCAGACAGAGGGAAGAAAGACAATTCCTCAAAAGTAATACCGACGGCCTGGGGTGGTTGCAAGCGCCCCAGGGCCACAAACCACCACAGATCCCCCGGTGAAGGGGGCAAGATACAACTACGGTTAGCCCCCTTTGTACAGGCCCTGTGGTGGAGGCCGAGACCAGTTCAACTAATAGAGTCAAGGCTAAGAAGACATTAAGGAATAACGTTTGGAACTCCATTCTATGTCTGAACTGGGTGCAAAAAACCTAAAAAACATCACTATGGGGAGATAAGGTATGCACACCAGTGACTATGGAAGGGGAATACATGTAATAGCAGAAACTGCTGTGTGAATACTGACATGAAAAATTCAATAGCTATACGTTAGAATGAAATGTGAAAAATGGAACCTGCATTACTGCCATGAATATATGAATAAAGAGAAATTTAGCTACTGAATTGATCAATGCAATAGAGCCCCAACACTACGCCAAAGTATTTCTCTACGTTGGGGTCCCTAGCTTGTGTGTGTCCTCTCATGCAGTTAAAAAACTTACCGTGTATGGGACGCTGAGACCCAGGCTATATATATGATGTGGATTGGCAATAGGTGTGTATGGGGAGGGTTCACAAACGAAAAAACTACTAACATTAAGGAATAACGTTTGGAACTCCATTCTATGTCTGAACTGGGTGCAAAAAACCTAAAAAACATCACTATGGGGAGATAAGGTATGCACACCAGTGACTATGGAAGGGGAATACATGTAATAGCAGAAACTGCTGTGTGAATACTGACATGAAAAATTCAATAGCTATACGTTAGAATGAAATGTGAAAAATGGAACCTGCATTACTGCCATGAATATATGAATAAAGAGAAATTTAGCTACTGAATTGATCAATGCAATAGAGCCCCAACACTACGCCAAAGTATTTCTCTACGTTGGGGTCCCTAGCTTGTGTGTGTCCTCTCATGCAGTTAAAAAACTTACCGTGTATGGGACGCTGAGACCCAGGCTATATATATGATGTGGATTGGCAATAGGTGTGTATGGGGAGGGTTCACAAACGAAAAAACTACTAACATTAAGGAATAACGTTTGGAACTCCATTCTATGTCTGAACTGGGTGCAAAAAACCTAAAAAACATCACTATGGGGAGATAAGGTATGCACACCAGTGACTATGGAAGGGGAATACATGTAATAGCAGAAACTGCTGTGTGAATACTGACATGAAAAATTCAATAGCTATACGTTAGAATGAAATGTGAAAAATGGAACCTGCATTACTGCCATGAATATATGAATAAAGAGAAATTTAGCTACTGAATTGATCAATGCAATAGAGCCCCAACACTACGCCAAAGTATTTCTCTACGTTGGGGTCCCTAGCTTGTGTGTGTCCTCTCATGCAGTTAAAAAACTTACCGTGTATGGGACGCTGAGACCCAGGCTATATATATGATGTGGATTGGCAATAGGTGTGTATGGGGAGGGTTCACAAACGAAAAAACTACTAACATTAAGGAATAACGTTTGGAACTCCATTCTATGTCTGAACTGGGTGCAAAAAACCTAAAAAACATCACTATGGGGAGATAAGGTATGCACACCAGTGACTATGGAAGGGGAATACATGTAATAGCAGAAACTGCTGTGTGAATACTGACATGAAAAATTCAATAGCTATACGTTAGAATGAAATGTGAAAAATGGAACCTGCATTACTGCCATGAATATATGAATAAAGAGAAATTTAGCTACTGAATTGATCAATGCAATAGAGCCCCAACACTACGCCAAAGTATTTCTCTACGTTGGGGTCCCTAGCTTGTGTGTGTCCTCTCATGCAGTTAAAAAACTTACCGTGTATGGGACGCTGAGACCCAGGCTATATATATGATGTGGATTGGCAATAGGTGTGTATGGGGAGGGTTCACAAACGAAAAAACTACTAACATTAAGGAATAACGTTTGGAACTCCATTCTATGTCTGAACTGGGTGCAAAAAACCTAAAAAACATCACTATGGGGAGATAAGGTATGCACACCAGTGACTATGGAAGGGGAATACATGTAATAGCAGAAACTGCTGTGTGAATACTGACATGAAAAATTCAATAGCTATACGTTAGAATGAAATGTGAAAAATGGAACCTGCATTACTGCCATGAATATATGAATAAAGAGAAATTTAGCTACTGAATTGATCAATGCAATAGAGCCCCAACACTACGCCAAAGTATTTCTCTACGTTGGGGTCCCTAGCTTGTGTGTGTCCTCTCATGCAGTTAAAAAACTTACCGTGTATGGGACGCTGAGACCCAGGCTATATATATGATGTGGATTGGCAATAGGTGTGTATGGGGAGGGTTCACAAACGAAAAAACTACTAACTAACTGGCTAAGAAGACAGTCAGGAGAGGGAGACACAGGAAGGGTGCCCCGGTATTGACCTCTGAACTACCCGGGATCGGCGGAGGCACCTGACAGTGGATCCCAGCATACCGTGGGCCACCGGTTCTGCTAGCACCTGGACTCAGAAACGGTGAGTAAAAATCTTAACTGCAAGCCCTGTGTTGTCTGCTTTATCCTGCCCTGCACCTACAACACCATAGACTTTACCAAGCACCAAAGGTTGCCCTGGGGTATCCGCTCTACCTGTGGAGAGCAAGAAACACCTCAGCTGCCATAACACCAGCCCCGGAGGCCCCTCCCAGCAGCTGCGGCACCATAGCCACAAATTACAACAGGTGGCGTCACGAATATTTATATAAACATCATCATCTCCCCCATACCGCCACTTTAATTGACTCCGCCAGGGTCACGGAGCCGGGCCCCACCACCGCTGACTACCCCGGACTACTCGGCCCGACACCGAGTCACCTAAGGCCCTGGGGCAGGCGAGTCACTCCTAATCCAAAACAGCGCCCCATCTGTCCACAGGTGGTTTGTGGTATTGCACCTCTGTGCTGTTAGCATTGATACCGCTGAGCTACACGACCAGACACAACCCATGGACAGATGTGCTGTATCTGGAAGGAATCAGCCATGTTTCTGGACATCCCCTTTAATTGTCCAGGTTAGAAGTATAGTGATCTGTTACCGGCTGCTTTTGCAGAGATGGTTTTGTAGAATGTCCTCCGTCTCCTCCACGGCTGAAGCTGTCACAGTGTTACTGACAATACTGCAGGATAATATTGTTTGCTGGGTTATCGTCTGTGATGGGAGTGTATTGTGGCGGGCGGGGAGGGGACGCTGCGCTCACCACGCTCAGGTCCGACGCTGCTGCTGCTCGGTGGCTGGAGTGGTGGGCCGGATCCGGGGACTCAAGCGGCGCTCCTTGTCCTTGAGTGAAAAAAGTGGTTTGTTGGGGTTTGGGATGTCGGTTCGTGACGCCACCCACGGTGTGTGGTGAGGTTGGGGCACCACCGCTGCTCTGTACGGGGATCCCGGGAGCGATGACAGGGAGAAGCTGGGATGTTTCTCTCCCCTCCGTGGGTAGGGGGATTTTGGTAGTCCCGAGGCCCGGAGTTATTGTCTGGTTGGTGGATTGCGGGGCCTGGCCAGGTGCAGGGTCGCGGGGCAGCGCAGTGCCAGACGGCATGGTGGTACTTACTCAGACAGTAACGCACACGGAGTCTCTTGTAAAACAAACGGCTGGATGGACGAGTCCCACAGATGGCTGCGGCGGTCACTCCTGGTCGGTTGGCGGTAACGGTCTCTCCCTGCACCGGTGTTATGTTCTCGGCCCCGATGGCTTCCCACCGGTAACCCGCTCCCCAGCGGTGTGTTGGCTAAGGGAGCCCCTTTTGTTGCCCGCAGGCTCTGGCCCTGGGAGCTCTAGCTCTGGCGGTAGCTTTATCTCCCTCACGGTTTGGACGGTTGCCTTCAGTCGGGTCTTTATTGCTGGGAAACCCCGGAGGTTCCCATCGCTGATGAATTTGACCGGTTTAACGACGACTCCTAGCCTGGTCGGGGGCCGTAGGCCCTGCCGGATGGTGCTGGCTTCTCTTCGCTCCCCGATCCGGTACCGTCGGGCCACCACCCGTCCCCGGTCCTTACGGTTGTGCGGCAATCTGCCTCTCCTGCAGACGGTCACCACCATCTGCCAACCTTGCTGTTTCTGTGCCCGGGCCACGTACGGACACGGCCAGTCAGTTCCTCCACTACCACTTCCCCTGACTCTCACTCTCTACTCCTCGTCACTATCTGTCTGACCTTCTTTCCCGCCTCCAGGACTGTGAACTCCTCAGTGGGAGGAGCCAACCACCTGGCTCCGCCCCACCTGGTGTGGACATCAGCCCCTGGAGGGAGGCAACAAGGATTTGTGTGTGTGTGTGGCTGGTGTGCCTAACCGGGGTGTGGGGTGTGTTGTTGCAGTACCTGTGACGTCCTGGCTTGTCCAGGGCGCCACATTCCCCCTTGGTTAAACGCAGACCGTCCGCGGGCTGCTCGTCCATCACCGGTTTTATTTTTGTTAACTGTAGAAAAATAGAAAAAAATATAAAAACCCTGCAAGTTCTCGGGCTTGTCCGTAAGTAGTTCCTTACGCAACGGTTGTAGAAAGTCCCAACGGGGACTAGTTGCCGGCAACGGCCGGTTAAATCACGGTGTTAATCTGGTCACAGCTCGGTTGATTACTCTTTCTTATCATTCGGTTACATACTTAACGGTACTGGTGGTCCCAACGGGGACAACTTGTAGCGGGGAACCGCTGCCATCACTCTGATTCTTCTGCGGAGGTGGCCTCATCCTCTGCTACTAACATTTCAAACATGCAGTGACAGGCCTGTTGGGAGAGGGGTGCCCGCTATCCATTTCCATCGTGGCACGGGTTATAGTAGACCACCGGTCCACCGTCGTAGCGAAGACGCTCACTCGCTTCCTCGGACTCTGAGACGGGCTCTGCACCAGGTCCGGAACCATCTCTCCTAACTCCCCTGTGGTCAGGCGCTCCCTCTAGGACCAGGCGGACGGCCGGGGTCCTTTTCTCCTCTGCGCCATAGGAGTTGCCACCGGCTGCAGCCGCACCCAGGCCCCCGGCACTCAACACGTCGGGCCCCACCGTGGCAGCATGGGACAGCAGGTCAGGCAGTTCACCACTGATGTGCCCCATGGGTAATGGCAGAGACGGTACGAGGGCCGATTGCGGACCGGGACTCCCAGCCGCAGTGGCCAGTCCCTGAGGGACATGGAGGCATGGGTCATTCACCAGCTCTGTCACATCGGCCCCCATCTCATGCATCTGAGCAATCGCAACCAGCGCTTCTACCTCGGCGGTCCACTGCTCTATCAGGAGACGTATCTGATCCCGATGGTGTTGGTTGGATTCAGTTACTCGGGCCTTCATCCACGCCGCGGTCCCGAGCGCGGGCACGGAACCTGGTACGATCACTGCAGGTGTCTCCGGTACATTTTCATCAGTGGGCCGCGGCTTTGACAGCTTCCAGGAAAGCAGTTCAGGACGGTGACGGGCTTCTGCTGCAGGTCGGTTCGCTTGGGCGGACGGGCTGGGTACCGCTACCGGTTGGGCGGGTAGCGGGCCTAGTGGCGGGGCGATAGCGACTAACGCGGGTAGCGGGGGAGGCAGTAGGGTGAGCGGGTGCAGGCCGGGCCCCTCAGCCGCAGTGGCCGATCCCTCAGGAATACAGGGGCGTGGGTCTCTTACCCGCTCCTCCAGGTCTTCCTCCACCTCGCGTCTCCGTATAGCCGCCACCACGTCCGCCATGTCGGCCTCCCACTCCTCCAGGAGGAGCTGCACACGGACCTGCAGACGGCTGCTTAGCTGGACGGTCCGGATTTCCACCCATGCTGCGGTGCCAGGCACGGGCGCGGGGACTACGGTGTTGTCGGTCGGATTCAGCATCTTAGCAGCGGCCTCTTCCAGGAACCAAAAGATGGCCGCAGAGTCCTGGCGTCCCTGCTTTTATAGCCACGGTCTACATGCGGCCAGACGCCATCCGTGACCCCTTGTTCTCTTTCCGCACCTCCTCTTCAGGGGCGGAGCTTCGGCTTTTGCGCCTCCGCTGCTCAGGAAGATGCTCGAGCGGGGACTCTTCGCGCCCAAAATGGCGGCTACTGAAAATTTTCGGCCAGACCCTCCGGCGGGACACAAGGCGCACCTCTACCAGACGGCAGAGCGGTAGGATCCCGTTCGGGGATGCCAAGTTGTCGCGGACGGGGAGGGGACGCTGCGCTCACCACGCTCGGGTCCGGCGCTGCTGCAGCTCGGTGGCTCGAGCGGTGGGCCGGATCTGGGGACTCGAGCGGCGCTCCTCGCCCGTGAGTGAAAAGGGTGGTTTGTTGGGGTTTGGGATGTCGGTTTGTGACACCACCCACGGTGTGTGGTGAGGTTGGGGCACCACCGCTGCTCTGTACGGGGATCCCGGGAGCGATGACAGGGAGCAGCTGGGATGTTTCTCTCCCCTCCGTGGGTAGGGGGATTTTGGTAGTCCCGGGGCCCGGAGTTATTGTCTGGTTGGTGGATTGCGGGGCCTGGCCAGGTGCAGGGTCGCGGGGTAGCGCAGTACTTACTCAGCCAGTAACGCACACGGAGTCTCTTGTAAAACAAACGGCTGGATGGACGAGTCCCACAGACGGCTGCGGCGGTCACTCTCGGTCGGTTGGCGGTAACGGTCTCTCCCTGCACCGGTGTTATGTTCTCGGCCCCGATGGCTTCCCACCGGTAACCCGCACCCCAGTGGTGTGTTGGCTAAGGGAGCCCCTTTTGTTGCTCGCAGGCTCTGGCCCTGGGAGCTCTAGCTCTGGCGGTAGCTTTATCTCCCTCACGGTTTGGACGGTTGCCTTCAGTCAGTTCTTTATTGCTGGGAAACCCCGGAGGTTCCCGTCGCTGACGGATTTGACCGGTTTAACGGCGACTCCTAGCCTGGTCGGGATCCGTAGGCCCTGCCGGATGGTGCTGGGTTCTCTTCGCTCCCCGATCCGGTACCGGCGGGCCACCACCCGTCCCCGGTCCTTACGGTTGTGCGTCAATCTGCCTCTCCTGCAGACGGTCAACACCGTCTGCCAACCTTGCTGTTTCTGTGCTCGGGCCACGTACGGACACGGCCAGTCAGTTCCTCCACTACCACTTCCCCTGACTCTCACTCTCTACTCCTCGTCACTATCTGTCTGACCTTTTTTCCCGCCTCCAGGACTGTGAACTTCTCAGTGGGAGGAGCCAACCGCCTGGCTCCGCCCCACCTGGTGTGGACATCAGCCCCTGGAGGGAGGTAACAAGGATTTGTGTGTGTGTGTGTGGCTGGTGTGCCTAACCGGGGTGTGGGGTGTGTTGTTACAGTACCTGTGACATCCTGGCTTGTCCAGGGTGCCACAGTATGATATGGCGGTACATCGGTATCTGAGTCAGTGTGACTTATGGTGTGATTAGATGCTCAGTAGTTGTGGTACCCGGTACCCGTTCTGCTGCTGAGTGAAGCAGTTGTCGTGTGGCAGGAGATCTGTTCCAGTGTGCCAGGATTACTCTGTGCGCTGAGTTAGGGAATGTGTCCTCCATGTTGTGCTGTGATGTCCGTACACTGAGGACTGATATATGTACATTCTGCATTGTACTGTGCTGCCATCTGCTGGTCAGTGTCTGCATATGAAAGTTACATATTCAGTCTCCTCACAAGCTGCCATAGAAACGGCCGGGAGGAGCCTCCACCTCAGGGCTGACACTTCCTGTAAACTGGAGCAAACCAGTCTGGTCCAGTCTAGTCAGGAGAGAGTCCATGCTGAGGGGACATGTTACTGTCCATATAATGGCCTCCACAGAGGAGTGACACCTGCTACAGCCAGGAGAGGGTCCATGCTGAGGGGACATGTTACTCTCCATATAATGGCCTCCACAGAGGAGTGACACCTCCTACAGTCAGGAGAGAGTCCATGCTGAGGGGACATGTTACTCTCCATATAATGGCCTCCACAGAGGAGTGACACCTGCTACAGCCAGGAGAGGGTCCATGCTGAGGGGACATGTTACTCTCCAAGTCTCCATATAATGGCCTCCACAGAGGAGTGACACCTCCTACAGTCAGGAGAGAGTCCATGCTGAGGGGACATGTTACTCTTCATATAATGGCCTCCACAGAGGAGTGACACCTCCTACAGTCAGGAGAGAGCCCATGCTGAGGGGACATGTTACTCTCCATATAATGGCCTCCACAGAGGAGTGACACCTCCTACAGTCAGGAGAGAGTCCATGCTGAGGGGACATGTTACTCTTCATATAATGGCCTCCACAGAGGAGTGACACCTCCTACAGTCAGGAGAGAGCCCATGCTGAGGGGACATGTTACTCTCCATATAATGGCCTCCACAGAGGAGTGACACCTGCTACAGCCAGGAGAGGGTCCATGCTGAGGGGACATGTTACTCTCCATATAATGGCCTCCACAGAGGAGTGACACCTCCTACAGTCAGGAGAGAGTCCATGCTGAGGGGACATGTTACTCTTCATATAATGGCCTCCACAGAGGAGTGACACCTCCTACAGTCAGGAGAGAGTCCATGCTGAGGGGACATGTTACTCTTCATATAATGGCTTCCACAGAGGAGTGACGCCTCCTACAGCCAGGAGAAAGTCCATGCTGAGGGGACATGTTACTCTCCATATAATGGCCTCCACAGAGGAGTGACGCTTCCTACAGCCAGGAGAGAGTCCATGCTGAGGGGACATGTTACTCTCCATATAATGGCCTCCACAGAGGAGTGACACCTGCTACAGCCAGGAGAGGGTCCATGCTGAGGGGACATGTTACTCTCCATATAATGGCCTCCACAGAGGAGTGACACCTCCTACAGTCAGGAGAGAGTCCATGCTGAGGGGACATGTTACTCTTCATATAATGGCCTCCACAGAGGAGTGACACCTCCTACAGTCAGGAGAGAGTCCATGCTGAGGGGACATGTTACTCTTCATATAATGGCTTCCACAGAGGAGTGACGCCTCCTACAGCCAGGAGAAAGTCCATGCTGAGGGGACATGTTACTCTCCATATAATGGCCTCCACAGAGGAGTGACGCTTCCTACAGCCAGGAGAGAGTCCATGCTGAGGGGACATGTTACTCTCCATATAATGGCCTCCACAGAGGAGTGACGCTCCCTACAGTCAGGAGAGAGTCCATGCTGAGAGGACATGTTACTCTCCATATAATGGCCTCCACAGAGGAGTGACGCTTCCTACAGCCAGGAGAGGGTCCATGCTGAGGGGACATGTTACTCTCCATATAATGGCCTCCACAGAGGAGTGACACCTCCTACAGCCAGGAGAGAGTCCATGCTGAGGGGACATGTTACTCTCCATATAATGGCCTCCACAGAGGAGTGACGCTTCTTACAGCCAGGAGAGGGTCCATGCTGAGGGGACATGTTACTCTCCATATAATAGCCTCCACAGAGGAGTGACGTCTCCTACAGCCAGGAGAGAGTCCATGCTGAGAGGACATGTTACTCTCCATATAATGGCCTCCACAGAGGAGTGAAGCCTCCTACAGCCAGGAGAGAGTCCATGCTGAGGGGACATGTTACTCTCCATATAATGGTCTCCACAGAGGAGTGACGCTTCCTACAGCCAGGAGAGAGTCCATGCTGAGGGGACATGTTACTCTCCATATAATGGCCTCCACAGAGGAGCGAAGCGTCCTACAGCCAGGAGAGAGTCCATGCTGAGGGGACATGTTTCTCTCCATATAATGGCCTCCACAGAGGAGTGACGCTTCCTACAGCCAGGAGAGGGTCCATGCTGAGGGGACATGTTACTCACCATATAAAGGCCTCCACAGAGGAGAGAAGCCTCGTACAGTCAGGAGAGAGTCCATGCTGAGGGGACATGTTACTCTCCATATAATGGCCTCCACAGAGGAGTGAAGCCTCCTACAGCCAGGAGAGAGTCCATGCTGAGGGGACATGTTTCTCTCCATATAATAGCCTCCACAGAGGAGTGACATCTCCTACAGCCAGGAGAGAGTCCATGCTGAGGGGACATGTTACTCTCCATATAATGGTCTCCACAGAGGAGTGACGCTTCCTACAGCCAGGAGAGATAACATGTCCTCTACTCACACTGCTTTTCTATGCTCTTTCAGCTGGAACCAGTGTAACGTGACTTCCAGGCCACAAACTCTGTCTGCCCTACTCCCTGCAAGAGGGAACGGCAGCACCAAAACCATGAGTAGCTCCATACCACTAGTGTATGGCCATGCAGCGCCAACCTGTGAAGGTCCCTCCATCACCTGCACAGTGTGTAATATTACCTCCAACAGCAAGTGAGGAGACCTTGTTTTAGGTCTTTTTGTCCTTTTCTGTGAAGTACCCCTTGTTGCTGATGGAATTCCAAGGAGAAGGTGATTCCTGCACCCTTGAGGGATACAGTCATCTGTGACACCCTGATTTTGTCAGGGCGTCACAGACCCATTCCTGTTTTGCATATAGTATGTATTTTTATTTTTATTTTTGTTTTTATAAGATTTAGACCATGTGACAATGAATGGTGTTTCAACTGAGGAGGGGAAAAGTGTCCACAGTACCTTCAGATGTAGAGGCAAATGATGTAGTCAATTCATTGTCAGATTTATCAAAGCTTACTGTTTGTTCATGAACAAAAAGCAATGGAATATGGAAATTGTGTAATATATATACAGATATATATATATATATATATATATATATATATATATAATAAAAACATTGTCACACTGTGTGGTTACAACGCCAACTTTAATATCATTTTTCTTATTTTTGCATTATAATATTTTATGATTGAACGTTATTGATACATTTCATACATTTCCTCATGCAATTTATTAAATTTATCAAATTCATTTCCGATTATATCTGGTAGAACATTATAACACGAGAACAAAAAAGCATGTAACATATATAGGTAATGTCATATTCTCATGGTGCAGGATACGTCCGACTAACATCTGCACTGGAATTTGGGGTCCCCCGTCCTGTGAATAATGTATAAATGTCTGAGATGATATTACGTCTACAAGAAACACAACTGTGTGTGAATAAAGGCCACTTTACACGCTGCAATATTGTCACTGATATCGCTAGCGTGCGTACCCACCCCCATTGTTTGTGCGACACAGGCAAATCGTTGCCCGTGGCGCACAAAATCGTGCGGACCCGTCACACATACTTACCTGCCTAGCAACGTTGCTGAGACCGGAGAACCGCTTCCTTTCTAAGGGGGCGGTTCGTTCGGCGTCACAGCGGCGTCACTAAGCGGCCGCCCAAAAGAAGCGGAGGGGGGCGGAGATGAGTGGGACGTAATTTCCCGCCCACCTCCTTCCTTCCTCATTGCCAGCGGCCGCAGGTAAGGTGAGGTTCCTCGTTCCTGCAGTGTCACACGTAGCGATGTGTGCTGCTGCAGGAACGACAAACTACATCATCCAAGCATCAGCAACGATAATTGGGAAGACGGGGGATGTCACCGATGAGCAATTTTGAACGTTTTTGCGATGATTCAAAATCGCTCATAGGAGTCACACACAACGAGATCGCTAACGCGGCCGGATGTGCGGCACAAATTCCGTGACCCCAACGAGATCGCTTTAGAGATGTCGTAGCGTGTAAAGCGGCCTTAAGATTAATATCCAGAGAGACATTACAATGCCACATTACTACAATGCGAGAGACCATTATTATTCCTCTTTTTGTGGTATAACATTGTTATTATTGGAGCAGAGTCAAATACGTCGCACATTTACTCCTGTAACTTCTATATCAGCAAATACTTCTCAGTTGTGACGGGCGGCTCCTGACTGTAAAAAGTCCAGATCCGCGCAATTTCAGACTTACCCGAGTGCCAGACCCGGGCCCGGTATCCCGGGTGTTGATATGGATCCGGCAACTCGGGGAATTAAAAAAAAAAGGAAAAATAATGAAAATAAGAATTATGCAAGCACTTCATACTTACCAAGGCTCTGGTCCGGCTGTACACTGCTCCCGCGGCCTCTCCTTCACTTCCTGGGCCACTCATTATTACTCATCCATATGCACTGCTTTTCCCACCCACCGGCCGTCCTAGAGTTTGTGATTGGTTGCAGTCAGACGCGCCCCCAGCCTGTGTGACAGTGTCTACCTGAAACCAATCAGGTCTGTATGTTACAGTAAAAATAAATAAATAAAATATTTGGCGTAGGGTCTCCCGATATAATGGTACCCAGCACAGATAAAGCATATGGCTACAGGCTGCAGCCCCCACTATATTGGCTGTGTATCAAAATAGGAGGAACTGCATGCAACTTTTTTTTTAATTATTTAAATAAATAAATAAATAATTTTAAAAACTGTGTGTTGTCCCCCCCAATTTTGATACCCAGTCATGATAAACCCCAGCAGCTGGGGGCTGGTATTCTCAGGCTGGGGAGACCCATGGTTATTGGGAATTCCCCCAGCCTAAAAATAGCAGGCAGCCTGCAAACACCCCGAAATGGTCGTATCCATCAAATGCGACAATCCCGGCGCTTTACCCAGCTCTTCTCGATTGCCCTGTTGTTATATCAATTGGGGTAATATCAGGGGTTAATGACAGCGCACAGCTGTCATTAACCCCAAAATTAGTAATGAGTAGATGTCTGAGATCCCCATCACTAATCCTATAAGTAAAAAAAAAATAATAAACACACAAATTTTTTTTTCTCTAAATAAAATACAGCACCCTCTTTATTAACCCCAAAAAGACCCTTGACATTCTGCTGTAATCCATATAACATCCCACAATGGTCCTGGCTCTGCTACATTTGAGCCTGGAGAGACCTAAAACATGTCCGATCTCTCCAGGCTCCGGGAAACACTGAGAAGGCGAATCCAGCTGGCAGCAGTGACGTCACTCAGTTCACTGGAGGTCATACTCAGGTTCCCACAGTATGACCTCTGGTGACCTGAAGGTCTCTGGCTTAAAATGCAGGGCCATGCCCCACACCCCACCAGCCTGTTTTACACTGACATTGCTGGGGGTCAGGAAGTGCAGGGCAACTCTACACCCCGCTCCCCCCGGTCTGCACTGTCACTGTTAAAAGGTTGGCGCAAATGCGTTCCACATATCGGAATGCCTCGCGCATGCGCAATAGCAATAACACCGCTCCATGATAAAGATAACCCATAGGATATTACAGGCTCATCCAGTGCAGGGTGATGGGCCAAAGATAAGATCAGAAAATGTCCAGTAGCAAATGGCTACAGTCAGGTGCAAAGTTATAATACTATTAAGATATACCGCGCATGCGCCAGATGGAACGCAACCTGCGCTGCACCTGAAGGAAATTGGAACCAAAGGCTTTATCAATACAACTAGCATATACTGCGCATGCGCCGGATGGAGCGCAACCTGCGCTGCACCTGAAGGAAATTGGAACAAAAGGCTTTATCAATACAACTAGCATATACCACGCATGCCCCGGATGGAACACAACCTGCGCTGCACCCGGAGGAAGGAGGACTAACAAGCTGTTCCCTGGGTACCGGGAACAAAGGAATAAATAACCCCATGTTGCCCTAGGGCTAAAGTGATATTATTAATAACCCTAAAGCGGACATGGAGACTATAATATACATGAATACGAGAGTGAAAAATTCCCATCAAGATAAAATAACACCAGCGCATTATGGTGAAAATACTGAGATATGCCCTAAAAGGTAAATACAGCCCTAATTCATTAGCCAATATGTCACCCAAAATATGACCTAATACGTATGTTATCCACAATGTGGTCTATTAATGTATACAGAATTACCTAATTAAGTCCTATAAATGTAGCCCAGCATTTTCATTGGCGTATCAAACAGGAATTGCAGGTATATACACGAATGATTATACATGAGGTAAATATGGTAACCCGCTGGTTCCACAATAATAAAAAGATATATCAAGATGTGGCTAAAGTAGCCGAAACATCAAGGCTGGGAAAGCACGCCCCTTATGGACCAGTACGTGTAATGACAAGCGGAGTACAGGATCACATTTTTATATAAAACTGTGAAACTAAGGAGATCATTTAAACCCTTCGGGCTGACGGTATCCCGCCGGAATATCCATCTAGTTTCCTGCTGTAAAATTCGTTTATCCCAATCTCCCCATCTTATTGGTTTCGGGATGACTTCTATTACCTTTCGTATCACCTCTGTGCTCATTTCTGACATGGCGGCCAGTGGGGTATCACGCTTATCTGCAATGTCCCCAAGGTGTTCGCCAATTCGGACTTTTAGTTGTCTTGTTTTTCCCCACATAACTGAGGGGGCAGCTACATGTACAAACATACACCACCCCCTCCGTCCTACAATTAGCGAACCCTAAAGGCTACTTTACACACTGCGATATCGGTCCCGATATCGCTAGTGTGGGTACCCGCCCCCATCTGTTGCGCGACACGGGCAAATCGCTGCCCGTGCCGCACAACAGCCGTCACACATACTTACCTGTCCGGTGACGTCGCTGTGACCGGCAAACCGCCTCCTTTCTAAGGGGGCGGTCTGTGCGGCGTCACAGCGACGTCACTGAAGCGTCACTGAACCGCCGCCCAATAGCAGCGGAGGGGCGGAGATGAGCGGGACGTAACATCCCGCCCACCTCCTTCCTTCCTCATAGCGGCCGGGAGGCAGGTAAGGAGAGGTTCCTCGTTCCTGCGGTGTCACACACAGCGATGTGTGCTGCCGCAGGAACGAGGAACAACTTCGTTACTGCTGCAGTAACGATAATTGAGAATGGACCCCCATGTCGCTGATTAGCGATTTTGCACGTTTTTGCAACGATGCAAAATCGCTTATCGGTGTCACACGCAACGGCATCGCTAATGCGGCCGGATGTGCGTCACAAATTCCGTGACCCCAACGATTCCGCATTAGCGATGTCGCAGCGTGTAAAGCCCGCTTTAGATGGTAAAAAATCTGCCTGTATCAAATCTAACACATTGGTTGATGTCTGCACAGAAAGAACATGAACCACATCTGAAAGTACCATGAGGCTTCTGATAAAGACAAGTCCCTGTGGGCCTAGGGGGGACACAATGGCTGTGAACGACACTATTGCGGATGGATTTGCCTCTTCTATATGTTACACTCGGATGTGAAGAGAGAGATTCGCAAATATCAGGGTCCAATATCAGGGATCAGATAATATCAGGGATCTTAAAACACCCCAATAACGTCTCAAAATGCTCATGACTTGTTAATTATGATCGTCATATGTCCCAATCAAGCGGGTAATTGTTTTTGACTCCTTTTTTTGATGTGATATCAACAATTCAGCCCTGTTCCTGCTGTCATGTGCCTACTTAATCCCTTCACGACCATTTTTGCGCTTTTTGGGGTTTTTTTTGGCATTCTTTTTCCGAGAGACATCACTTTTTTATTTTTCAGTCAATCTGGTCATATGAGGGCTCATTTTTTGCAGAACGATCTTTACTTTTAAATGAAACCATGAGTTTTACCACACAGTGTACTGGAAAAGGGCAAAAAAAATCCAAATGCGGAAAAATTGCAAAAAAAGTGCGATTGCCCTATGGTTTTTGAGATATTTTATTCACTGTGTTCACTATATGGTAAAACGAATGTGTGGGTGTGATGCCTGAGGTCGGTATGAGTTTGTATACATCAAACATGAATACGTTTACTTTTATCTAAGGGGTTAAAAAAAAATCAGAAGTTTGTCCAAAAAAAAGTGGTGTACGTTTTGCGCCATTTTTCGCGACCTGTAGCGTTCTCCTTTTTTGGGATTTATGGCTCAGTGATGGCTTATTTTGTGCGTCTCGGGCTGACATTTTTAATGATCCTATTTTTGCTCCAATGCTACGTTTTGGTCACCTGTTATTGCATTTTGCACAGAATCTGGCGTTTGGAATTTGTTTGCTGCTACGCTGTTGATCGATCAGATTAACTGATTTTATATTTTGATAGATCGGGCATTTCGGAACGTGGCAATATCAAATATGTGTATATGTGGCGCCCTGGCCTAGCCAGGTCGTCACAGATAACACACAAACACCCCACCCCCATCAGACAGGGACAACAGCCAAACAAAAACCCTTGTTGCCTCCCTCCAGTGACTGATGTCCACACCAGGTGGGGCGGAGCTAAGCGGTTGGCTCCACCCACCGAGGAGTTCACAGGCCTGGAGGCGGGAAAAACAACAGTTTCAGTTTGAGTAGTGAAGTGAGAGGAGCTGAGACTCTGGGGTCTGGGTAGTGGCCCAGGCACGACAGCAAGGTTGGCAGACGGTGGTGGCCGTCTGCAGGAGTGGTGGAGCAACACGGAACCATAGGACCGGGGACGGGCGACGGCCCGCTGGTACCGACTGGGGAGCGAAGTGAAGCCAGCACACACAGGCAGGGCCATCGGACCCCGACCCAGGCTTGGAGCCGCCCAGGGGTTTCATAACAGCAAAAGTCCCGATTGAAGGCAACTGCCCACACCGTGAGGGTATACAGCTACCGCCTAAGGCTAGAGACCCAAGGGCCAGCGTCTGTGGGCAAACGGGCTCCTCCGGTAACCATACACCGGGGAGCGGACTACCGTTGGGAATCCATAGTAGTCAGAAAGAGAACATCAAGGTGCAGGGAAAGACAGCCGCCATCACCTGTCCGGGGAGAGACACTGCAGCTGGCTGCGGGACCCGTCCATCCAGCCGTTTGGTTTACCGAGGACTTTGTACCTTTCTTGCTGAGTGAGTACACCTGTGCCATCCGGCACCGCGCCACGCTGTCCCTGCGACCCTGCACCTCACCTCACCAACCCTGCCTCACCGTCTCACCATCGGGCCCCGGGACCACCGACTCCTACCCACGGAGGGGGAAAACAACATCCCAGCTGCTCCCTACCATCGCTCCCGGGATTCCCGTCACCAGCAGCGGTGGTGCCCATCTTCACCACGACCCGTGGGTGGCGTCACGACTAAATTCCCCAAACCAACCATCCCTTTCACTCGCGAGGAGCGCCGCTCAAGTCCCCGGATCCGGCCCACCATTCGAGCCACTGAGCAGCCATCGCAGCAGCGCCAGACCTGAGCGTTAGCGAGAGCGCAACAGCGACGGCGTCCTCCCCGTCCGCGACATATATATTTTATTTTTTAAATCCTTTAATTTTCAATGGGGCGAATGGAGGGGGATTTGAACTTTTAGGTTTTATTAATTTTTCAAAACTTGTTTTTTAAACTTTTTTTTTTATTTTACAAGATGCCCTAGGGGACTATAAGGATCAGCTGTCTGATCTCTCATTCATTTCTCCTGATCAGAGCAGCACCGCTCAGACTGGGAGAAATGATCATCTCTTGTAACAGCCAGTACTCGGCTGTTTCTTACAGGACCTGAGACATGTGAGCTACAGGAGTCATCACATGACCCTGTGCATCCATGACAGACATCAGATCCATGTGATCCTGTGCCGCCCCCATGCCAGCAGCCGGCGCTGCTCGGATCCAGACCTTCTGGTGGGGGGCTCAAGGGTTGGGACGTATTTTTATGGGGTTAGTGATAAAATGTCTGTGACACCACCCACGGTGTGTGGTGAAGTGGGACACCACCGCTGCTAGTATAGGGATCCCCGGGGGTGGAGTAACGGCAGCTGGATGTTAACCCCTCCGTGGGTAGGGATGGTTGCCTCGGGGCCCTGTGGGAGTTGTGGTGGTGGCAGGGATTGCAGGGAATAGTACACTCACAGCTCAGTTGTCCTGGTGTTGGATGAGCCTGTATTGATGTGGAGGGTCAGGAAACAGAGTCCAGTACTTAACCAGAAATTGCCGGTGTCAGTAGGCCTTTGGTATGGGGTGTTCGGATCCCACACCCGGTACAAGAAGCAGGGCCCTCTCTCTGTCCTGCACTCCAGCTAAGAGTCACCTTCTCTGTTTCGGACGGGGGAAGTCCTCTCTTTGCACAAGTCCGGGGTCCCGTGCACACTACCGGCGGGCCACTACCCTGCCCCGGTCCACTACAGGTTCCCCTGAGCCTACTCTCCACTTCAGCTCCAAGACTTCTGCCTTTTGCTAGTTCAGTCATACCCGTTGGGTAACCTTTCCTCTTGAACCTACTGTAGCGCCTGGTTCCGCCAGATCCCAAGGGGGGCGCTCTCCCTCACATCTACCCAGTCCCAGCATGGCCCCCACGTGCACTCCTGGTCCCAGCCCCCAGCAGCGACGTGCTTCCTCTTACCAGTCCCATGGCTCTGCTCACTCCCGGGTCAGGTGCCCTCTTCCTGGAGCTGCTGCAGTCTCTTCCTCCACACACAATTCTGCAGTGAGCAACTCTAGGCTGCGTGCGAGGCCACGCCCCCTTTCTTAAAGCAGCAGTGCCTCATTTTCTGGAAGTGACCTCAGAGGCCACCTGTTACCTAAAGACTATTTAGGTTCACCTCCCCCGGCAGCAGGCGCCCGAGCAATGCTTCTACTAGAGCCCTGCTAGTGGTCAGGCCCCTTTGTACTACTGTTAGCTGTGTGTTACCTGCCTGTTACTAATACTCTATCTCACGGTAGTACCATCTGTACCTTCCGGCTGTGGCCGTCACCGGCCATACCCGCAGTGGCCGTCACCGGCCATACCGGCTGTGGCCGTCACCGGCCATACCCGCAGTGGCCGTCACCGGCCATACCCGCAGTGGCCGTCACCGGCCATACCCGCAGTGGCCGTCACCGGCCATACCCGCAGTGGCCGTCACCGGCCATACCCGCAGTGGCCGTCACCGGCCATACCCGCAGTGGCCGTCACCGTGCCACCTACTGTGACCATCTCCGGTGCCACACCCGTGTTCTTCCTGCTGCGGACATCATACCCGAGCTACGCCTGGCCGTACAGAGACTCCTACCACCGGTTCCTGGCTGCCGTGCTTCTAGGCCTTCTGGGGAGGCACCGCACAGTCCCTGTATAGGGGTTCGCTGCTGGTTGCCTTCTCAGGGGAGTCCGGGGCACGGTCCAGTGAGTCCACCTCCGGACGCTCGCCGCTCCTCGGTGAGCGTAACACCTATGTTTCAAATCCTGCGACTGATGGTAGAATACGGGGCACTCCGCGTTTTCTCACCTGCGTGCCTCCAGACTGCTGTGCCATGTGTGAGTTACCGAATGGTTAATTCCATCCCACATAATAACCCCATTGTTTCCTCCCCTGTAGGATGCGCCTTTCCCCCTCCCACTCCTGGCTCCTTAAATTCTCCTGCCTTTTCCTGTTCTGGCCTCTCCTCCTCGCGAGACCCGGAGCTCATCTCCCACCCTCCCTCCCCCTGTATTTAATTGTTTACTGTAAAATGTGCCTTACCAAGTCACGACGGTTTACAGGCTAAACACGAAGACATCCGTGCACCGGGAGGTCGGTCGGAGCACAATGCTTCATCACTAAAGGTTTTACCAGGCCGGTGGCCTTATGTTATGAACCGTGACCGGCCCCATCTACAAAAAAGAAGAGTGTTGTTTACCTACCTCTCCAGTAAAGTTATGGTTGAAGTTACACATGTGTAGTGTGGTTATTACGTGGGACATTTGTTTGGGTTTTGGGTCTGAGCAGTCATCAGAGAGTGATGAACAAGTCGTTTTTGCATGTATACACAGATGTAAGAGGCAGCTATATTTATTTATAGTCTCTGAATGTGTCGACATGACTGCTTTTGCACTTACACTTTATGAGGTTTGGTGGCGGGCAAATACCTAGTGGCAGAGTAAGGAGTAACATGGTCAACCGCCGAGGAACGGGGGCGCCGTATAAATTAGGGTGATATCACCTTCATGGTTAGGCGGGGTAAAAGTGTAGGGCAAGATCCATGTCCTTCTAACAGCTCTAGATTACTCATGCCCTGATCTATACAGCCATCACTTGCTGCTGCCCCCACTATTCTGTGCCCCACAAGTCACCCTGCTGTAGAAATTACACACCACTTTTTTCTATGTTGTTTTCCTGGGATTTTAATTTTCTTTATAATATAGATTTATTAATTTTAGTTTTTTTGTCAGTTTTTTTTTACCATTTCAATTAAGAATTATTTTCACCCATTTTCAGCACATTATGTGGTAAAATGAAGGATGACTCTCAAAATTAGAGATCATTCTGCAAAATACAATCCCTCATTAGGTTGTGAGGACGGGAAAATAAAATGTCATGATTCATGAATGATGGGAGGAAGGAAAGTGGATAGAATGAAAAATGGCCGAGACTCCAAGGGGTTAATAGATGTCACATACAGGAGATAACAGGAATATATATTACACATCAGTAGTGCGAGAATTTCCTGTATCTTCTCTGCACAGGTCATTAGGATGTTCTCTTAAGGCTCTTTCTACCCTGGCGGGGACGGATCTGAAGAAACCTTGTCGGAAACCCGGTCCCATAAATACATAAATGATTGGATTCATGCAGCTGTTAAGACAAGCCAGGGTGATAACAATCAAGTGTAGAAAAGGGGACAGAAGGGAAGGTATAGAATAATACCAGGGTGTCAGTGACCAGATGTAATATGGAAACCAGCAGATGAAGAAACACGATATAACAGCGGTGATGATCCTGGAGGATCTCTGAGATCTCTGGGATCTCTTACTTTTTCTAATCTTGTAGAAAATGGTGACATAAGAGGTGACGATGATGAGAAAAGGGATCACACACATTATAACTAATCTGATCAGCTTCATGATGTGACGTAACTCTAGATCATAATATAGAGGAAAATAGTAAAGTGGACACCATTCATTTACATCACCTACATGGTATCTATACACGTAATACAGTACAGCCGCTACAATGAGGCTCAGCCCCCAGATGATCGCTGCAGAGATTCTCACCACATTACAGGTTCTATGGACTTTGGCCCAGAATGGCCACATGACGGACACCCAGCGGTCAATACTCATGGCCGTCAGGAGGAGAACACTGGAGGTCATGTTTATATTAAACAGGAACATGTTCACTATGCAATATGCAGAATCCGGGGGAGAGGAGAAAACTGCAGCCCACTCATGAATTCTCAGCGGCAGAGACGCGCAGCACAGGAAGTCCGCGATGGCCAGGTGGAGGAACCACACGGCACTGACTGTGTTCTTCATCCTGAATCCGGCAATCCAGATGACCAATCCATTACCGATAATCCCGAGAGCAAAAACAATGCTGTATATTGTAATTGCTGTCTTCTGTATAATCCTATCATGATAACGGTAGTCGTAGTAATCATCAGACCTGAGGAGACAGGATGAGGTACATGTTATATGGAGGCTGTGTACTAAGGCTGAGGCATGTACTGCATATAGAGGCTGTATACAGAGGCTGAGGCATGTACTGCATATGGAACCTGTATACAGAGGCTGAGGCATGTACTGCATATAGAGGCTGTATACAGAGGCTGAGGCATGTACTGCATATAGAGGCTGTATACAGAGGCTCAGGCATGTACTGCATATAGAGGCTGTATACAGAGGCTGAGGCATGTACTGCATATAGAGGCTGTATACAGAGGCTCAGGCATGTACTGCATATAGAGGCTGTATACAGAGGCTGATGCATGTACCGCATATAGAGGCTGTATACAGAGGCTGAGGCATGTACTGCATATGGAACCTGTATACAGAGGCTGAGGCATGTACTGCATATAGAGGCTGTATACAGAGGCTCAGGCATGTACTGCATATAGAGGCTGTATACAGAGGCTGAAGCATGTACTGCATATGGAACCTGTATACAGAGGCTGAGGCATGTACTGCATATAGAGGCTGTATACAGAGGCTGAGGCATGTACTGCATATAGAGGCTGAGGCATGTATTGCATATAGAGGCTGTATACAGAGGCTGATGCATGTACTGCATATGGATGCTGTATACAGAGGCTGAGGCATGTACTGCATGTGGAGGCTGAATACAGAGGCTGAGGCATGTACTGCATATGGAGGCTGCTTACAGAGGCTGGAGCCTGTACTGCATATGGAGGCTGTATACAGAGGCTGATGCATGTACTGCATATGGAGGCTGAATACAGAGGCTGAGGCCTGTACTGCATATGGAGGCTATGTACTGAGGCTGATGCATGTACTGCATATGGAGGCTATGTACAGAGACTCAGGAGCATGTACTGCATATGGAGGCTGTGTACTGAGGCCTGTACTGCATATGGAGGCTGTGTACTGAGGCTGAGGCATGTACTGCATATGGAGGCTGTATACAGAGGCTGAAGCATGTACTGAATATGGAGGCTGTATACTGAGGATGAGGCATGTATTGCATATGGCGGCTGTATACAGAGGCTGAGGCCTGTACTGCATATGGAGGCTGTGTGCAGAGGCTGGAGCATGTACTGCACATGTAGGCTGTATACTGAGGTTGAGGCATGTACAGCATATGGAGGCTGAATACAGAGGCTGAGGAGCATGAAAAGTATATGGAGGCTGTATACAGAGGCTGAGGCCTATACTGCAAATGGAGGCTGTGTATAGAGGCTGGAGCATGTACTGCATAACGAGGCTGTATACAGAGGTGTGCCGCCCCCATGTCAGCAGCCGGAATGCTCAAATCCGGATCCCGGTGGCTCAAGGGGCGTCCGGACCCGGGGGTCGTGTGGCCATTCAAATGAAGGGGGTATTTACAGGGGATTGTATTTAGAGTTTGTGACGCCACCCGTGGTATGTGGTAATATGGAGTATCACCGCTGCAATTGGGAGTACCCGGGGGCGATGGAGTGGGGCAGCCAGGTGTTAGAACCCTCCACGGGTAGGGGGGATGCCCCGGGACTCGGTGATGGTGTTCGAGGTGATGGTGTTCGAGGAGTGCCATGGGGAGTGAAGGGGTCACTTGCGTACTCACTCAGTCCATAAAGCTGACACTGACAACTGGATAAACCAAAGTTCTGGACACAGCTTCCGCTGAGGGGAGCTAGTTCGGGTCCTGTCCAAAATGGTGCTGCCTGGTGATCCGTGACCTTCCTCCTGGCACTAAGTTCACTTGTCTGTTGGCCCCGGTAGTATAGAATTAGTCGGGTCCCGCTCCCCAGTGTGGCTAACTGTGGGAGCTTGCTCTCACGATTCACGCTTGGGATTTTCTGGACCGTTTTAGTGGAAAGTCCTATCCCCTCGTTGCGCTAGTACCCCGATTTTGGAGCAGGTGGATAGGTCTTGAAGGTTCCGTTCTCGTCGGGTAAATTGTCAGGTTGCCTGAAGCTACTCCCTGACCTAGGGTCCACGTACCCTGTCGTGCCCTGGTCCCAGCCTGGTGATGGTACAAGGCCGCCGGCTGTCCTCCTTGACAGTTCCGTGCCCCTTGTCACGATCCCCTGTGACCGGGGGTCCAGCTCCTACTAGGTTCAGACCACCGTCTGTTACCTAGTTGCTTCCAAGGAGCCCGCCTCCTGACCTCCTCTCTCCTTCACTTCCTACACTTCACTGACCTACTCCTGACACTCCTGACCTCCCCTTAACCAACCCCCCAAGTGGGCGACCCTATTCCACTCAGGCCGTCCACTGGTGTGTCTGGTGGGTGTGGTGCAGAGTGTACCTAGGATTTTATTAGCTGTTGTGGGCAACACCATGTAGTTGGGGACCCATAAGCAAGGAGGAGGTGGATAGTGCACAGAAGGGCAGATTGCACAATATCCTGTGATGACCTGATAGTCCAGGGGCGTCACATTCCCCCTTGGTTAAACGTAGCTCATCCTCGAGCTACAGGACATCAGAGGTTTTATTTATTTATTTTTTTAACTGGAAAAGTGGAAAGAAAGGGAACATTTTTATTTACAAGATACTTCACACATTTAGGGAGGCTGGGTACTTAAACGTTACGTAATTAAGAGTTGATAATTCCAACGATGGAACGCTACCGCTCCTGTCAGCTCCACTCTGCAAATGAGGTGAGTAGCGCGATCAGCTGTGCTGTCACTGAGGTTACCCGCGGCCACCGCTGGATCCAGCGGTGGCCGTGAGTTACCTGACTGACAGCAGCTGATCGCGCTACTCACCTCATTTGCTGCGTGGAGCTGACAGGAGCGGTGGTGTATTCTGCAGCTCCTGTCACCTCCATGTAGCAGAGCTGGAAGCAACGCTGGAACTCCGTGGATTACGCTGGACATGGAGGGCTTTATCGGCCTGAATAAAGTGGTGAATGAGGGTAAGTGTTATTGTTTTTTATTGCAAATAAAGGATTTCTTCAGGTGTGTGTGTGTATTTATTTACTGTAACTTACAGATTAATCATGGAAGGTATCTCGAGGAGACGCCTGACATGATTAATCTAGGATTTAGTGGCAGCTATGGGCTGCCAATAACTCCTTATTACCCCGATTTGCCAACGCACTAGGGTAAATCGGGAAGAGCCGGGTAGAGTCCCAGAACTGTCGCATCTAATGTATGCGGCAATTCTGGGCGGCTGCTGGCTGATATTGTTAGGCTGGGGGGCTCCCCATAAAGTGGGGCTCCCCATCCTGAGAATACCAGCCTGCAGCCGTATGGCTTTATCTGGCTGATATTAAAATAGGGGGGGGACCGCACGCCGTTTTTTTTAATTATTTATTTATTTTACTGCACAGTATAGACACGCCCACCGGCGGCTGTGATTGGTTGCAGTTACACAGCTGTCACTCAGCGTGGGGGGCGTGTCTCACTGCAACCAATCATATTTGCCGGTGGGCGTGGAAAGCAGGGAATACGAGATTGATTAATGAGCGGCCAGCATATTCAAAGTAATTGTTGCCGCGTATTCTCTGCACAGCTGTTCCTCGCCGCGCTGGTGATCGGGGAGCGGTAAGTATGAGAGAGGGCCGCTCACTTCAGTCACTCGGGGGATTAGCGGTCACTGGTGAATCCTTCACAGGTGACCGCTAATCAGTACGCGGCACACAGACAGAGCCGCGGCATAACAATGAAGTCGGGTGAAGTTTAACCGAGTTCATTCTCATCACGCAACTCTGCTGTCAGCCGACATGTATCAACGACATTGTGCAACACACAAACGGACATTCCACACGGACATTCCACGTACACATACACGTGCATTTTACATACAAACATGGACATTTTACACGTATACATGGCTCGCATACGCCATCACACGGATGCCATACGCACCAGAGAAACGCCCCAAAAAACGGAACACGGACCCGAAAAACGGACCGTGTCACACGGACGTTTTTTTTGCTGAAGTGTGTTTTAGGCCTGATTCAGATTCATTCATTCAGCTATTTACACATTTAACAGACGGTACCCCCCTTAAATGATAGTTTCCCTGTACCTAAGTGGGGGTCGACCTAGGTTGGGGCGTGTGGACCTTCTGGGCCCAATGTTATCAGTGGAGGGCAAGGGGACAGAGGATACAGTCAGTTCCTCTTCCCTTATGGTAGGTATGGCAAGTGGAGACCCAAGGGGAGGGGGTATAGGTGCATCCCTGGGCGCTTTTTCGAGCGGCTCACTGGCGGGCGGTTCCGTCTCCATCTCTTCCACGTGTTGTGGGAACATTATCACCGGAACAATCACCGCACCGTTTTGCATAGGCCAGTCTGCTGGAAAATCACCCATCACTGTATGGATCACCTTCTTCTCCTCTTCTCCGCTCGGTGTAGGGACCGGGACTTCGTTTGTCACTCTCAAGGGGTGAGGACACTTCTTCAGATGGTCCCGGGAGACCGTAGTGGCAGTCTTCCCCTGGTCATGACTGATCACATAAGCCTTCTCATTCTCCCACTCAGTGAGCTGTATGACATACGGGGTCCTTTCCCACTGGTCATCCAGCTTATGGGTCCTTCTCTTCCGTTTCAGCACGACATCTCCCGGCCCAAAGGGGACGGCTGACGCTCGCTTATTGAAGCGTTGCGCTTGTTTCTCTTGGCTCTGACCGAGATTCTTCTCCACATACTCCTGGACTTGTTGGTATTGGATTTGCCGCCGAGTATCCCAGCCAGCAGTTGAAGGAAGGGCCTCAGGAGCTTCCAAGCCCATTTCTAGGTCCACCGGCAGCAGGCCCGGTCGGGCTCTCATCAGATACGCCGGGGTGCATTTGATAGAAGTACTGGGGATGTTGTTGTACATGTCGACCAGGTCGGGCAGCTTGTCTGGCCACAGGTTCTGCTCTTCCAACGGTATCACTTTGGGGAGGTCTAGAACCAGATGGTTCATCTTTTCGCACATCCCATTAGTTTGGGCATGGTATGGCGTGGTCCTGATCTTCTTACAACCGTACAATTGGCAGAACTCTTGAAACACCTCCGCTTCAAAGGCTGAGGGTCCATGAGCACCCTCTCCAGGTATCCGTGCGATCGACAGAAGTAGGCCTGGAATGCTCTGGCTGCGGTGCGGCCTGTCAAATCCTTGACTGGAACAACCACCATGAACCTGGAGTAGTGGTCCACAATGGTCAAGGCATAGGCATACCCATTCCAGCTGGGTGTAAGCTTGACGTGATCCAAGGCAACCAACTCCAGCGGTTGGTGGGTGATGATCGGCTGTAGTGGGGCTCTTTGGCTGACTTCATCCTTCCTTCTCAGCGCACAGGGCCCACACTCTCGGCACCAAGCCTCCACAGATTCTCTCATCCCACTCCAATAGAACTGCTCTCTCAACAACATCTCCAGCTTCTTCCAGCCGAAATGCTCAGCGCCATCATAATATGCCCGGAGAACTTTGGGCACGCTGGTCTGAGGGACCACTAGCTGACGAACCTTTTCATGAGTCTTCGGGTTGATCAGCCCTTGATACAGCTTCCCCTCGTGCAGGTACAGCCGGGCTCGTTCCTTCCATAGCCGCTGGGCCTCAGGAGGCACTGCCGGATCCATTCCGGAGGAGCCTTGCTCAATCATGGTCTTGACCAACTGGACAGCAGGCACTTGGTCTTGGGCTTCTCGCCACCCCTGGCTGGGTAGCGGATCCAGGTTCGCCTGTTGTTGTTTGACATGGAATTTTTCGACCGGTGGCCGATGGAACGCGGGCAACTCAATTTCTTCGAGGTCATCGTCTTCTGACCCCCCATCCGGCAGGTGGCGCATCCGAGACAACGCATCCACCTTGGTGTTCTTGCGGCCGGCTCTGTATTTGATAGTGAAGTCATAATTAGATAGCCTGGCCACCCACCGCTGTTCCAGGGCGCCCAGTTTGGCCGTGTCCAGGTGAGTTAACGGATTATTGTCTGTGTAGGCTGTGAATTTTGCCGCTGCGAGATAATGTCGGAACCTCTCGGTGATTGCCCACACCAGGGCCAGGAGCTCAAGCTTGAAGGAGCTGTAATTTTTGGAGTTCCTTTCCGTGGGCCGTAATTTTCTGCTGGCATAGGCGATCACCTTTTCTCGCCCGTCCTGGACCTAGGACAGGACCGTCCCAAGCCCACATTGCTGGCGTCGGTGTAGAGGATGAACGGGAGGCTGTAATCAGGATACGCCAGGATTTCCTCTCCCGTCAAGGCCGTCTTCAGCTGGTGAAAGGACTCCTCATGCTTCTTCTCCCACACAAACAGAGATCCAGGGGACCTGCCACCCCTAGTCTGCCCCACAAGGAGGTCTTGCATGGGTGCGGCCATCTTCGTGTAACCCTTGATGAAGCGACAGTAGTAGCCCACCAGGCCCAGGAACTGTCTCACCTCCCTCACTGTGGTCTGTCTCGGCCAGTCTTGGATAACAGTGATCTTCTTGGGGTCTGGGACGACACCTTCCGCGCTCACCACGTGTCCAAGGTACTGCACCCTGGGCTTCAACAGGTGGCACTTGGAGGGCTTCAGTTTCATTCCATACTTGGCTAGGGACGCAAACACTTTAGCCAGATGTTCCAGGTGGGCCTCGTACGTCTGGGAGTATACGATCACATCGTCCAGGTACAGTAGGACCGTTTTGAAATTGAAATGTCCCAGGCAACATTCCATGAGCCATTGGAAGGTTCCGGGGGCATTGCACAGCCCGAACGGCATACTGTTAAACTCACAGAGTCCCATGGGAGTGGCGAATGCAGTCTTCTCACGGTCCTCTGGTGCAACCGCCACCTGCCAGTACCCGCTGGTAAGGTCAAGGGTAGAGTTGAGCGCGGTTCGTGGTTCGTGGTTCTCCAGTTGGCGGTTCGAGTGAGTTTGGGGGGTGTTCTAGATCAAACTAGAACTCGAGCTTTTTGCTAAAGCTCGATAGTTCTAGTTACGTTCGAGAACGGTTCTAGCAGCAAAAAGCCAAGCTAATTACTAGCTGGCTTTCCGCTGTAATAGTGTAAGTCACTCTGTGACTCACACTATTATGAAATTTCAGCGTATAGTGTGCGGGAACAGCGCATTCAGATCACTGCTGCTGGGATAATAGCGATCGCCATTTTTTTTTCCCTTGTCTTCCTTCCCTAAGCGTGCGCATGTAGTGGGGCGGGCCAGCATGTCAGCCAATCCCAGACACACACACACAGCTAAGTGGACTTTTAGCCAGAGAAGCAACGGCATGTGTGATAGGATGTCCATGTCACATGTCCCTGCATTATAAATACGGGCATCTGCCCGTCTGGACACCATTATCTGCCTTCTGCGTCTGGGTGTCAGTCACTGCAGGTGCAGCTCCTGTCTCCGATACTGCTGTGTACGCTCTACCCACAGCGCTATATAGAATAGGGATAGAAGTTTCTTTTAGCCCTTGTAAGGGCTAATAACAGCAGGCTCAGAGCCATAGGTGACAGTCAGGTCCGTGGAAACAGATTTTAACAGCTATAGAAGCTAACAGCGTCTGTGTAGCTAAGGTCAGGGATTTCCTCGCTGCATTTACCCATTAGGAGGGATATAAAGTGAGGCTTCCTTTCCTCTACACAGACCCACAACCCTACCACTGTACCCTCCTGCCCTTTGCACACTCCAGCTGATTGTTACTAAGCTATTATACTAGCAAACACTGAGTAAACTTAGTGGCATCCTAAAAGTGGCTGTTGGACCTCCATTAGTGTCCAACTAGTGCAAATCTATTTGCAGCACCACTGCATTGCACACTCCAGCTCATGGTTACTAAGCCATTATACTAGCAAACACTGAGTAAACTTGGTGGCATCCTAAAAGTGGCTGTTGGACCTCCATTAGTGTCCCACTAGTGCAAATCTATTTGCAGCACCTCTGCATTGCACACTCCAGCTCATTGTTACTAAGCCATTATACTAGCAAACACTGAGTAAACTTAGTGGCATCCTAAAAGTGGCTGTTGGACTTCCATTAGTGTCCCACTAGTGCAAATATATTTGCAGCACCACTGCATTGCACACTCAAACTCATTGTTACTAAGCCATTATACTAGCAAACACTGAGTAAACTTAGTGGCATCCTAAAAGTGGCTGTTGGACTTCCATTAGTGTCCCACTGGTGCAAAGCTATTTGCAGCACCACTGCATTGCACACTCAAACTCATTGTTACTAAGCCATTCTAATACCAAACTATGCTGCCAGTTTAAGGGCCGTAGTTGCATTGTCCGGGATAGTTGTTGTTTATTCTGCTGTTAATAAAGCTAGACCACCGCTGCAATCTACACCACCTCTCAATTTTTACTACCACATTTTAAGTGCACAATCTTGTCGCAATCAAAATGAGTGGCAAAATGACAGATGCTGGTGGAAAGGGGAAGAGGCGTGTTGGAAAAGGAAAAAAAGGGTTTGTCCGTGGGGAAGGTGGCAAAGCTCCATTAACATCTGCTGAAGATAGACCATCTTCCAGCAAAAGTAAGATGTCTACTACTTACCATGGACAATCTGATATGCTCCCTTTTTACGGATACGAACAACTGGAACAAAGGTAGATGATGGCCAAAAAAAGAAAATGCTTGAATGGATCTCAAGTGGTCCAACAAGTGCCCTCTCCGCCACCTCAACTACCGCATCCAAAAAACACCAGTCCTCTGAGTTGTCATCCGAATCACACTTGCTTTCTCCCAGCTCTGAAGTCTCCATCCGCCCTGCACAGTATGGTGCAACTGAGATGGCTGAGTCTGCAGAGCTGTTCAGTCACACTATAGCCTGGGAATCAGAGGTCTGCTCCCAAGCTACAGTGAGTACAGACCAGGAAATGGTCTGCAGTGATGCCCAGAACCTTTGTGACTCTGATTCAGGCCGTGAGGACCAAGTTTCTGAGCATAATGTTGACTAGAAATGAGCGAACCGGTCGCAGTTCGGCTCGAGTTCGGTTCGCCGAACGGAGGTCTCGTTCGAGTTTGGTTCGTCGAACGTTCGACGAACCGAACTGGAACCGCATAGGAAACAATGGCAGGCAATCACAAACACATAAAAACACCTAGAAAACACCCTCAAAGGTGTCCAAAAGGTGACAAACAACTCACAACACAACACAAACACATGGGAAAGTGACAAGGACATATACTCATGCGAAAACAAAAGAGCTGGACAAGGAAAAAGAGGAGGAGACACAGATATAGGCATGGCACGCCCTTCTAAAATCATGTAAAACACCGCAAGGTGACTCCAAGCGGAGTCTCCCTTTTTTCCAAAAATTGGGCCACACACACACCCCATCAGTGGCAGCACTTGTGCCCCAGTTGTACACTTCACAGCTAGATTTGCATCAAGCACATTCAAAAATACGTCATACTTAACCGTCCCCAGGATGACACCGGGGTAGGTAGCAAAGTCTTTCCTAATCCCAGCTCTGTGCATCTTGGATCATTTTTAAAAACAATGTAATCAAGGGTTACTCCAAGCGGAGTCTCCCTTTTTTCCAAAAATTGGGCCACACACACACCCACCCCTTCAGTGGCAACACTTGTGCCCAAGTTGTACACTTCACAGCTAGATTTGCATCAAGCACATTCAAAAATACGCCATACTTAACCGTCCCCAGGATGACCCCGGGGTAGGTAGCAAAGTCTTTGCTGAACAATGACTTGTTCATCTTGGCTCCTTTTAAAAAACACAGCAAGCAAGGGTTACTCCAAGCGGAGTCTCCCTTTTTTCCAAAAATTGGGCCACACAGACACCCACCCCTTCAGTGGCAGCACTTGTGCCCTAGTTGTACACTTCACAGCTAGATTTGCATCAAGCACATTCAAAAATACGCCATACTTAACCGTCCCCAGGATGACCCCGGGGTAGGTAGCAAAGTCTTTGCTGAACCATGACTTGTTCATCTTGGCTCCTTTTAAAAAACACAGCAAGCAAGGGTTACTCCAAACGGAGTCTCCCTTTTTTTCCAAAAATTGGGCCACACAGACACCAACCCCTTCAGTGGCAGCACTTGTGCCCTAGTTGCAAACATGATGTTTTGATTTGCATCAAGCACATTACAAATCCACAAGCATTTACTCTCCCCAGGATGACACAGGGGTAGTAAATTCCTTGTGGATCCATGACTTGTTCATTTTGATGAACGTTAGTCTGTCCACATTGTCACTGGACCGACGCGTGCGCTTATCTGTCAGCACACACCCAGCAGCACTGAAGACACGTTCAGAGACAACGCTGGCAGCTGGACACGACAAGATCTCCAAGGAGTAAGTGGAGAGCTCTGGCCATTCTTCAAGATTTGAAGCCCAAAATGAGCAAGGCTCCATTTGCAAAGTCATGGCATCGATGTTCATTTGGAGATATTCCTATATCATCCTCTCCAGCCGTTGACTATGTGTCAGACTTGTTGTCTCTGGTGGCCTTGCAATGGAGGGTCTAAAAAAATTATGAAAAGATTCAATAAAATTGCTGTTACCAGCACCAGATACGGTGCTACTGGTACGGGTAGACTGTTGGAGATGACGAGACCGTCCCATGTTTGTCAAGTTACAACTGGGAGATTCACTTCCTGCACCTGCACGGTTGTTTGGTGGAAAAGCCGAGCTAAGATCGAGTAACAGCTTCTGCTGATACTCCTGCATACGTGCGTCCCTTTCTATGGCTGGAATTATGTCACAAAATTTGGACTAGTACCGGGGATCTAATAGTGTGGCAAGCCAGAAGTCGTCATCACTTCTAATTTTGACAATACGAGGGTCATGTTGGAGGTAGTGCAGCAAGAAGGCGCTCATGTGTCTTGCGCAGCCATGCGGACCAAGTCCACGCTGTGTTTGTGGCATAGAGGTGCTAACCGTTGTTTCTTCCTCTGACATCTCCCCCCAACCTCTTTCAACTGAAATTTGACCAAGGTCTCCCTCATCCGCTGAGTCTTCCATGTCCATGGACAGTTCGTCCTCCATTTCTTCATGTTCTCCTGCACCTTCCTCAACATTTCGCCTGCTACCATGCACCCTTGTTGATCCCTGTCCCCTATGGTCCCATGCCTGCCGCGTTGGTGATGATGAACATCTGGACCTTGGTGATGTTGTTGTGTCTTGCGCATATGAATCCTCCTGTAGTTCCTCCCCTTCCTGTTGTCCCACCCTCTGACTCCGAATAGTGTTTAGCGTGTGCTCCAGCATGTAAATGACTGGAATTGTCATGCTGATAATGGCATTGTCAGCGTTAAACATATTCGTTGCCATGTCGTAACTGTGCAGAAGGGTGCATAGGTCCTTGATCTGAGACCACTCCATCAGGGTGATCTTCCCCACCTCTGCATCTCGTTGGCCCAGGCTATACGTCATGACGTATTGCACCAGGGCTCGGCGGTGCTGCCACAGTCGCTGTAACATGTGGAGAGTCGAATTCCAGCATGTCGCCACATCTCATTTCAGGCGATGAACCGGCAGGCCGAAAGACTTCTGGAGCGATGCAAGTCGCTCAGCTGCGGCGGTTGAACGGCGGAAGTGAGCAGACAGTTTTCGTGCCCTGTTCAGAAGGCCATCTAGGCCGGGATAGTGTGTTAAAAATTGCTGGACAATAAGGTTCAAAACGTGAGCCAAACAAGGCACGTGTGTCACCTTGCCCAGGCGAAGGGCCGCACCCAGGTTTGCAGCATTGACGCACACGGCCTTACCAGGCTGCAGGTTGAGTGGAGACAACCATTTATTAAACTCAGTCTCCAGAGCTGCCCACAACTCAGTCGCTGTGTGACTCTTATTTCCAAGACATGTCAAGCTAAAGACCGCCTGATGCCGTTGCGCTCTGCTGCCAGCATAGTAATGAGGGGTGCGTGATTCCTTCTGCGCAGTTAGAATGCTGGTGGCCTGACCAGGCAGGCTTGGGGCGGAGGTGGAGGACACAGATGAGGTGGATGAGGCAGAAGCAGTGGCGGAACTTGGACAGACAGAGGATTGACACACAAGTCGTGGGGACGGCAAGACTTGTGCAGCAGACCCTTCACCATCTATCACCATAGTTACCCAGTGCCCAGTCAGCGACATGTAACGTCCCTGTCCATGCTTACTGGTCCAAGTATCGGTGGTGAAATGCACCCGTTCACACACAGAGTTTCTCAAGGAAGCGGTGATGTTGTGTGCGACATGCTGGTGTAGCGCGGGCACACCTTTCTTAGAGAAGTAGTGGCGACTGGGCATCTGGTACTGGGGCACAGCGACAGACATAAGGTCTCTAAAATCCTGTGTGTCCACCAGGCGGAAAGGCAGCATTTCGGTAGCCAAGAGCTTACAGAGGGATAAAGTCAACCTCTTAGCTTTGTCATGGGTCGCAGGAAATGGCCTTTTATTTGTCCACATCTGAGGGACAGAGATCTGGCTGCTGTGTGTAGACGGTGTTGAGTAGGGTGTCCCTGGAAAAATGCAGGTTTGTGAGGAAAGTGCAGGCATAGACATGATGTTGCCTTCATCCAACGTTGGTGCTATCGATGTCTGAGAGAGCTGTACACACGCACTTGTTTCCCCTTCCAAACCAACTGACGACCTACCAAGCAAACTGCCTGTTGCGGTTACAGTGGTGGAAGTTGTGCGTGGAAAACCTAGTGTGACAGCTGTCCCCACAGTCCTAGAAGATGAAGAGCGCGCGGATGCATTGGAAGGGGCAGGCGGTGGATGGTTCGCTCCGCTATGCCGCATTGCAGCACGGTGAGCTTCCCACTGGGACATATGATATTTATTCATGTGACGATTAATGGAAGAAGTTGTCAAACTGCTGAGGTTTTGCCCTCTACTAACAGAATCACAACAAATTTTACAGATCACATAATTTGGGCTATCTTTTGCTATGTCAAAAAAAGACCAGGCTATTCAAGGCTTAGAGGGCATGCGACCTGCTGAGCCCCCCGACTAGTGCTCAGAGGCAGAGTGGTGGCTGAGGATGCAGTTGTAGACGTGCTACCAGTGCGCCGACTCTGTCCAGGAAGGCGCAAGGTAACTTAGTCGTCAGTAGCATCCTCCTCCACTGCCTCTGTTGACCTCCTCGAGTGCCTGACTGTGGGTTGACAGTAGGTGGGATCTAGAACTTCCTCATCAATTGTTGTGTTTGCACTCCCCTCACCCTCAGACCGAGCCTCTTCTTGCCCTGACCAAATATTTAAGTTGTCATCCCAATCTGGTATCTGTGTCTCATCGTCATCAGTATGTTCCTCATTGTCTATAACAACAGGTGTTACAGTTAGTGAAAAAGGGTCAACATTATGCTCAGAAACTTGGTCCTCACGGCCTGAATCAGAGTCACAAAGGTTCTGGGCATCACTGCAGACCATTTCCTGGTCTGTACTCACTGTAGCTTGGGAGCAGACCTCTGATTCCCAGGCTATAGTGCGACTGAACAGCTCTGCAGACTCAGCCATCTCTGTTCCACCATACTGTGCAGGGCGGATGGAGACTTCAGAGCTGGGAGAAAGCAAGCTTGATTGAGATGACAACTCAGAGGACTGATGTTTTTTGGATGCGGTAGTTGAGGTGGCAGAGAGGGCACTTGTTGGACCACTTGAGATCCATTCAAGATATAAAAAAGAGATTTTTTTCACATTTAAAAAATCTCACAAACCAGCGCTGAATAATAAGAATGAAAATTATTTTATAAATACCATTACTCCTAATCCCTAACAAAATAAACAAGATTAGTTTCTACAAGTAGATAACAATGGACGAATCATTTACACTTTATAAGCACAGTAAAGCTGGTGTCACACACAGCGACAACGACAACGACGTCGCTGCTACGTCACCATTTTCTGTGACGTTGCAGCGACGTCCCGTCGCTGTCGCTGTGTGTGACATTCAGCAACGACCTGGCCCCTGCTGTGAGGTCGCCGGTCGTTGCTGAATGTCCAGCTTCATTTTTTGGTCGTCACTCTCCCGCTGTGACACACACATCGCTGTGTGTGACAGCGAGAGAGCGACGAAATGAAGCGATCAGGAGCCGGCACTGGCAGCTGCGGTAAGCTGTAACCAGCGTAAACATCGGGTAACCAAGGGAAGACCTTTCCCTGGTTACCCGATGTTTACGCTGGTTACCAGCCTCCGCCGCTCTTGCTGCCAGCGCCGGCTCCTGCACTGTGACATGTGGCTGCAGTATGCATCGGGTAATTAACCCGATGTATACTGTAGCAAGGAGAGCAAGGAGCCAGCGCTAAGCAGTGCGCGCGGCTCCCTGCTCTCTGAACTGTGACATGTAGCTGCAGCACACATCGGGTTAATTAACCCGATGTGTGCTGCAGGAGAGCAAGGAGCCAGCGCTAAGCAGTGCGCGCGGCTCCCTGCTCTCTGAACTGTGACATGTAGCTGCAGCACACATCGGGTTAATTAACCCGATGTGTGCTGCAGGAGAGCAAGGAGCCAGCGCTAAGCGCGGCTCCCTGCTCTCTGCACATGTAGCACAGCGACGTTATGATCGCTGCTTCTGCTGTGTTTGACAGCTAAGCAGCGATCATAACAGCGACTTACAAGGTCGCTGTTACGTCACCGAAAATGGTGACGTAACAGCGACGTCGTTGTCGCTGTCGTTTAGTGTGAACCCAGCTTTAGACTAAAAGGTCGTGGGGCCCCGGCCGGTGGCAGCCACGATCTAATAAAAAATTATTGATGTTACTAGTCCGATTAAAAAGGAGGGTGAATTTCTCAAGAAGGAAATTATTTAATAGCTGCAGGAAGTTTTTACAAGGAAGCACTACGGCTGTACCAGCCCGTATATAAAGTCAATCTCCCTGCTTAAGGGTGCCTGCACCGAGGTTAAGGCTTTATTGTTTGTTGAATTTTCACTAGCAGCCACGCTGCACTCATTCACGATCGCTGGTTAGGATTGAATATACCACGCTCCTGACAGGGAGTCTAGCGGTAATTGGATCAGTGCACTGGGGGCCCGTTACAGATCCCCAGTGTAGGTTACCTGACACCGATGCTAACCGAGACGGCTCCGTGAGATGTGGTCCTTGCGTGGAGTAGTTTTTTCTCCTGTCTGGAGAGGAAAAAGTTGATGCTGAGTCTCCGTGTACAAAATCCTCAAATCCAGAAGACAGGATGCCGATTAAACGTTATTGAAGATTACAGGCAATCAGTTACGTAACTGTCTGATTGCTCTTTACTGACTACGGGACCTGTCGGTTCACTGGTAGGTGAACGCCTAAGCAGGTACACGGAGAAGCCCACAATCCAGGGTATTATAGCCTGTAATCTTCAATAACGTTTAATCGGCATCCTGTCTTCTGGATTTGAGGATTTTGTACACGGAGACTCAGCATCAACTTTTTCCTCTCCAGACAGGAGAAAAAACTACTCCACGCAAGGACCACATCTCACGGAGCCCTCTCGGTTAGCATCGGTGTCAGGTAACCTACACTGGGGATCTGTAACGGGCCCCCAGTGCACTGATCCAATTACCGCTAGACTCCCTGTCAGGAGCGCGGTATATTCAATCCTAACCAGGGATCGTGAATGAGTGCAGCGTGGCTGTTAGTGAAAATTCAACAAATAATAAAGCCTTAACCTCGGTGCAGGCACCCTTAAGCAGGGAGATTGACTTTATATACGGGCTGGTACAGCCGTAGTGCTTCCTTGTAAAAACTTCCTGCAGCTATTAAATAATTTCCTTCTTGAGAAATTCACCCTCCTTTTTAATCGGACTAGTAACATCAATAATTTTTTATTAGATCGTGGCTGCCACCGGCCGGGGCCCCACGACCTTTTAGTCTTACTGTGCTTATAAAGTGTATATGATTCGTCCATTGTTATCTACTTGTAGAAACTAATCTTGTTTATTTTGTTAGGGATTAGGAGTAATGGTATTTATAAAATAATTTTCATTCTTATTATTCAGCGCTGGTTTGTGAGATTTTTTAAATGTGAAAAAATCTCTTTTTTATATCATTAACCCTTTTAGGCAATTTTTGGGGAGCTTTTTGCCCTAAAACCAGCTGCAGAATTATAAGCAAGTCTTTTGGGTCAAGCGCTTTCTATTGTCTTAGGACAATTTTTTAACCTGAGATCCATTCAAGCATTTTCCTTTTTTGGCCATCATCTACCTTTGTTCCAGTTGTTCGAGTCCGTAAAAAAGGGAGCACATCGGATTGTCCACGGTAAGTAGTAGACATCTTACTTTTGCTGGTAGATGGTCTATCTTCAGCAGATGGTAATGGAGCTTTGCCACCTTCCCCACGTACAAAACCTTTTTTGCCTTTTCCACCACGCCTCTTCCCCTTTCCACCAGCATCTGTCATTTTGCCACTCATTTTGATTGCGACAAGATTGTGCACTTAAACTATGGTAGTAAAAATTGAGAGGTGGTGTAGATTTCAGCGGTGGTCTAGCTTTATTAACAGCAGAATAAACAACAATAATTATCCCTGACAATGCAACTACGGCCCTTAAACTGCCAGCCTAAATTGCTAGTATAATGGCTTAGTAACAATGAGCTTGGATGTTAAATGCAGACGTGCTGCAAATATCTTTGCACTAGTGGGACACTAATGAAGTCCAACAGCCACTTTTAGGATGCCACTAAGTTCACTCAGTGTTTGCTAGTATAATGGCTTAGTAACAATGAGCTTGAGTGTGCAATGCAGGCAGAGGTGCTGCAAATATCTTTGCACTAGTGGGACAATACAGAAGTCCAACAGCCATGTTTAGGACGCACTAAGTTTCCTCAGTGTTTGCTAGTATAATGGCTTAGTAACAATGAGCTTGACTGTGCAAAGGGCAGGAGGGTACAGTGGCAGGGTTGTGGGTCTCTAGGTAGAGGAAAGGAAGCCTGCCTTTGTATCCCTCCTAATGGGGAAATGCAGCGAGGAAATCCCTGACCTTAGCTACACAGACGCTGTCATCTTGTGTAGCTGTTAAAATCTGTTTTCACGGCCCGGACTGTCACCTATGGCTCTGACCCTGCCGGTATTAGTGTCGCGGGCGGGGAGGAGGGTGTCAGCACACCGCGCTCACCCCTTCTGCTCGGGTCCGGCAGCTGCTCCTGGTGGCTCGAGCTGTAGGCCGGATCCAAAGACATACAGATAGGGACTCTAGATTGTGAGCCCCAATGGGGACAGTATTGCCAATATATGTAAAGCGCTGTGGAATTAATAGCGCTATATAAGTGAATAAAATTATTATTATTATTATTATCCCGGGGTTCCTTGAGCGACACTCCTCGCCCGTGAGTGAAAGGGGGTGTTTGTTGGGTGTGGGGATTGTTATAGTTCGTGACGCCACCCACGGTTGTGGTGATTGCACCACCGCTGCTCAGTGTGGGGGTCCCGGGGATGGTGATGCGGAGCAGCCAGGTGTTGTGTTGCCCCTCCGTGGGTAGGGGTTGGTGATCCCGGGGCCCAGTGAAGAGATGTAAAGTGTAGGGCCTGGAGGGCGCAGGGACGCGGGGGCAGCGCTGTGCCTTGCGGCACTGTGGTACTCACTCAGCCTGAGACTTGGACACAGTTTGTACGGTAAACCAAACGGCTGGTAGGACGGTCCCACAGACGGCTGTGTGTCGCCCTGGGCAAGCCAGGGGACACAGATAACAACACCACTACACCCCACACTCCAGGTAGGCACACCTGCTAACCAGAAACCCTTGTTGCCTCCCTCCAAGAGTCTGTTGATGCACACCAGGGGGTGGGCCAGGCGGTTGGCTCCGCCCACCAAGGAGCTCACAACTCTGGAGGCAGGAAGTTACCAGGCAGATTAGCCCGGGCAGGGCAAGAGAGCAGAACTGTCAGGGAGGAGGAAGTGGAAGGAGTGAGGAGTAGCCCAGGCAGGGGCTAGAGTAAACAACAAGAAGTGAGAGTAAGGAAAGGAAAGTGGAAAAGGAGGAAAGCAAGAAGTGGAGAGAGCGCAGAGAGTGCGCAGAGCCTGAGAGCCCAGCTGTGTGTAGGGCTAGAACAGCAAGGTCAGCGACGGCGGTGACTGTCCGGAGGGGGACCGTTTGGAAGTTCCTGGAAGGACCCCGTTGGCTGTGTGCCCGGTGGTCTGGAGCAGTGTTCCGAAGGACAGTCAGCACCAGGGCAGGGGCCTCTCGGACCCCGGCAAGGCTAGGAGTCGCCCAATTTGCCGAATCCGTCAGTGAAGGGGACGCAGATCCCCCAGCAACAAAGTCCCGATTGACGGCAACAGCCCGACCATTACCGGGGAGACACCGCCACCGCCAAGGCACCAGTTTCCCCAGGGCCAGCGCCTGCGGGCAAAGTGTAGAGCTCCTCCGGCCCAGATTGCAGTCGGGGAGCGGGTAACCGGAGGGAATCCATCGCTACCATCAGTCAAACAGGTGCAAGGAAGAGAGACGTCACCGTCACCTACCGGGAGTGCAGGTGCAACCGTCTGTGGGACCGTCCTACCAGCCGTTGGTTTACCGTACAAACTGTGTCCGTGTCTCAGGCTGAGTGAGTACCACAGTGCCGCAAGGCACAGCGCTGCCCCCGCGTCCCTGCGCCCTCCAGGCCCTACACTTCACATCTCTTCACCGGGCCCCGGGATCACCAACCCCTACCCACGGAGGGGCAACACAACACCTGGCTGCTCCAATCACCATCCCCGGGACCCCCACACTGAGCAGCGGTGGTGCCATCACCACAACCGTGGGTGGCGTCACGAACTATAATCCCAACAAACACCCCCCCCTTTCACTCACGGGCGAGGAGTGTCGCTCGAGACACCCCGGGATCCGGCCCGCAGCTCGAGCCACCAGGAGCAACTGCCGGACCCGAGCAGAAGGGGTGAGCGCGGTGTGCTGACACCCTCCTCCCCGCCCGCGACAACTTGGCGTCACGAACAGGATCTTACCGCTCTGCCGTCTGGTAGAGGTGCGCCTTGTTACCGCCGGAGGTATCCGGCAGAAAAATTTCAGAAGCCGCCATCTTTGGCGCGAAAAGTTCCCGCTCGAGCGTCTTCTCGAGCAGTAGAGGCGCGAAGGCCAAAACTCCGCCCCGAGGGAGGAGGGGCCGGAAAGAGCTAAGGGGGACGCGATGGCGGCTGGCGGCATGTAGTCGCCGCTATAAAAGCAAGGACGCCAGGACCTTGCCAGAAAACCGTTCCTGGAAGCAAACAGCAAAGACACCATGTGGATGCCGTCCCGAAACACCGTGGCCCCCGCACCGGGAACCGCAGCGTGGGTGGAGATCCGGACCGCGCAGCTCCATCTAAGGCTGCAGGTCAAAATGCAGCTCCTCCTGGAGGAGTGGGAGACCGACATGGCGGACGTTTTGGCAGCCGTGCGGAGACGCGAGGAGGAAGCGGAGGAAGGGAGGGTGAGTGACCCACGCCCCTATGTCCCGGAGGGACCGGTCGCTGCGGCTGAGGGACCCGGTCCAAGCCCTCTCCCCCCGTTGCCTCCCTCGCCACCCGTCTCGGAGGCCGTGACCCCGCCACTAGGCCCGCTGCCACCGCAACCGGTAGCGATACCCAGCCCGTCCGCCCCAGCGGACCGACCTGTAGCCGGAGCCCGAAGCAAACCGGAGGCATTGCCATGGAAGGCCCCGAAGATTGTGCCAGAGACAGTCCCCGAGCAGTTCCCCGAGCCGGAGCCGATGACCCGCTCCGAGTAGAAGGTCCAGTTGCGGAAAGCCCCTGTGCCCATCCCCCACACCTCGGCTGAGGTGGCGCCGGGTTGCTGCTGCAAGGCAGCGCCCAAGGCCATGACACCGCGGGATACGCTGCCCACCTTCCTGACAGTGGGTAACGTGCTGGATGTCCCGCGGGGCTCAACCCGTGCGCCGGAGCCATACTGGGACAGGGAGCCGACCAAGCTGGGCCTGGAGATCGCGGAGAGGGAGCGGAGGAAAGCCGAGCTGGTAGCCCGAGCCATCCGGGAAAAGGAGAACTTGCGGCAAGCGACCTTCCGTGTCCGGGGCCCGTTCTACGAGGGGCAGGTGAGGCGGTTTGATATCCGCCGGGGCTACGGGTTCATATACGAACCGGGCCTGGAGGCCGAGGTGTTTGTGGCCCGGCGGGATGTGCATGCTCACCTGCCCGAAGAGCATCCTGGCCGCAATCTTATCCCGGGAGACATGGTGCGGTACACTCGGCACTGCGGAGAGAGGGGGTGGTTTGCCCTGGATGTAAAGCTGAGGGGCAGCCCGGAGAGCAAGATGAGCTCTGCACCCCCTCCCTCGGATGAAGCAGCAGCAGGACCGGAGTAGGGCAATGGAGGCCCGCAGCACCGTCCCCGTAGGGACCAGCACTTTGTTTGTTTGAAAGTTTGTTTGAAGAAGTTTGAAAGTTTTGAAAAATGGAAAAACACTGATTGAACCGAGTTTTCACCTGATTCACCGTGTGATTAGCAACCGGCTGGAGCCGGCACCGTTGTCCCCGTGGGGGCCGTTCAAGTTTAAAAATGCATGGGAACTAGCCATGGACAAGCCCGTGAACTCTGCAGGGCAACCACAAACGTTAGTGGCTTGTAAATATGTTGGGTACCGTTACCGTTTCCGCAATGCCGCCTCCGGGGAGGCAGGTTGGAGGGAGGGCCCTGAGCAGAGCAGGCCAGGGCCCAGCCACCAAAGGAACCGGTGGCTACCCTCTGGAGGGAAGGACAGATCCCGCTCGGGTGACTTGTGCTGGACTGTGGGTCAAGGGGTGCTGCCTGGGTTTTAGGGGAGCATCAGGGCCAGGTTGCTTGGGTGGGAGAGAGCGGAAACCGTGACCGTACACCGTTGAAACGTTAAAAAGTAAAATGTGCCTCCCGTCTTGGGAAGAGTTGATTAAAAATGTTATGCATGTTTGTTTAACCCTGTTATCCCCTTTTTACAGAAAAATAAAACCGGTGTAGGACGGCAGCCCGCGGACGGTCTGCATTTTGCTAAGGGGGAATGTGTCGCCCTGGGCAAGCCAGGGGACACAGATAACAACACCACTACACCCCACACTCCAGGTAGGCACACCTGCTAACCAGAAACCCTTGTTGCCTCCCTCCAAGAGTCTGTTGATGCACACCAGGGGGTGGGCCAGGCGGTTGGCTCCGCCCACCAAGGAGCTCACAACTCTGGAGGCAGGAAGTTACCAGGCAGATTAGCCCGGACAGGGCAAGAGAGCAGAACTGTCAGGGAGGAGGAAGTGGAAGCAGTGAGGAGTAGCCCAGGCAGGGGCTAGAGTAAACAACAAGAAGTGAGAGTAAGGAAAGGAAAGTGGAAAAGGAGGAAAGCAAGAAGTGGAGAGAGCGCAGAGAGTGCGCAGAGCCTGAGAGCCCAGCTGTGTGTAGGGCTAGAACAGCAAGGTCAGCGACGGCGGTGACTGTCCGGAGGGGGACCGTTTGGAAGTTCCTGGAAGGACCCCGTTGGCTGTGTGCCCGGTGGTCTGGAGCAGTGTTCCGAAGGACAGTCAGCACCAGGGCAGGGGCCTCTCGGACCCCGGCAAGGCTAGGAGTCGCCCAATTTGCCGAATCCGTCAGTGAAGGGGACGCAGATCCCCCAGCAACAAAGTCCCGATTGACGGCAACAGCCCGACCATTACCGGGGAGACACCGCCACCGCCAAGGCACCAGTTTCCCCAGGGCCAGCGCCTGCGGGCAAAGTGTAGAGCTCCTCCGGCCCAGATTGCAGTCGGGGAGCGGGTAACCAGAGGGAATCCACCGCTACCATCAGTCAAACAGGTGCAAGGAAGAGAGACGTCACCGTCACCTACCGGGAGTGCAGGTGCAACCGTCTGTGGGACCGTCCTACCAGCCGTTGGTTTACCGTACAAACTGTGTCCGTGTCTCAGGCTGAGTGAGTACCACAGTGCCGCAAGGCACAGCGCTGCCCCCGCGTCCCTGCGCCCTCCAGGCCCTACACTTCACATCTCTTCACCGGGCCCCGGGATCACCAACCCCTACCCACGGAGGGGCAACACAACACCTGGCTGCTCCAATCACCATCCCCGGGACCCCAACACTGAGCAGCGGTGGTGCCATCACCACAACCGTGGGTGGCGTCACGAACTATAATCCCAACAAACACCCCCCCTTTCACTCACGGGCGAGGAGTGTCGCTCGAGACACCCCGGGATCCGGCCCGCAGCTCGAGCCACCAGGAGCAACTGCCGGACCCGAGCAGAAGGGGTGAGCGCGGTGTGCTGACACCCTCCTCCCCGCCCGCGACAGCTGCACCTGCACTCCCGGTAAGTGACGGTGATGTCTCTCTTCCTTGCACCTGTGTTGACTGATGGTAGCGGTGGATTCCCTCCGGTTACCCGCTCCCCGACTGCAATCTGGGCCGGAGGAGCTCTACACTTTGCCCGCAGGCGCTGGCCCTGGGGAAACTGGTGCCCTGGCGGTGGCGGTGTCTCCCCTGTAATGGTCGGGCTGTTGCCGTCAATCGGGACTTGGTTGCTGGGGGATCTACGTCCCCTTCACTGACGGATTCGGCAAATTGGGCGACTCCTAGCCTTGCCGGGGTCCGAGAGGCCCCTGCCCTGGTGCTGACTGTCCTTCGGAACACTGCTCCAGACCACCGGGCACACAGCCAACGGGGTCCTTCCAGGAACTTCCAAACGGTCCCCCTCCGGACAGTCACCGCCGTCGCTGACCTTGCTGTTCTAGCCCTACACACAGCTGGGCTCTCAGGCTTTGCACACTCTCTGCTCTGTCACCACTTCTTGCTTTCCTCCTTTTTCACTTCTCTTACTTTCACTTCCTGTTGTTTACTCTAGCCCTCAGCTAGACTTCACTCTTCCCCTGCCCGGGGCTATCTGCCTGGTTACTTCCTGCCTCCAGAGCTGTGAGCTCCTTGGTGGGCGGAGCCAACCGCCTGGCCCACCCCCTGGTGTGCATCAACAGACTCCTGGAGGAAGGCAACAAGGATTTCTGGTTAGCAGATGTGCCTACCTGGAGTGTGGGGTGTGGTGGTGTTGTGACCTGTGTCCCCTGGCTTGCCCAGGGCGACACATTCCCCCTTAGCAAAATGCAGACCGTCCGCGGGCTGCCGTCCTACACCGGTTTTATTTTTCTGTAAAAAGGGGATAACAGGGTTAAACAACATGCATAACATTTTTAATAAATTCTTCCCAAGACGGGAGGCACATTTACTTTTAAACGTTGCAACGGTTGACGGTTACGGTTTCCGCTTTCTCCCACCCAAGTAACCTGGCCCTGATGCTGCCCCTAAAACCCAGGCAGCACCCCTTGACCCACAGTCCAGGACACGGTACCCGAACGGGATCTGTCCTTCCCTCCAGAGGGTAGCCACCGGTTCCTTTGGTGGCTGGGCCCTGGCCTGCTCTGCTCAGGGCCCTCCCTCCAACCTGCCTCTCCGGAGGCGGCATTGCGGAAACGGTAACGGTACCCAACATATTTACAAGCCACTAACGTTTGTGGTTGCCCTGCAGAGTTCACGGGCTTGTCCATGGCTAATTCCCATGCATTTTTAAACTTTAAACGGTCCCCACGGGGACAACGGTGCCGGCTCCAGCCGGTTGCAAATCACAGCTGACAATCAGGTGAACTTCAGGTAATTTTCTTTTTCATCATCTTTTTCAACTTCAGTAAAACTTTCAAACAACAAACAAGCAGGTGGTCCCAACGGGGACGGTGCTGCGGGCCTCCATTGCCCTACTCCAGTTCCTCTACTAAGGCGGACCCATCCTCTGCCACCAACACATCAAACATGCACTGACATGCCTGCTGTGACAGAGGTACCCGGTACCCATTTCCACCGGTACGCGGAGTATGATAAACCACAGGGCCCCCCACATAGCGGGAACGGTCAATTGCTCCTTCAGCCGCAACAGCGGGCCCGGAGCTGGGGCAGGAGTCGTCATTTCTTGTTCCTGCGTCAGGCGGGTTGCCGCCAGCTGCCGCAGCCTCCTGGTCTCCAGCATCCAACACTTCAGCCCCTTCTGCGGTAACATGGAGCAGCATAGTAGGCGAGCCTATACTGAGGCGCCCCAGACGTGACGGCAAGGGCGATGCATAGGCCGAGACTAGGCCGGGCCCCTCAGCCGCAGCGGCCGGTCCAGATAGGACATAGGGACGTGGGTCACCAGTCGGTTCTGCTACATCTATTCCCCTCTCGCACCTCGGGGCAGTTGTAATCAGCTCCTCCACCACGCTGGTCCACTGCTCCAGCATCCGGAAGATCTGATCCTGCTGTCGTTGGTGGAATTGTATCACCCGGGCCTTCATCCAGGCCACGGTTCCAGGCTCCGGGTCCGGCACAGTCACTGCTGGGACTTCTGGCACTATGCTGTTAAGGGGCCGCGGTTCCAGCGGTTCCCCCTGGTGTACTTCAGGACCGTCTTGGACGTCTGCAGCCGGCTGGTCCGCCTGAGCGGCTGGGCAGGGTATCGCTACCGGTTGGGCTGGTAGCGGGCCTAATGGCGGGGCGGCAGCAACTATCGCGGGTAGCGGGGAGAGAGGCAGGGTGAGCGGAAGCCGGCCGGGCCCCTCAGCTCCAACGGCCGATCCCTCAGGAATACAGGGGCGTGGGTCGCTTACCCGCTCCTCATAATCCTCTTCTGCCTCGCGTCTCCACATAGCAGCCACCACGTCCGCCATGTCGGTCTCCCACTCCTCCAGGAGGGGTTGCATATGAGCCTGCAGACGGTTACTCAGCGGGACGGTCCGGTCCCTCAACCACGTCGCCGTGCCGGGCGCGGGGGCTTCCTCGTTGGGAGTTGGGTCGTACATTTTGGCCAGCGTGCCTTCCAGGAACCCAATATTGCTGCAGAGTCCTGGCGTCCCTGCTTCCATAGCCGCAGCTACATGCGGCCGGCCGCCATCGCGTCCCCCTTAGCTCTTTCCGGCCCCTCCTCTCTCGGGGCGGAGTTTTGGCCTTCGCGCCTCTACTGCTCGAGAAGACGCTCGAGCGGGAACTTTTCGCGCCAAAGATGGCGGCTTCTGAAATTTTTCTGCCGGATACCTCCGGCGGTAACAAGGCGCACCTCTACCAGACGGCAGAGCGGTAAGATCCTGTTCGTGACGCCAAGTTGTCGCGGGCGGGGAGGAGGGTGTCAGCACACCGCGCTCACCCCTTCTGCTCGGGTCCGGCAGCTGCTCCTGGTGGCTCGAGCTGTAGGCCGGATCCCGGGGTTCCTCGAGCGACACTCCTCGCCCGTGAGTGAAAGGGGGTGTTGTTTGGGTGTGGGGATTGTTATAGTTCGTGACGCCACCCACGGTTGTGGTGATTGCACCACCGCTGCTCAGTGTGTGGGTCCCGGGGATGGTGATGCGGAGCAGCCAGGTGTTGTGTTGCCCCTCCGTGGGTAGGGGTTGGTGATCCCGGGGCCCAGTGAAGAGATGTAAAGTGTAGGGCCTGGAGGGCGCAGGGACGCGGGGGCAGCGCTGTGCCTTGCGGCACTGTGGTACTCACTCAGCCTGAGACTTGGACACAGTTTGTACGGTAAACCAAACGGCTGGTAGGACGGTCCCACAGACGGCTGCACCTGCACTCCCGGTAGGTGACGGTGATGTCTCTCTTCCTTGCACCTGTGTTGACTGATGGTAGCGGTGGATTCCCTCCGGTTACCCACTCCCCGACTGCAATCTGGGCCGGAGGAGCTCTACACTTTGCCCGCAGGTGCTGGCCCTGGGGAAACTGGTGCCCTGGCGGTGGCGGTGTCTCCCCTGTAATGGTCGGGCTGTTGCCGTCAATCGGGACTTGGTTGCTGGGGGATCTACGTCCCCTTCACTGACGGATTCGGCAAATTGGGCGACTCCTAGCCTTGCCGGGGTCCGAGAGGCCCCTGCCCTGGTGCTGACTGTCCTTCGGAACACTGCTCCAGACCACCGGGCACACAGCCAACGGGGTCCTTCCAGGAACTTCCAAACGGTCCCCCTCCGGACAGTCACCGCCGTCGCTGACCTTGCTGTTCTAGCCCTACACACAGCTGGGCTCTCAGGCTTTGCACACTCTCTGCTCTGTCACCACTTCTTGCTTTCCTCCTTTTTCACTTCTCTTACTTTCACTTCCTGTTGTTTACTCTAGCCCTCAGTTAGACTTCACTCTTCCCCTGCCCGGGGCTATCTGCCTGGTTACTTCCTGCCTCCAGAGCTGTGAGCTCCTTGGTGGGCGGAGCCAACCGCCTGGCCCACCCCCTGGTGTGCATCAACAGACTCCTGGAGGAAGACAACAAGGATTTCTGGTTAGCAGATGTGCCTACCTGGAGTGTGGGGTGTGGTGGTGTTGTGACCTGTGTCCCCTGGCTTGCCCAGGGCGACACATTAGCCCTTAAAAGGACTAATAGAAACTTCTATCCCTATTCTGTATAGCGCTGTGTATAGAGCGTACACAGCAGTATCGGAGACAGGAGCTACGCCAGCGGTGACTGACACCCAGACGCTGAAGAGATAATGGCGTCCGGACGGGCAGATACTCGTTTTTATAATGCAGGGACATAGGATGTCCATGTCACATCACACATGCCGTGGCTTCTCTGGCTAAAAGTCCACTTAGCTGTGTGTGTGTCTGGGATTGGCTGACATGCTGGCCCTCCCCACTACACGCGCGCGCTTAGGGAAGGAAGAGAAGGAAAAAAAAAATGGCGATCGCCATTATCCAAACAGCAGTGATCTGAATGTGCTGTTCCCGCACACTATACACTGAAATGTCATAATAGTGTGAGTCACAGAGTGACTTACACTATTACAGCGGAAAGCCAGCTAGTAATTAGCTGGTCTTTTTGCTGCTAGAACCGTTCTCAAACGTATCTAGAACTATCGAGCTTTAGCAAAAAGCTCGAGTTCTAGTTCGATCTAGAACAGCCCCCAAAATCACTCGAGCCGCGAACTGGAGAACCGCGAACCGCGCTCAACTCTAATGTTGACCCTTATTCACAAACTATAACACCTGTTGTTATAGACAATGAGGAACATACTGATGACGATGAGACGCAGATACCAGATTGGGATGACAACTTAAATATTCTGTCAGGGCAAGAAGAGGCTCGGTCTGAGGGTGAGGGGAGTGCAAACACAACAATTGATGAGGAAGTTCTAGATCCCACCTACTATCAACCCACAGTCAGGCACTCGAGGAGGTCAACAGAGGCGGTGGAGGAGGATGCAACTGACGATGAAGTTACCTTGCGCCTTCCTGGACAGAGTCGCAGTACTGGTAGCACGTCTACAACTGCATCATCAGCCACCACTCTGCCTGTGAGCACTAGTCGGGGGGGCTCAGCAGGTCACATGCCCTCTAAGCTTTGCCTAGCCTGGTCCTTTTTTGACATAGCAAAAGATCGCCCAAATTATGTGATCTGTAAAATTTGTCGTGATTCTGTTAGTAGAGGGCAAAACCTCAGCAGTTTGACAACTTCTTCCATTAATCGTCACATGAATAAATATCATATGTCCCAGTGGGAAGCTCACCGTGCTGCAACGCGGTCTAGCGGAGCGAACCATCCACCGCCTGCCCCTTCCAGTGCATCCGCGCGCTCTTCATCTTTTAGGACTGTGGGGACAGCTGTCACACCTGGTTTTCTACGCACAACTTCCACCACTGTAACCGCAACAGGCAGTTTGCTTGGTAGGTCGTCAGTTGGTTTGGAAGGGGAAACAAGTGCGTGTGTAGAGCTCTCTCAGACATCAATAGCACCAACGTTGGATGAAGGCAACATCATGTCTACGCCTGCACTTTCCTCACAAACCTGCATTTTTCCAGGGACACCCTACTCAACACCGTCTACACACAGCAGCCAGATCTCTGTCCCTCAGATGTGGACAAATAAAAGGCCATTTCCTGCGACCCATGACAAAGCTAAGAGGTTGACTTTATCCCTCTGTAAGCTCTTGGCTACCGAAATGCTGCCTTTCCGCCTGGTGGACACACAGGATTTTAGAGACCTTATGTCTGTCGCTGTGCCCCAGTACCAGATGACCAGTCGCCACTACTTCTCTAAGAAAGGTGTGCCCGCGCTACACCAGCATGTCGCACACAACATCACCGCTTCCTTGAGAAACTCTGTGTGTGAACGGGTGCATTTCACCACCGATACTTGGACCAGTAAGCATGGACAGGGACGTTACATGTCGCTGACTGGGCACTGGGTAACTATGGTGACAGATGGTGAAGGGTCTGCTGCACAAGTCTTGCCGTCCCAACGACTTGTGTGTCAATCCTCTGTCTGTCCAAGTTCCGCCACTGCTTCTGCCTCCTCCACCCTGTCTGCGTCCTCCACCTCCACCCCAAGCCTGCCTGGTCAGGCCACCAGCGTTCTAACTGCGCAGAAGGAATCACGCACCCCTCATTACTATGCTGGCAGCAGAGCGCAACGGCATCAGGCGGTCTTTAGCTTGAAATGTCTTGGAAATAAGAGTCACACAGCGGCTGAGTTGTGGGCAGCTCTGGAGACTGAGTTTAATAAATAGTTGTCTCCACTCAACCTGCAGCCTGGTAAGGCCGTGTGCGACAGTGCTGCAAACCTGGGTGCGGCCCTTCGCCTGGGCAAGGTGACACACGTGCCTTGTATGGCTCACGTGTTGAACCTTGTTGTCCAGCAATTTTTAACACACTATCCCGGCCTAGATGGCCTCTGAACAGGGCACGAAAACTGTCTGCTCACTTCCGCCGTTCAACCGCTGCAGCTGAGCGAGTTGCATCACTCCAGAAGTCTTTCGGCCTGCCGGTTCATCGCCTGAAATGCGATGTGCCGACACGCTGGAATTCGACTCTCCACATATTACAGCGACTGTGGCAGCACCGTCGAGCCCTGGTGCAATACGTCATGACGTATAGCCTGGGCCAACGAGATGCAGAGGTGGGGCAGATCACCCTGATGGAGTGGTCTCAGATGAAGGACCTATGCACCCTTCTGCACAGTTTCGACATGGCGACGAATATGTTTAGCGCTGACAATGCCATTATCAGCATGACAATTCCAGTCATTTACATGCTGGAGCACACGCTAAACACTATTCGGAGTCAGAGGGTGGGACAACAGAACGGGGAGCAACTACAGGAGGATTCATATGTGTAAGAGACAACAACATCACCAAGGTCCAGACGTTCATCATCACCAACGCAGCAGGCATGGGACCATGGGGGACAGGGATCAACAAGGGCGCATGGTAGCAGGCGAAATGTTGAGGGAGGTGCAGGAGAACATGAAGAAATGGAGGACGAACTGTCCATGGACATGGAAGACTCAGCGGATGAGGGAGACCTTGGTCAAATTTCAGTTGAAAGAGGTTGGGGGGAGATGTCAGAGGAAGAAAGAACGGTTAGCACCTCTATGCCACAAACACAGCGTGGACTTGGTCCGCATGGCTGCGCAAGACACATGAGCGCCTTCTTGCTGCACTACCTCCAACATGACCCTCGTATTGTCAAAATTAGAAGTGATGATGACTACTGACTTGCCACACTATTAGATCCCCGGAACAAGTCCAAATTTTGTGACATTATTCCAGCCATAGAAAGGGACGCACGTATGCAGGAGTATCAGCAGAAGCTGTTACTCGATTTAGCTCGGCTTTTCCACCAAACAACCGTGCAGGTGCAGGGAGTGAATCTCCCAGTTGTAACTTCACAAACATGGGACTGTCTCGTCATCAACAGTCAAACCGTACCAGTAGGACCGTATCTGGTGCTGGTAACAGCAATTTTATGGAATCTTTTCATAATTTTTTTAGACCGTCCTTTGCAAGGCCACCAGAGACAACAAGTCTGACACATAGTCAACGGCTGGAGAGGATGATACAGGAGTATCTCCAAATGAACATTGATGCCATGACTTTGCAAATGGAGCCTTGCTCCTTTTGGGCTTCAAATCTAGAAAAATGGCCAGAGCTCTCCAGTTACGCCTTGGAGATTTTGTCGTGTCCAGCTGCCAGCGTTGTCTCTGAACGTGTCTTCAGTGCTGCTGGGTGTGTGCTGACAGATAAGCGCACGCGTCTGTCCAGTGACAATGTGGACAGACTAACGTTCATCAAGATGAACAAGTCATGGATCCACAAGGAATTTACTACCCCTGTGTCATCCTGGGGAGAGTAAATGCTTGTGGATTTGGAATGTGCTTGATGCAAATCTACCTGTGATGTGTACAACTGGGGCACAAGTGCTGCCACTGAAGGGGTGGGTGTGTGTGGGGTACAATTTTTGGAAAAAAGGGAGACTCCGCTTGGAGTAACCCTTGCTTGCAGTGTTTCTAAAAATGATCCAAGATGAACAGATCTGGGATCAGCAAAGACTTAGCTATCTACCCCGGGGTCATCCTGGGGACGGTTAAGTATGGCGTATTTTTGAATGTGCTTGATGCAAATCTACCTGTGAAGTGTACAACTGGGGCACAAGTGCTGCCACTGATGGGGTGGGTGTGTGTGTGGCCCAATTTTTGGAAAAAGGGAGACTCCGCTTTGAGTCACCTTGCGGTCTTTTACATCATTTTAGAAGGGCATGCCATGCCTATATCTGTGTCTCCTCCTCTTTTTCATTGTCCAGCTCTTTTGTTTTCGCATGAGTATATGTCCTTGTCACTTTCGCATGTGTTTGTGTTGTGTTGTGAGTTGTTTGTCACCTTTTGGACACCTTTGAGGGTGTTTTCTAGGTGTTTTTATGTGTTTGTGATTGCCTGCCATTGTTTTCTATGCGGTTCGAGTGGTTCGCCGAAACGGTTCGCCGAACCGAACTCGAACGAGACCTCCGTACGGCGAACCAAACTCAAGCCGAACCACGGCCGGTTCGCTCATCTCTAGTCAAGGGTTGAGAAGAAGTTAGCAGTTCTCAGCGCAGCTAGCGACTCTTCGATACGGGGGAGAAGATAGGCATCTTTATGCGTGATCTGGTTGATCTTCCGGTAATCCACACACATTCGCATGGTGCCATCCTTCTTCTTTACAAGCACCAGTGGGGCCGCCCAGGGACTACAACTATCCCGAATGACCCCTGCCTCCTTCATGTTCCTCAACATGTCTTTGGCGCATTGATAATGTGCTGGCAGGATAGACCTATATCTTTCTTTAATGGGTGGATGTACACCTGTAGGTATATGGTGTTGAACCCCCTTAATCCTCCTGAAATCTAATGGCTGCTTGCTGAAAACCTGTTCATACTCTTGCACCACCCTGTATACCCCCTCTTTGTGATGCGTGGGTGTGGCGTCAGTGCCTACATGTAATTTCTGGCACCACTCTTCTAACTGTTCATGGGGGGTATGGTTACTGGCACGGGATGCTGAGGTAGGAGGGACGGCTTCGTGAATGGTGTGAGGGTCTAGGGTGAGCCTAACCTTCAATGACCTCACTGCTTCACCACCGTGCGGAGCTGCCGCCCCACCACCGTGCAGAGCTGCCGCCCCACCACCGTGCGGAGCTGCCGCCCCACCACCGTGCGGAGCTGCCGCCCCACCACCGTGCGGAGCTGCCGCCCCACCACCGTGCGGAGCTGCCGCCCCACCACCGTGCGGAGCTGCCGCCCCACCACCGTGCGGAGCTGCCGCCCCACCACCGTGCGGAGCTGCCGCCCCACCACCGTGCGGAGCTGCCGCCCCACCTACACCCCACCTACTGTCTCCTCCCCAAAATCCTTTAGGATGTAAGCCCGCAAGGGCAGGGCCCTCTTCCCCCTGTGCTAGTCTGTCTATTGTAACGTGCACATGTATTCTGTATGTAACCCCCTCATGTACAGCACCATGGAATCAATGGTGCTCTATAAATAAACAATAATAATAATAATAATAATAACTTCTTCCTCCCCACAATTCAGCACTCTCACAGGCACTCTCCCCTTTTTGACATCAACCACCCCTCTGGCCGCCATTACCGTGGGCCAGTGTTCGAAAGGCGTGGGCTCCACCATCGCCGGGTAGTTGCACCCCTGGGGGCCTACTGCTGCCCTGCACCAAATCATCATCTCACTTCGGGGTGGCACTACAAAGGGGGCCACATCCATCACCCTCACTCCACCAATCTCTCCACCAGTTGAGTTCACCTGCTGCCGATAAAGAAGGGCCCAGATCTCACGCTGCACAGCCCTCTGTCTGCCTCCTCCTGCTGTGGCGGCCAACTGCTGCAACAGAGTCAGCACCTCACTCATACAATGCTCCATTACATTGGTCCCTAAGATTACTTTCGGGGTATGATCACTGGGTTCATTCATTACCATAATCATCCCTTGATTCTTTAACTCCGCACGTCCCACAGTCAGGGTCACTTGCTTGTATCCCACCTGGCTTAGCGGGAGTCCATTGGCTGCGACAAGGGTCAGGCTATCATCAGAGGGGGCAAGTTCGTCAGTACCCCAATACTGCTGGTACAGTGTATATGGTATAGTGGTTACCTGTGATCCTGTGTCCAAGAGGGCCATGAGCGGGATGCCGTCCACTGCCAGGGGGATGATGGGGCAAGCTCCGACGTACCAGTCTCGCCAATCGGGGGGGCCGTTGGTGTCTACTCCTGAGGATTGGCCCTTGGCCCCAGGGGTTGCTCGTTTAAGGGGCACCGCCTAGAGTAGTGGCCAGGCTTGCTGCACCAGTAACAAATAGGAGGCCCATCATTGGTCCTTCTCCGCTGCATCCAGGGGACGTCCTCCGGGCTGTCGGCGAGCTGGATCCTCCCTGGGGGCTTGACTCTCGTCGGAAGCTGGAGTGCGGCGAGGATCTTGGCTAGGTCTCCATCCATGCAGTGGACCTGGGCAGCTAGCTCCTCTATCATCCCGACGGGCGCTGCGGGGTCGGTAGAGCCGCGAGAGGAGGTGCCACAGTAATGGGAGCGGTTTCGGCCGGCCATGGGGCCGCCTCAGGAGCATCTGGCGTTGGGGCCTGCAGGGCCTTGATGGCCCGCTCCTTCAGCACTGCAAAGTCCAGATTGGAGTGTTCTAGGGCCCATAGCCGTAGCTGCTTGCGGTCTTCCGCAGACCCCAGCCCTTGCAGGAATTGTTCCACTAGCATCTTATTACTGTCCGCATAGTTAATAGTGTCCATCCGCTTCAGCATACGGAGGGCTGTTTGCAGGCGCAGGGCATAGTCTCTTATATTATCCGCAGGCCGCTGTCGACACTGATAGAACTGCATCCGCAATTCCGCTTCTTTGCGGGTCTCAGAAGCGATTTGGAGTTTCTCAAAAATGGTTGTCACTGAGGCCCGATCCGCGTCGGTCCAGGTCTCCGTCTCCTGCTCAGCCGCGCCGGTTAGCTGCCCCAGCACTACCGCTGCCCGTTGCCTGTCAGTCAAGGGATATAAATCGAGGACTGGGCTAATCTTTTTCCGGAACACCTGCAAATCATCAGGCTTCCCATCGTACTGCGGCAGCCAGGTAGCACCAGGCACATAGGGCAGGGAGAATGGCATTACCTGGGCGACCGCTGGACCCGCGGCCTCTCCCGCTCTTGCTGCCGGAGCACGGGCTATCCCGTTTCCATCTACGACCGCTGCTGCGGCTGCGACCGCCGCTCCTCCAACGGCTCCATCGGGCGCAGACATCTTTTTCCCGTACCCCCTTGGTTCTTTCTAGCACTTCCGCTTGTTGGGGCGGGGCTTCGCTTTCGCACCTTCCCTGCTCGGGGAAGACGCTCGAGCGGGAAATCTTCACGCCAAAGATGGCGGCGCTCTCAATTTTTCGGCCGGACGCCTTCGGCGGGGACTGCAAGGCGCACTTCTACTGGTAAGTAGATCGGTTCTATCCTGTTCGTGACGCCAAGTTGTCGCGGGCGGAGGGGACGCGCTCAGCACGCTCGGGTGCGGAGCTTCTGCTGCTGGTGCTCGGTGGCTCGAGCGGGGGACCGGACCCGGGGACTCGAGCAGCGCTCCTCGCCCGTGAGTGAAAAGGGGTGGTTTTGGTTAGGGAGATTGTTCGTGACGCCACCCACGGGACGTGGTGATGATGACACCACCGCTGCTGGTGACGGGGATCCCGGGAAAGATGGTGGGGTGCAGCTGAGATGTTGTCCCCTCAGTAGGTAGGGGGTTTGGTGATCCCGGGGCCCGGTGGTGTAACGGGGAGGCCGGATGGCTGGGGTGCAGGGACTGCGTGGCGCGGTGCCGGACGGCACTGGTGTACTCACTCAGACGATCACTGACAAAGTCTCTGGTAAACCAAAACGGCCGGATGGACGCGTCCCGCAGCCGGCTGCAGTGTTGATGTTGTGCTCTCCCCGGACGGCTGATGGTGGCTGTCTTTCCCTGCACCTTTGAAAATGTTCTTGACTCCTGTGGTTGCCCACCGGTAGTCCGCTCCCCGGCGTATAGGTGCCGTAGGAGCCCGTTTTGCCCGCAGGCGCTGGCCCTTGGATCTCTAGCCTGTGGCGGTGGCTGTATATCCTCTCTGGGTGGACAGTTGCCTTCAATCGGGACTTGGTTGTTACGGAACCCCGGGGGTTCCTGTCACATTCGGATTTGACTATTGACGGCGGCTCCAAGCCTGGTCGGGGTCCGATGGCCCTGCCTGTGTGCTTAACTTCACTCCGTTCCCCGGTCCGGTACCGGCGGGCCGACGCCCGACCCCGGTCCTTACGGCTCTGCGGAGTTCCACCAACTCCTGCAGACGGCCACCACCGTCTGCCAACCTTGCTGTCAGTGCCTGGGCTCCAACCCAGATACTTCAGGTGTTCACACCTCTCACTTTCACCTCCAAGTCTGATCTGACACCTTTTCCCTCCTCCAGGCCTGTGAACTCCTCGGTGGGTGGGGCCAACTGCCTGGCTCCGCCCTACCTGCTGTGGACATCAGGCCCTGGAGGGAGGCAACAAGGGTTTTTGGTTTGGCTGGTGTAACTGCCTAGGGTGGGGGTGTGTATGTTGGTATGTATGTGACCGCCTGGCTAGTCCAGGGCGTCACACATATAGTGCACAGGATTAAGTACACCACGTTGGAAGAGGAACATGTGAATTTCCCAGGAATCTTATAGTTCTTCTGTGTGTTAGGGATCTGTATCCAGTCTTTCATCTCTACATGAGAGCAGGTTTTGCAGCTCTTTACACTGCAAGGATAAGATCCTCTAGGTGTGTCTGAGGGCATTGAGCTTCAAATCATGATGCTCCTTAAATTAGGAGGTTGCCTGTAGCACAGCAATGGAGGATCTTTGAATATTGTTTTTAACCGGTTATGTTTATGTAGAATGTGGTGATGTTTCTTGGCCGTACTTCTCAGTACCTCAAGCTGTGGGTTGTAGGCCACCACCAGAGGTACTCGACTATTAATGTAGAATGTTTTGAAGTTTCTTGGCCGAATGTAGAATATGGTGAAGTTTCTTTATTTACAAGAACACATGTCTGTGTTGGTCACAACCAGTCCTGTGACCATGGTCCATGTTTACTACTATATATGTAACGAAGTCCATGTACCAGGTTGTACACACTATAAAAATCTTCTCGTTATTCAGGTAACTTTTCTCTTTTTATTCAAACCCTGTTGATTAGACACTTATCTTCTAACTTTTTCTATATGAAAAATAACAAACTTAGGAAAATAATAAACGAAACACAGATACCTACCGTATTTTTCGGACCATAAGACGCACTTTTTTCCCCCCAAATGTTGGGGGAAAGTGAGGGGTGCGTCTTATGGTCTGACTATAAGGCTGCGGGGAATGAGGGTGCCGCGGTGCAGCGGGTCATCGGCGGCACGAGCAGGCTGTAACAGCCTGCCGTGACCACGTGGGCCCGCTCATTACATATGCACGCCCATCCTCCCGCCCATCATCTCTCAGCGAAAAATAATTAGCAGCCGGCCGTGATCACCCCTGGCAACTACAGCCTGGAGTGATCATGTGCGGCTGTATTCACTGCCCCCCGTGCATCATTATCAGCGCGGGGTGCAGTGAATCAGTGTACTCACCCGTCACCGTGTGTGGAGCCACCCCCTTGCAGCATCGCGTCTTCCTGTCTGTGCCGGCGGTCAGCTGATCTGGACACTAGCTGCGCGCACCGCGATGACGTCATCGCTGTGCGCGCCGCTAGTATCCACCAGAATCGATCAGCTTACCGCCGGCACAGACAGGAAGACGCGATGCTGCAGACACCGGTGACGGCTCCACACAGCGGCGCTGCAGCTGAGACAGAGATCGGTGCTTCAGGGAGTGAGGAAGGGTAAGTATAAACGTTTATTTTTTTTTTCCTGTGCCACAGGATACACGCCATTTACCAGGATGGGGGCATATCATGAGCAGGATGGATGGGGGCATATCATGAGCAGGATGGATGGGGGCATATCATGAGCAGGATGGATGGGGGCATATCATGAGCAGGATGGATGGGGGCATTTCATGAGCAGGATGGATGGGGGCATATCATGAGCAGGATGGATGGGGGCATATCATGAGCAGGATGGATGGGGGCATATCATGAGCAGGATGGATGGGGGCATATCATGAGCAGGATGGATGGGGGCATATCATGAGCAGGATGGATGGGGGCTTATCATGAGCAGGATGGATGGGGGTATATCATGAGCAGGATGGATGGGGGGTATATTATTAGCAGGATGGGGGGTAAATGAGCAGGATTATATACAAGGCAGGAGGATCCTTATCAGAATGGGGTACCTTAGTAGAAAATGTGGGAACATTACCCCCATAACAGTGTCAGCAGCAGATCCTCGCCCCATAACAGTGTGTCATGACCATATTTTTTGGTTAAAATTTTATTTTCCTCCTCTAAAACCAGGGTGCGTCTTATGGTCAGGTGCGTCTTATAGTCCGAAAAATACGGTAATACTCAGTAATAGCATTACACATTTTACTGGTACCATTAGCATTCTTCCCTGTACCTTCGTGGGGTCGACCTTTTCAGTTCCGAACCCTCATCCCCCTCTTGTGACATGACTAGATCGCCTACAGGTTCCTTAGCCTCATTACTAGGTGTAGCTGGTAGGACTCTACGTGTGCGTGGCAAGGAGACAAGTGCTACTCTAGGTGTTGAAGTGGCTGCAGTGTCAGTAAGCCTTTCCTGTTCTGGTTCTTCCACGGGTTGTGGGAATGTTAATACAGGGACTATTACTGCTCCATTCTGCATAGGCCAATCTTCCGGAAAGTCACCCAGAATAGTTCGGATTATTCTCTTCCTTCGTTCCACCACTTGAGGTTGGGGTTGAGGCTCATCTGCTACTCATAAGGGATCTGGACATCTTTTCAGGTGGTCTCGGGAGACAGTAGCCGTGGTCCTTCCCTGGTCCTTGCTAATTAGGCAGATCTTCTGGTTGTCGAAGTCGGAGGGTTGTACCACATATGGCTCCTTTTCCCATTGGTCATCTAATTTGTGCAGCTTTCTCTTTCTTTTCAACGCACTTCTGAATCTGTTTGTACTTGATCTGGCGACGTGAGTCCCAATCCGCTCTGGGCAAGTAGGTTTCAGGCAACTCAACCTCCATCTCTAAGTCCACGGGAAGTCTTCCAGGTCTGGCTCTCATCAAGTAAGCTAAGGTACACTTGGTGGATTCCACCGGGATGTTGTTATAGATGTCCACAAGGTCTGGTAGCTTTTCAGGCCACTGGTTCCGCTCTTCAAGAGGAAGAGTCTTCAACAGATTGATCACTAGGTGGTTCATCTTCTCACACATCCCATTCGTCTGTGCATGATAGGTTGTGGTGCGTATTTTCTTGCACCCGTACAGACTGCAGAACTCCTGGAAGATTTCAGCCTCAAATGCGGGACCTTGATCAGTAAGGACTCGATCGGGATACCCATGCGGCCTACAGAAGTGCGCTAGGAACACCTTTGCCGCGGTGCTGGCAGTCAAATCTTTAACGGGTACCACTACCAAGAACCGTGAATAGTGGTCGACCATCATGAGCGCATACGTATACCCACTCCTGCTGGGGGTTAACTTGACATGATCGAGAGCCACAATCTCCAGGGGCTGTTTGGTGACAATCGGCTGAAGTGGTGCTCGTTGACTGGTGCCATCCTGCCTTCTCAAGGCACAGGGACCGCAATTCCTAAACCAGGCTTCTATGGAGTCTCTCATTCCTATCCAGTAGAAACGACTTCTCAGCAACATTTCCAGCTTCTTCCATCCGAAGTGCCCAGCTCCATCATGGTACGCTTCCAGCACCACCGGGACATACGCCCGAGGTATCATGATCTCACAGATCCTCTCATGGGTCTTGGGGTTGGTTAAGCTTCTGCACAATTTGCCTTGATGGAGATAAAGACGACTTTGGTCCTGCCACAGTTTCCTGGCTTTTTCTGGGGCGCCTGGTTCAAGGCAGGCACCAGGTCTGGCCAGCAGTACCTTAACTAATCTGATTGCAGGGTCACCATCTTGGGCTTCCTGCCAACCGTGATGAGGCAAGTGATCACAGGTAATTTCTTGTTGATGGGCATATGGTCGAAGCCGCTCTCTGGGAACGGGCTGATGGAATGCAGGCAATTTAATCTCCTCCAGGCCATCTTCATCTCTCCCGTCATCAAACAGATGAGGCATCCTGGACAGTGCATCAGCGTTAGTGTTCTTGCGGCCAGCCCTGTATTTTATGATAAAATCATAATTTTCTAACCTTGCGACCCATCGCTTTTCCAAGGCTCCCAGCTTCGCTGTATCTAGGTGAGTCAATGGGTTATTGTCTGTGTACACAGTGAACTTGGCGGCAGCAAGATAGTGCTTGAACCTTTCCGTCAAAGCCCATACAAGTGCCAGGAACTCCAGTTTGAAAGAACTATAGTTCTCCGGGTTCCTCTCCGTGGGCCTTAGTTTCCGGCTGGCGTAGGATGTCACCTTCTCCTTGCCCTTCTGCACCTGTGACAGGACGGCTCCAAGCCCCATGTTACCAGCATCCGTGTACAGTATAAACGGGAGACCGTAGTTGGGATACACCAGAATTTCATCCCCTGTCAGGACAGACTTCTTCTGCTCAAAAGATTCTTCTTGTTCCTTGCCCCATTGGAACGGAGGGCCCGAGGACTTGCCGTGCACTGTTTGTCCCACCAGAAGGTACTACAAGGGGGCCGCAATCTGCGTGTACCCCTTGACAAACCCCATCAAGCCCAGGAACTGCCGCACCTCTTTGACGGTTTTGGGACTTGGCCAGTTCTGGATAGCTGTAATTTTCTCCGGATCCGGTGCCACACTTTCAGCACTGACCACATGCCCCAAGTACTGTACCTTAAGCTTCAGCAGGTGGCACTTGGATGGCTTGAGCTTCATCCCATACTTAGACAGTGCCTCAAATACCTCTGACAAGTGTTGCAGGTGCGCCTCGTACGTTTTGGAGTATTCAATAACGTCGTCCAGGTAGAGCAAGATGGGTCTTGAAATTGCAGTGGTGCAAACAGCACTCCATGAGCCTCTAGAACGTTCCCGGTGCATTGAACAGCCCTAATGGCATGCTATTGAATTCAGACAGTCCCATCGGGGTAGCGAATGCGGTCTTCTCCCGGTCTTCCTCAGCAACAGGCACCTGCCAGTATCCGCTAGTGAGATCAATTGTAGAAAAGTATGTAGCAGATTTTAAGGCAGCCAACGATTCCTCAATGCGGGGCAAGGTGTAGGCATCTATGCCGCCCCCGCGACAGCCGACAGGCTGCTTGGATCCGGATCCGCAGTGGCTCGAGGGGTCTCCGGACCCGAGGCAGGGTTGTGCGGATGCTCGAAAATGAAAAAGGGGAAGAAAGGGTGAATTGGATAGTGTTCGTGATGCCACCCACGGGTCGTGGTAAAACGATATACCATCGCTGCTGAATTTAGGAGACAGAGAGAGCACCCGGGAGCGATGGGATGGCAGCTGGAGATGTTAACCCCTCCGTGGGCAGGGAAAGGGGTCCCGGGGCTCGGTGCTGGGCAGGCTGGGGACCCGTTGGAAACAAAGGGGAACAACATACTCACACAGTCCAGAGATGCTGACACGGACACCGGGTAAACCAAAGTCTTGAATGCCCTGCAGCCTTAGTCCGAGCACGCTGGGTCCATGCCCTTTTGGCGTTGCTGGTTGGTCTGTAGCCTTGTCCCTTGGCACTGTGTTTAACTTGGTGGATCCCTTTCACCTAAGACTACTTGGGTCCCGCTCACCTGCGTGGCTAGCAATGTGAGCCTGCTCTCAGGGTTCACGCTTGGGATTTTCTGGACGATTTTGGGAAGTCCTATCCCCCTCGTTGCGCTAGTACCCCGATTTTGGAGCGGGTGGAGAGCGGTTCATGAAGATTCAGTTTCAGATAAGTGAACAAGGAAAATTATATACAAGAGCAAAAAAAATCATATATGCATGAACATAAAATATTTTTTTTTTTTTTTATAAAAAAAACCCCCCAAAAAACAAAAAGACACATAAAACACTCTTTTATCCGGGAAGTACATGCAAATGTGACGCCCTGGGCAAGCCAGGGGTCACAGGTAATGACATCACCACACCCTACACCCCGGTTAGGTACACCTAAGCTAGACCTGAAACCCTTGTTGCCTTCCTCCAGGGGCTGATGTCCACACCAGGGGGTGGAGCCAGGCGGTTGGTCTCCACCCACCGAGGAGTTCACAGTCCTGGAGGCGGGAAAACCAGGCAGTTTAGCTCAGGCAGAGCTTGAGTTCAGAGAGAGATTAGAGTTGGAAAGGAAAGAGAGCAGTTTGAGAGGTGAAAGTGGAAGGAGGAAAAGTGACAGTTTGAAAGCCTGAAGTTAGTCCGGGTGTGTGCCCCGGACAGAGACAGCAAGGTTAGCAGATGGCGGTGACCGTCTGCAGTGGAGGCTGATCGGAGTTACCGTAAGGACCGCGGACGGGTGGTGGCCCGGCGGTACCGGACCGATACACAAGGAGAAGCCAGCACCATTGGCAGGGGCCTTTCGGATCCCAGCAAGGCTTGGAGTCGCCGTAAATTTGCCAAATCCGTCAGTGAAGGGGACCTCCGGGTCTCCAAACAGCTAAGTCCCGATTGAAGGAAACAGTCCAACCGTATGAGAGAGACACCGCCACCGCCAAGGCACCAGTTTCTCAGGGCCAGCGCCTGCGGGCAAAGAGGGGCTCCTCCGGCCCATATCCAAGTCGGGGAGCGGGTTACCGGTGGGAATCCATCGCTACCAACATTGAACATAGGTGCAGGGAAAGAGACAGTCACCGTTAACTACCGGGGAAAAGCAACAGCAGCCGTCCGTGGGAACCGTCTTTCCAGCCGTGTGTTTTACCGAGAACTGTGTCATCGTCTCAGGCTGAGTGAGTACCACCGTGCCGTGAGGCACAGCGCTGCCCCGTGACCCTGCACCTCACCAAGCCCTGCACCGGGCCTGCCATCCCTCATCCTCCACCCTATCACTGGGCCCCGGGACAACCACCCCCTACCCACAGAGGGGAGAACTAACAACTTTGCTGCTCCCTGTCACCGCTCCCGGGATCCCCATACAGAGCAGCGGTGGTGTTACCAAAAATCACCACAACCGTGGGTGGCGTCACGGACAATAAATCCCCAAAATCAATCCCCCTTTCACTCACGGGCGAGGAGCGCCGCTCGAGTCCCCGGGATCCGGCCCATCGCTCGAGCCACCGAGCAGCCACAGCAGCAGCGGCGGCCGGACCCGAGCAGTGGGAGAGCGCAGCGTCTCCTCCTCCGCCTGTGACACAAACATTATCTACCAATATTTAATAATGAAACATGACATCTTGTTTCAGATTAAGACCATTGGGTATTCTAGTTCTATCTGTCTGATTTTTGGCAAGTGGTGATTGTTCACACTCAGTCATCAGTCCTGTCCACAGGCTATTAATCCAAACAGCACTTGCCTGGGCCTGTCCCGCCCACAGCCATGACTGAGTCGTGGGTACAGGATAGAAAAGCATCAGGTAAGTGCTGTTTCTAATGGATAAAACGTTCTGCTTTTAATGTGTGAGGCCGCATGGCACCCATTAAATAAAATGAAATATAGAGTAGGACTGCCCCATGAGATTTGCCGTGACGTGGCGGGGTAGCTCAAAAGATTGCAATTTTTTGCCAAAAATCTCTTTATCAAGTACAGTTTAGAAATTGTGCAGTCTATTTTTCTGACTGTTGCAATTAATATACCTAGAAATAGGATATGTGGCAGTCTCACCAGTGTTAAGGGGGGGTTACACGCAGCGATATTGCTAGCGATGTCTCGGGTGACAGAACCTGCCCCCGTCGTTTGTGCGTCACGGGCAAAGCGCTGCCCGTGGCGCACAATATCGTTAGGCCCTGTCACATGGACTTACCTGCCTAGCGACGTCGCTGTTGGTGGCAAACCGCCTCCTTTCTAAGGGGGCGGTTCGTTCGGCGTCACTAAGCGGCTGCTCAATAGAAGCGGTGGGGCGGAGATGAGCGGCTGTAACATCCCGCCCACCTCCTTCCTTCCTCATTGCCGACATCAGCCAGACCTCTGAAACCAAATCTGATTACGGATTTTTTAGTCCCAAAATCATCCACAAAAAAGAGAAAAAACACCGTAGAGGAACAAGAGCAGGACTCAAGTCAAAACAAAAGAGAGAAAAGGATTATCTAAGTGCCACAGCTAGAGATAAAATTACTGACATTTCATCTCATGGGATCCCCCAGAAATCTGGGATAATACACATCAATACCAATAATAATGCAAATGACAAAAATAACATTTTCAACCTCTCCGACTATGTGCTCAATGAGGGGGAGTCAAGGGTTCTAAACAAGGGTCTATCTTTCTGCCCTTCATACAGATCAAAGGATTTTGACTAGTGATGAGCGAGCATGCTTGTAACTACTCGGTACTCGCACGAGTATCGCTGTACTCGGGCTGCTCGGCGGGGACCGAGTAATCTCGCGATACTCGTGCTGTACTCGTGGTCTTCATTTCTGCATGTTGGCGCTCTTTTGAGAGCCAGCCCTCATGCAGGGATTGGCTGGCAGACCACTGCAATGCCACAGCCCTGTTAGTTGTGGAATTGCAGTGATTGGCCGGCCTGCACAGCGTGACCGAGCCTTTATACCGGCCGGCGCGCTGTGCTCTGCTCACAGCTATCCAGACAGTCAGTGCAGGGAGAGTGTCGCTGATTCAGGGAAAGCTTTGCGGCCCTTTATAGCTATTTCAGTTGCAGGGCTGCAAACAGTGTGACCAAAAGTCCTTCTCAGGACTATTCTAGTTGTATACAGGCAGGCAGGGTATAGCCAGGTCGGAGTACAGTAGCAGAGTCCTTCTCAGGACTATTGTTGCTATATACAGGCAGGGTATAGCCAGGTCGGAATACAGGCTAGTGACCAGAAGAGTCCTTGTCAGGACTATTGTAGCAGTATACAGGCAGGCAGGCAGGGTATATAGCCATTCCTAGTGGTGACCGTATACCAGCCTTCATCATATCTGGGGCTGGTGTACACAGTGTAAAACAGTCCAGATAGTGTCAGACTTCTCAGTAATTGTCGCTCCTAAAAACCAGTTAGGTTCTTATTGCGTCCGTGCTTGCATTTAAAAACAGCACGTGTGTGCCTGTCGGTGGCAGCGTACAGGTGCGCGTTTTGCACAAACTATTATATAACGCACAAGTCTAGTGTATAATACACGTCAGTCAGCAGTGTCTGATAGTGTCAGACTTCTCAGTAATTGTCGCTCCTAAAAACCAGTTAGGTTCTTATTGCGTCCGTGCTTGCATTTAAAAACAGCACGTGTGTGTCTGTCGGTGGCAGCGTACAGGTGCGCGTTTTGCACAAACTATTATATAACGCACAAGTCTAGTGTATAATACACGTCAGTCAGCAGTGTCTGATAGTGTCAGACTTCTCAGTAATTGTCGCTCCTAAAAACCAGTTAGGTTCTTATTGCGTCCGTGCTTGCATTTAAAAACAGCACGTGTGTGTCTGTCGGTGGCAGCGTACAGGTGCGCGTTTTGCACAAACTATTATATAACGCACAAGTCTAGTGTATAATACACGTCAGTCAGCAGTGTCTGATAGTGTCAGACTTCTCAGTAATTGTCGCTCCTAAAAGCCAGTTAGGTTCTTATTGCGTCCGTGCTTGCATTTAAAAACAGCATGTGTGTGGCAGTCGGTGGCAGCGTCAGGCTCCATATTGTCCCTGGATAGAGACATGCATGATGGCCTGTAAACATGAAGTGCCCATTGTAAGGAAGTGGGTCTATTGTAGTATAGCCCTTAGGCAGGGCAGCCAAAAATTGGGAGGCTCCACATTGTCCCTGGATAGAGATGTGCATGAGGTCCTCAAAACATTGTTCCCATTGCAAAAATTTACCACTGGGGGTATACCTGAAACAACGGCTTAACTATTGTAACGGTCACCATGATGGCGCATGAGGAGAAGGAGGAGCAGTCCAGCGATTAGCCAAAGTCCAGAAGTGTGTTACCATGGGTGAGTGGAGGTACATGGCAAATTCCCGTTACAAACTTTAAATTCCGCTGTAATTTGCTGTTGGTGTGTGTGGTGAAGTCTGGCCCAATCCAACCCTTGTTCATCTTGATCAGAGTCAGCCTGTCAGCATTTACAGTTGACAGGCGGGTGCGTTTATCTGTAATGATTCCACCTGCGGCACTAAAAACACGCTCTGACAAAACGCTAGCGGCAGGGCAGGCCAGGACTTCCAAGGCGTAGAGAGCCAATTCATGCCACGTGTCCAGCTTGGATACACATTAATTGTAAGGCACAGAGGAATGTCGGAGTACAGTTGTTTGATCTGCAAGGTACTCCTTGAGCATCTGGCCAAACTTAGGATTTCTTGTGTCACTACCCCTCACCTCAGGGGCTGTGGTATGTGAGGGGCTGAGAAAACTGTCCCACATCTTAAAGACTGTTCCCCTACCTCTGGCGGATTGGACTTGTGCCCCTCTCGGCTGTACGCCTTGGTTGTCCAGTGATTCCTGACCTATGCCGCTAGCGTTTTGTGAGGGGAATGCTTTGCCTACTTCCGTGACTATGGCCTTCTGGAACTGCTGCATTTTGCCTGACCTCTCCGCCTCGGGAATAAGAGACATAAAGTTCTCCTTTTAGCGTGGGTCTAACAGTGTTACCAACCAGTAATGATTGTCGGCCAAGATGTTCTTAACGCGAGGGTCACGAGACAGGCAGCTTACCATAAAGTCAGCCATGTGTGCCAGACTCTTAACAGCCATCACTTCAGTATCCTGACCAACACGATGACTGAACATGCTGTCCTCCTCCTCCTCCTCCTCATCATCTACCCTGTCCTCTGGCCAGCCACGCTGAACCGAGGATATGACTGCATGTCATATCCTCAATTTGGCCAGAGAGTTCCGTCTGCAATGCATCATGGTTGTTTTTTGAGCAGAGACCATTTTAGAAGGCAGAGAAGCGGTATGGTGACGCTAATAATGTCGTCATCGCCGCTCACCATCTTGGTGGAGTCCTCAAAGTTTTGGCGGATGGTGCATAGGTCGGACATCCATCTCCACTCCTCAGGTGTTATGTGTGGAGTTTGACCCATTTCCCGACGGCTTAGGTGATGCAGGTACGCAACAACTGCCCTCTTCTGCTCACATATCCTGACCAACTTGTGCAGAGTTGAATTCCAACGCGTGGGGACATCACACACCAGTCTGTGTGCCGGAAGATGCAAACAGCGTCTTAAGCCGGCAAGGCCGGCTGAAGCAGTAGGTGACTTTCGAAAATGTGCAGACAGGCGGCGAACTTTTACCAGCAGATCAGACAGCTCTGAGTATGACTTTAGAAACCGCTGAACCACGAGGTTGAGCACATGGGCCACGCATGGAACATGTGTCAGCTGGCCTCGCCTCAAAGCCGCCACCAGGTTCCGGCCATTGTCACACACGACCTTTCCTGGCTTTAGGTTCAGAGTTGTGAGCCAGTGATCTGCCTGCTGTTTCAGAGCTGTCCACACCTCTTCTGCATTGTGGGGTTTGTCACCTATGCAGATTAGCTTCAGCACTGCCTGTTGCCGCTTCGCCGAGGCAGTGCTGCAGTGCTTCTGTGTCGCCCTGGACAAGCCAGGGGCCACAGAGCACAACACTTAAACACCCCACACTCCCTGCAGGCATATCATAGTCAAAACACAAAATCCTTGTTGCCTTCCCCAGGGGCTGTTGTCCACACCAGGGTGTGGAGCCAGGCGGTTGGTCTCCACCCACCGAGGAGGAGGGAAAACACAGGCAGTGAGAGTTAAGCTAAGGAAGTGGAAGGAGGAAAGTAGTAGAGAGGAGAAAAGTGACAGCAAAGAGCCTGAAGTTGGTCCGGGTGTGTGGCCCGGACAGGACAGCAAGGTTGGCAGGATGTGGTGACCGTCTGCAGTGGAGGCCGATTGGAGTCTGCCGTAAGGACCGTGGACGGGTGGTGACCCGGCCGTACCGGACCGGTATACAAAGAGAAGCCAGCACAATTGGCAGAGGACTTTCGGATCCCGGCAAGGCTTGGTGTCGCCGTGAATTTGCCAAATCTGTTAGTGAAGGGAACCTCAGGGTTTCCAAACAGCCAAGTCCAGATAGAAGGCAACCGTACAACCGTGAAGGGGAGACACCGCCACCGCTAAGGGCAACCGTCTCCCAGGGCCAGCGCCTGTGGGCAAAAGGGGCTCCTCTGGCCCATATCCAGGTCGGGGAGCGGGTTACCGTTGGGAAACCATCACTACCAACACTTAACTTAGGTGCAGGGAGAGACAGTCATCACTAACCTGCAGGGAGGAACAACCGCAGCCGTCCGAGTGACCCGTCCATCCAGCCACTTGTTTTACCGTGAACTGTGTCATCATCATTGGGCTGAGTGAGTACCTCCGTGCCGTGCGGCACAGCGCTGCCCCTGCGACCCTGCACCTCATCAGGCCCCGCAACCCGCCTGTCATCCATCTCTACCCCATCACCAGGCCCCGGGACAACCAACCCCCCTACCCACGGAGGGGAGAAATAACAACAAAGCTGCTCCCTGTCACAGGCTCCCGGGATCCCCGTCCAGAGCAGCGGTGGTGTCCACACAATCACCACAACCGTGGGTGGCGTCACGGACAATATCCCCAAAACCCAAACCACCCCTTTTCACTCACGGGCGAGTAGCGCCGCTCGAGTCCCCGGGATCCGGCCATCGCTCGAGCCAACGAGCAGCAGCAGCCGTAGAGCAGCGTCAGCCGGACCCGAGCAGTGGAAGAGCGCACCGTCCCCTCCTCCGCCCGCGACACTTCCAGCTTGGGACTGGTGTGGAGGGTAAAGTGGATCAGGATGCGCAGGAGGAGGAGGAGGCTGAGGAGCATGACATTCCGGAGCTGTAGAGTGTGTGTGAAACCCTGACTGAGGTAGGGCCTGCAAAACTTGGTGTGTGAAGGACGTGTTCCGTCCCTCGCTCAGACTGGGTCCCAGCTTGCACAATATTAACCCAGTGTGACGTCAACGAGATGTAGCGGCCTTGCCCACATGCACTTGTCCACGTGTCTGTGGTTAGGTGGACTTTGGCTGAAACAGCGTTGTTCAGGGCACGTGTGATGTTTTGTGACACGTGGTTATGCAATGCGGGGACGGCACACCGGGAGAAATAGTGGCGGCTGTGGACCGAGTAACGTGGGACAGCTGCCACCATCATGTCGCGGAATGCTTCTGTCTCAACCAGCCTAAAAGGCAACATTTCCAGCGCAAGCAGTCGCGAAATGTTAGCATTTAGAACTGTGGCATGTGGGGTGTTGGCAGTGTATTTGCGCCTGCGTTCAAAGGTTTGCTGAATGGATAACTGAACGCTGCGCTGGGACAAGGACGTGCTTGATGATGGTGTTCTTTCTGCGTAGGCAACTGCAGGTGCAGGAGTGGAGGAGGCTTGTTCGCAGGCAGCATGGACAGGGGATTGGCTCGCATGCACAACCAGCGAAGACGTAGCAGTGACATCAGCAAGCACTGCTCCTCGACTCTGTTGTACTTCCCACAAAGTCGGGTGCTTGGCTGACATGTGCCTGATCATGCTGGTGGTGGTCAGGCTGCTAGTTTTGGTACCCCTGCTGATGCTGGCATGGCAGGTGTTGCAAATGGCCTTTTTAGAATCATCTGGAGCCAACTTAAAAAACTGCCAATGTCAGAGTTCCGGGTTTTCCAGTTTTCTTTGAAAGAGCTTGCCCTTTGTTAACATGGAGTTTTCTGTTCTGTTGCCCTACTTCCTGTCCATCTGTTTAAAAGCCGCCCCTAAAGCTTAGTCCAGTGCCTGAGTATACTGCTTCCTGTGTGCTCCTGCCCTGCTGCTTTTGGTTCCTGATTGTTAATCGGATCCTCTTGGAAAACAACCGACACCGACTCTGGACTTCATCTGGTATCATCTAGATGTGCCCGGACTCCGTTTGCCGTCTTTGGTCGGCACTTCTGCCCGGTTCCTTCCGTTTAATACCACTCTGGACTCACATCACGTACGGACATTTTTGGACTTACCTATTGCCCTTTTGTGTCCCGGCTGCTGCGCATTTAGGGCTTCTGGGGTCTGGGGTGATTGCCAGACAGTCCCTGTATAGGGGTTCGCTCTTGGTGGTCTCCCTGGGGGAGTCCGGTGCGCGGTCCCGGGAATTCCCTTTCGCTCCGTCCCTGGAAGGTATTTCCTGTATTTATGTTCTACTGTGTTTTTTGTTCCGTTTATGTACATATTTGCTGGTTGCATATTATAAACGTCTTGCACCAAGAACTCGTCTCTGGTTGTCATTGCCCTAACGCAATCGAAATCCTCAATACATACAATAGTATTACAGCCAGACTCGGGAAGAACCTAACATTTGTACAGGGCACCTTGTGTCGTGTTGTTCCGGGGAACAGTTGCCTGACGTCTGCCTGGGGCCACCACTCTGCTTCTTTACTGCCTGTTGGGATGCTACGCCTCCCTCCCCCTGTGAAACTGCTGTCCTCGCTCTGCATATCCTCCTGCCAGGTTGGGTCAGTTACTGGATCATCCACCACGTCGTCTTCCTCTTCCGCACCCTGCTCCTCCTCCTGACTTCCTGACAATTGTGTCTCATCATCGTCCACCCCTTGTTGAGACACGTTGCCAACTTCGTGAGAACGTGGCTGCTCAAATATTTGGGGCAATCTGTACATACAATCTCGTCATGGCCCACTTCAACAGGAGCTGGCGAGAGGCCAGAATTTGTGAATGGAAACGTGAACGAACAGCTCTTCCGAGTGTCCAAGTGTGGGATCAGTAATGTCCGTGGGACGTGTACTCGGCCTGGTGGTAGGAAGGGAGGATCAGGTTCTGAAATGTGCGGTGCAGTATCACGGCTACTGACACTTGACCGTGTGGAAGACAGAGTGTTTGTGGTGGTGCCAATCTGACTGGAAGCATTATCCGCTATCCAACTAACAACCTGTTGACACTGGTCTTGGTTCAAGAGCGGTGTACTGCTGCGGTCCCCAAGAATTTGGGACAGGACGTGCGAGCGACTAGATGTGGCCCTTTGTTTTGGCGAAATTAGAGCTTGCACACAACCTCGGTCTCTGCCTGCACCACCATCACGTCCACTTCCTTGTTCGTTGACAACGCCCTTGCGCATTTTGGAATGCTGTGCTGATGTGTATTCACTAGACTTGTGCGTTATATCCAAGTTTTTGCAAAACTCACACAAATGCAGCGGAAAGCTGCCACCAACAGGCACACACGTGCGGTTTTTAAATGCAAGCACGGAGGCACTAAGAACCTAACAGGTCTCTATCCAGGGACAACGTGGAGCCTCCCAATTTTTGGCTGCCCTGCCTAAGGGCTATACTACAATAGACCCACTTCCTTCCAATGGGCACTTCAGGTTTACAGGCCATCATGCATGTCTCTATCCAGGGACAACGTGGAGCCTCCCAATTTTTGGCTGCCCTGCCTAAGGGCTATACTACAATAGACCCACTTCCTTCCAATGGGCACTTCAGGTTTACAGGCCATCATGCACGTCTCTATCCAGGGACAATGTGGAGCCTCCCAATTTTTGGCTGCCCTGCCTAAGGGCTATACTACAATAGACCCACTTCCTTCCAATGGGCACTTCAGGTTTACAGGCCCTCATGCACGTCTCTATCCAGGGACAACGTGGAGCCTCCCAATTTTTGGCTGCCCTGCCTAAGGGCTATACTACAATAGACCCACTTCCTTCCAATGGGCACTTCAGGTTTACAGGCCATCATGCACGTCTCTATCCAGGGACAACGTGGAGCCTCCCAATTTTTGGCTGCCCTGCCTAAGGGCTATACTACAATAGACCCACTTCCTTACAATGGGCACTTCAGGTTTACAGGCCATCATGCACGTCTCTATCCAGGGACAATGTGGAGCCTCCCAATTTTTGGCTGCCCTGCCTAAGGGCTATACTACAATAGACCCACTTCCTTCCAATGGGCACTTCAGGTTTACAGGCCCTCATGCACGTCTCTATCCAGGGACAACGTGGAGCCTCCCAATTTTTGGCTGCCCTGCCTAAGGGCTATACTACAATAGACCCACTTCCTTCCAATGGGCACTTCAGGTTTACAGACCCTCATGCACGTCTCTACCCAGGGACAACGTGGAGCCTCCCAATTTTTGGCTGCCCTGCCTAAGGGCTATACTATAATACACCCACTTCCTGACAATGGACACTTAATGTTTTGAGGCCCTCATGCACGTCTCTACCCAGGGACAACGTGGAGCCTCCCAATTTTTGGCTGCCCTGCCTAAGGGCTATACTACAATAGACCCACTTCCTTCCAATGGGCACTTCAGGTTTACAGGCCCTCATGCACGTCTCTACCCAGGGACAACGTGGAGCCTCCCAATTTTTGGCTGCCCTGCCTAAGGGCTATACTATAATACACCCACTTCCTGACAATGGACACTTAATGTTTTGAGGCCCTCATGCACGTCTCTACCCAGGGACAACGTGGAGCCTCCCAATTTTTGGCTGCCCTGCCTAAGGGCTATACTACAATAGACACACTTCCTTCCAATGGGCACTTCAGGTTTACAGGCCCTCATGCACGTCTCTATCCAGGGACAATGTGGAGCCTCCCAATTTTTGGCTGCCCTGCCTAAGGGCTATACTATAATACACCCACTTCCTGACAATGGACACTTAATGTTTTGAGGCCCTCATGCACGTCTCTACCCAGGGACAACGTGGAGCCTCCCAATTTTTGGCTGCCCTGCCTAAGGGCTATACTACAATAGACCCACTTCCTTCCAATGGGCACTTCAGGTTTACAGGCCCTCATGCACGTCTCTATCCAGGGACAATGTGGAGCCTCCCAATTTTTGGCTGCCTTGCCTAAGGGCTATACTATAATACACCCACTTCCTGACAATGGACACTTAATGTTTTGAGGCCCTCATGCACGTCTCTACCCAGGGACAACGTGGAGCCTCCCAATTTTTGGCTGCCCTGCCTAAGGGCTATACTACAATAGACCCACTTCCTTACAATGGGCACTTCAGGTTTACAGGCCATCATGCACGTCTGTATGCAGGGGCATTGGTGAACCTCACAATTTTGGACTGCCCTGGCAAAGGAAAATACTACAAAGACTCACTTCCTCAAAATGGGCACATTAGACTCAAGAGGCCTTCATGTACGTCTCTTCTCAGGGACATCGGAGTGCCACACAATGTTTTCACGTAAAATCTTTCATGTATTAATCTCAAAAAGTAACATACACCAGCTCTATCTCACTATTGGGTATGTGCCCTTAACATTTCCGCCATGAAAAATCATTTTGGGGTCATTTTGGAAGCTTTTCTGGTGAGTCCGTAAAAATGGCGTAAAACGCGGACAAAATTGTTCACAGCTGTGACTTTTCAGTGATAAATGCTTCAAGGGGTCTTCCCCATGCTGTTGCCATGTAATTTGAGCACTCTTCTGAGACTTTTGTGACATTTTTAGGGTTTCTCCATGCTGCCGGGGGGGTCATTTCACAAAAATACTCGGGTCTCCCATAGGATAACATTGGGCTCGTTGCTCGGGCCGAGTACACGAGTATCTTGGGAGGCTCGGCCCGAGCTTCGAGCACCCGAGCTTTTTAGTACTCGCTCATCACTAATTTTGACACCTTCCTTGATGTGCAAGATTATATCAGGAAGCTCACATTAAAAAGACACTTTCTTCTTAAAGGGGAAAATCCTACTACCACCACTCCAGAAGCAAGCCCTTATTGCCATGTTGCAGTGAAGCCTAAGTCCAAGTTTTACCCCACGCAAAGCAAGGGGCATTTCTTGAAAACTTTTTGTGATTTAGTCCTGGAAGACCTTAAAAAAGCCATTGGTCAAAAGAGGAAATCTAAATATAATTTAACACACCCCGAAAGGGAGGCTTTGACATCCCTAAAGAATAACAGCAATATAGTCATCAGAGCAGCCGATAAAGGGGGGGGAATTGTAATACAAAATAGAACGGATTATCTCAAAGAGGCTCACAGGATACTTTCAGATCCTATTCATTATGAGACTGCCAAGCAAATAGAGTATAATAAAGCCATTTCTGAATATAAAATTCTCATCCAGAAGGCTACAGAAAACAGCATTTTGAACCCTGCTGAAAAAAGATTTTTGCAGGTAAAAAACCCAGTAATGGCGTTTTTTACCACCTACCCAAAATCCATAAGGATGCGCTAAATCCCCCCGGCAGACCAATCATAGCAGGGATTGACTCCTTGACCTCGAATTTGGCCAACTATATAGATTTACTGTTACAGCCATACGTGTTTAAACTGGACAGTCATATCAGAGATTCTGCCCATCTCATAGAAAATGTCAGCGGGATTGCATGGAAAGATTCCTTCATTTTTGTAACCATTGATGTAGTCTCATTGTACTCCAACATACAACATCATTTGGGTCTATTTTGTATTTCCCTATTTTTGGAAAACGACAGCCAAATTCCACCAGCACAAAGAGACTTTATATTGGAAAGTATGAATTTTATTCTCTGTAATAATTATTTTTCTTTTGATAATACTCTATACCATCAGCGACTTGGGACAGCGATGGGGTCTAAGGCTGCATGTTCCTATGCCAACCTCTTTATGGGAATTTTTGAGATGATTCATATCCAAAACGGTCAATACAAAGAGGGTATAGTACTTTATAAGAGATTCATAGATGATCTGTTCATCATTTGGGATAGCAATTGCTCAGATGTCCAATCTCTCCTTGACAACCTGAATAGTAATAACTGGGGTTTAAAATTCACTTCCACAGTATGTGCTGATAGTATACAATTTTTGGATCTTGTCATTTTTCATCAAGGGCACAAAATTCTTACCAAAACCCATTTTAAAAAAGTAGATGCCAACAGTTATATTCACTATAACAGTGAGCACTATAATAAATGGTTACAGAATATTCCGCTCAATCAATATAAGAGAATCAGGAGAAATTGCACCCAGGATACTGATTTTAATGAACAAGTAGAGGTTTTGAGACAAAGGTTTGAGGATAAAGGGTACCCAAAGCCCCTGATACGGAGGGCTTACCAGGAATCCTCCAAACTCAAACAGATTGACCTTGTCAAAACACATAGGGGTGTCGTCCCTCCAGAATGTGAAGGAGGCGGGGATGGGAATCAGAACGCCAATAATAATAATAATAAAAATAAAAATGAAAATAAAAATAAAAATAATAATGGGCTTGAAAATAAACGAAAATCTGAAGGGGTGAGTCGAGATTATAGTGTAAATCTCATCACCACCTACAGTAGTGATAATATGGCCATCAAATATATCTTATCCAAACATTGGGACATTTTGAAAAGTGATCCCATCCTCACTCCCATTTTACCTCTTACCCCGGGTATCACTTTCAGGCGGGCCCCCACCATCAAAAATATTGTAGCACCGAGCAAACTAAAAAACAGGCTTTTTAAAAATACACTTGTAACTACAACAGGTGTTTTCAGATGTGGTTCCAAAAACTGTCTATGTTGCAAGAGCATTTATCATGGCAGAACCACTTTTTGTTCATCTAGTGGTAATGAGTCTTTCAAGATCAGGAAACGCCTGACATGCCAGTCTGATTTTGTCCTCTATTTGGTTGACTGCATATGCGGCAAACAATATGTGGGCAGAACGAGTCAGGCTCTCCACAATAGGCTGAACTCGCATCGCCATAATATCAAAACTAGTTTTCTCCTGCATGGGCTCTCAAAACATTGTACTCTTGAACATGAGAAAAGATTGGAGTTCAAGATCACCCCCATTGAACAAATTGACCCTATTGAGCACAATAGGACTGAAGCCTTAAGCAGAAAGGAGTCATTTTGGATACATAAACTAAACACTTTAAAACCTTTTGGCCTAAATGAGGTGTCAGATCTTTTTTTATTAAGCACCAACCTTGTCAAATCACTAATATTTATTCAGTTTTCCATCTCCGTACATATTATTATCTTTGTTTCTTTTTAATACCATTTTTCCATGGGTCAGTTTTTCCTAGTGACTATAATATATTCTTGATGAGTCCACGCATGATAAGACTATTATAAATTATGTTATTTCATGTTGTCCAATTTTTGCTCCAGAGACTATAATGCTTTTTTAATGAACCCATATATGATAAGACCAATATGATAAGACCAATATGTTTTTATGCTTTTATCATATTTTTAACAGAGATTTTTATATCTAGCGTTTTTTTATATTTCTGCACTATTTGCAGTTTTTTATGGACGTGTGGACTTTTAATATGTATTTAATATGTGCATGTATATTCGCATTCCTAAAAAATTTTATATATGTATTTTATTTTCTTTCAACACTTTGGATCCAATTTATTTAATTCATTTAATCTCCATATTGTTACTACCGGCCCATATGTCGCTTGCAAAACTATTTTGCAGGTTTCCTTTTTTAATCATGAAAATGTTTTTAATTATGTTCTAAATCATGTTTTAATTCATATACTATATTTTTCCCATTTTTTTAGCTAAATATTTCTTTCTATTTATTATTATCACCAGCAATACTTCATCAAATTCATTCCACCTCTACCAGATCGTGTTTGCACACTACCCTTCCTTTGTTGGATATTGCACACTTGTTTTCTCCCTACTACTCTACACCACAGTAAGCGCTATGTTCCAAGCTCTGACCCAGGGTCACCTCTGCTGAGTCAGTTTTGTTTCATGCGACTGCGCACTAAAGTTTTTCCCACGGTCTGAACTCTTTTCACCCTGACAGATCAGCACCTGCTCCATTCCCTCACGCATGCGTCCTTTTCTTGCTTCAGTTGAACTTCTTTCACCCGGTTAATTGATACCGTGACCGTCCCATTAATTTGGGACATAATCATCTTCTTTTCCTAATTCCCGGTCACGGACACACATTCTTTTTAGGAACTGTTTCACCGCAAAATCTTCACATACACTATTCCTTTTAACCATTAAACACCCAAGTTGAACAGCACGTAATAGATTTTCATTGAGTGAATCTGAGTCATTTCACTAATCACGGCCTTATTCTCCTTTCAATCACAAATCAGCCGGTAGCTAAATTGGATTGTCTGCTGCTTTAGAACAATGGTTGGGCAATGATCCCATTATTTTTGGATATAATCCTTTTCTATTTCTAAGGGGTGCTTCACACACAGCGAGCTCGCTGCCGAGATCGCTGCTGAGTCACGCTTTTTGTGACGCAGCAGTGACCTCATTAGCGATCTCGCTGTGTGTGACAATGAGCAGCGATCTGGCCCCTGCTGCGAGATCGCTGCTCGTTACACACAGCCCTGGTTCGTTTTCTTCAAAGCCGCTCTCCCGCTGTGACACACAGATCGCTGTGTGTGACAGCGAGAGAGCGACAAATGAAGCGAGCAGGAGCCGGCATCTGACAGCTGAGGTAAGCTGTATCCAAGATAAACATCGGGTAACCAAGGTGGTTACCCGATATTTACCTTAGTTACGAGCCTCTGCAGCTCTCACGCTGCCTGTGCTGCCGGCTCCGGCTCTCTGCACATGTAGCTGCTGTACACATCGGGTTAATTAACCCGATGTGTACAGCAGCTAGGAGAGCAAGGAGCCAGCGCTAAGCAGTGTGCGCGGCTCCCTGCTCTCTGAACATGTAGCTGCATTACACATCGGGTTAATTAACCCGATGTGTACTGTAGCTATGGTAGGAGAGCAAGGAGCCAGCGCTCAGTGTGCGCGGCTCCCTGCTCCCTGCACACACAGCTGTGCGCTGGTAACTAATGTAAACATCGGGTAACCATACCCGATGTTTACCTTAGTTACCAGTCTCCGCAGCTTCCAGACGGCAGCTCCGTGCAAGCGCAGCGTCGCTTGCACATCGCTGCTGGCTGGGGGCTGTTCACTGGTCGCTGGTGAGATCTGCCTGTTTGACAGCTCACCAGCGACCATGTAGCGATGCAGCAGCGATCCTGACCAGGTCAGATCGCTGGTCGGATCGCTGCTGCATCGCTAAGTGTGAAGGTACCCTAAGTCACGGACACACATTTCTTTAGGAACTGTCCTGCCGAAAAATCCTCACTTTCACTAATCCTTTTAACCAACAAATGACCAAGTTTAACAGCACGCAAATAGGTTTCATTATCTTTCTTTCAGATATAGATCTGAATCATTTCACTAATCACGGCTTTATTTCCCTTCTAATCACATATCAGCTCATAGTCAAATTAGATTGTCTGCTACTTCAGAACAATGGTTGGGTATTCACCCCTCTTCTTCTCCAGCATATGATTCATAGGTTCATACCTTTATTCTAACTCTTTTTTTTCTTCCTTTCAAGCTTCCATATACTCTTTCCTCACACAAGAAATAAACACAAATAAACATTTTTTTATTTACAATTTCATTATAAATATCCCTCTGAGATAATTCATAAATCATGAATGGGTAACGATATGGAAATTTCATATAATGATTTTTCTTTTTCCTCCATGTGTCTGTTGTCTCCATGTGCTGATGAGTCATCACCCTGCAATCTTGAAGGGCGGTTGACATCATAGCTGTCAACGTGGCAGTATGGATCCTTTATAAGATACCAGCTTTTGATTGTCTGTATGATTTCTTTTTTCCCTGAAGAAGGAGACGGTCTGTTGTCTCTGAAACACGTAATTTTTAAAAAAAAAAAAAAAAAAAAAAAAGGAATGCTGTAAATAAAAGAGAAATTTTCACATCATTTCCACTTCAGTGGTATTTAAGCGCGGCATATACCCGTGGTTCCCTCTATATATAATCAACTTCCTCATTGCCGGCGGCCGCAGGTAAGCTGCAGTTCGTCGTTCCTGAGGTCTCACACGTAGCCATGTGTGCTGCCTCGGGAACGACGAAAAATCTGCCTGCTCAACAAACAACGATTTTTTAAAAAGGAACGACGTGTCAACAATGGATGATTTGGTGAGTATTTTCCATCATTAACGGTCGTTCGTGCGTGTCACACGCAACGACGTCGCTAACGATGCCGGATGTGCGTCACGGAATCCGTGACCCCGGCGATATATCGTTAGATACGTCGTTGCATGTGACGGGGCCTTTAGAAAATTAACTGCACGGCACGGCAAATTCACATGTGCGGCATCGTGAGGTACCGCACCTAAAAAATCCTGTGTGTTCAAGCCAAGTAGAAACAGGTTTAGTTTTTACAAAAAAAACTAGGTGAGAGAATGTTGCTTAGTGAAGGTGCTTTTTTAGCAACCACATTGCACCGATTGTAATATAGTTGCAAGAACAGGATCCTCATTTAAAACAGGTAAGTAGCGTTTAATAATGTGCTTAATGTGCTTAATATGATTAAATTGTGTGCTATATTGTAAAGAGCACTATTTTATTATGTGGCTCAGCATTACTTTTGTTGTTATTTATGCGTTTAGATAAATTTTCTGAAAAATCTATCAATTGTTCGCGTTTTTTGTTTGCTACTATTTTGCGTGCTCTCTGAAGTGTCCAGGATGGATAAGGCTGCTTTCACACCTTCGGTTTTAGCAGAGCCGGCCAATCCAGCTCTAAAACCTATGCAACCATTTTTTGCCGCTTGCGGCTGGCTACTGAGCATGCACAGTGGAAAAAAACGCATGCGGCGGCCGGATACGTTTTCTGCCGCAGGACGCTGCAACTGACGTCCATAGGCATGCATTGGAAATCGCGCCGCATCGGCCGGATGCAAAGCGATGCGTTTTTTTTTTCGCCGGACAAAAAAACGTGCCAGGCAACGTTCCATCTGGCCGCCGCATTGGCTAAATATGCCGCATGCGTCAAAAAACGGACGGAACGCAAGGCCATGCGGCACAATACGGCACTAATGGAAGTCTATGCGGAAAAACGCAACCGGCGGCAAAAAAAAAAACCGTTGCGTTTTTTCTGCAAAGAGCCGGATTGTGCCGCACAGGAAAAAACGGATGTGTGAAAGCAGCCAAACCAATTGCATTTAATCTAGATTCAGCTGATCTGGCTTCATTGCTATAGATGGAAGGCTCACTGCAATTTCGTAGAACCCTGGTAAATTCACCCACTGGCACAGCTTTAATCGTATGATTAGGATGGTGTCACGGTTCCCGTGCCCCGCTCTCCGGTCCCCGTGGCCCGCTCCCCGGTTCCCGTGCCCCGCTCTCCGGTTCCCGACGGCGTTCCCTGCTCACCACTCCGGTCCCGGCTTCCTCTTCCTCGCCTGCACCCCCCATGTGTCCTGCTCCCCGCTCCCGGCGCTCCTCTGCGACGCGGGACACACAGCCGGGCACTCCTGCTTCTTCTGCACCGCTTCCTGTACTGGCTTCTGGCACACGGGCCTCGCGCATGCGCATTAGGGTGCGCGCGCCGTCATTGACCCTCTCTTAAAGGGTCAGCACCTAGAAACAGGATATTGCATAGACAGGTACAGGGTATATTAGGATTCTCTTTCCTGGTGGGCGGGGCCTGTTCTACGTGTTTAGTAAGCTAGGAGTACAGGTCCCCGTATTGCTTTGCCCAGTATTAACCCCTGTCTGTCTCGCAGAGCCTGTCCTGCCACGCCAGCCGGTCCTGACCACGTCCGTTCCAGTACTCCTGACGGTGACTTTGGCGGATGTTCCACCACCTCTTCAGCTCCGCCAGTCTCCGGTCCCTGGCTCCGTTTGGTGACTCGTCCTCTCACTCAGCAGGTTCCGATTCCGCCTGACCCTACAACCCGGCCTCGGACCCTGAGCCTCGTCACCCGGACTACCATCTAGGACTCCGTGTTCCCAGGGACATCTACTTTCCAGCTCTCATACGGACTGTCTTGCTACCAATAGTGCTTCGGCTGCCGTGCATCAAGGCCCTCTGGCGGGGTGACCGACCTGGCTGCCTCACCAGGGGAACCCGGTGTACGATCCAGTGTTTCCACCACCCGGACGTAACAGCTAGAACAGCCGATGCACTAGCAACCCAGCTGGCTGGATTACAGCAGGAACTCGAACGACAACGTGAGACCCAATCCCGTATGTTGGCTTTCATGACATCCGTGGACACCCGCCTGAATACGCTGCAAGCGACTGCCACGTCTCTGGTGACTCAATCCACCTCCGCAGCTCCCGTGGCAGCCTCCTCGGATACTTCCAAACTCCGTTTGGCCTCACCACCCCGGAACGCCGGAGATCCCAAGACCTGCAGGGGATTCATAAATCAGTGCTCCCTCCATTTCAAGCTGCTGCCGCACCTTTTTGCCTCTCACCAAGCCAAGGTCGCGTTCGTGATGTCCCATCTAGAGGGAGAGGCACTGGCCTGGATGAACCCCTTGTGGGAGAAGGAGGATCCGGTAACCACCAACATCCAGGAATTCCTGCAGGCTTTTCGTATTACCTTTGACAAGCCCGGACGCGCCTCCGCGTCTGCCTCATCGCTCCTCAGGCTACGTCAGGGGACTTTGACGGTGGGCCAATATGCCATCCGCTTCCGCACCTTGGCCTCAGAATTAGGGTGGAACAATGAGGCCCTAACCGCCGCCTTCTGGGAGGGACTCTCAGGCCGTATTAAGGATGAGCTGGCTGGTCGTGACGTGCCTTCCACCCTGGATGCCCTGATCGCTCTAGCGACCCGAGTGGATCTTCGCTTTCAGGAACGATCCAAAGAGGTGTCCCGCGAGAGGCGTCCGATACGGCACTCCTCCCCACCACTGAAGTCCATCACTCCCCAGTCGGCGTCATCTGGCGCTTCTGCCCACGAGCCCATGCAGATTGACCGCCTGAGGCAGTCTGAGCAACGCCGAGCAGAACGACTAGCAAAAGGTCTCTGCTTCTACTGCGGAGATGGCACACATGCTACGCTCCTGTCCCGAGAAGCCGGGAAACTCCAAAGCCTAGGCTTGGTAGGAGAGGCCACCCTAGGTGCTGGGACTTTCTCAGACTCCGTTACATGGACTGTTCAAGTGACTACAGAAGAGACCCGGTTCACGGCAGAGGCGTATCTTGATTCCGGAGCAGCAGGCAACTTCATCCAGTAGGCTACGGTGGATAAGTACCAGGTGCCTGTTCTCCCACTAGAAAAACCGCTGGTGATCGCCTCTGTAGATGGGAGAACCCTCTCTGACACAGTCTCGTTGATCACCAAGCCTGTAGAATTACGGATCGGTGCCCTGCACACCGAGAAAATCACCTTCTACGTCCTCCCGCGCATGTCTCATCAGATCCTGTTGGGACTCCCATGGTTACGGGCACACGAACCGTCGGTCAGCTGGAGTACAGGTGAAATTACCCGATGGGGCTCCTTGTGTCAAGAGAGATGCCTGAAATCCATACAGCCCATCTGACGACCTCCAGTTCCAGAGTCTCTACCAGGACTGCCTTCTGCCTACTGGTCCTTCACGGACGTTTTTGATAAAAAGGAGTCAGAGGTACTACCGCGTCATCGTCCCTACGACTGTGCCATCGACTTACTGCCGGGAACTACGCCTCCTAGAGGAAGGATATACCCCTTGTCCCCTGCTGAAACACGAGCCATGTCTGCCTATATCACCGATAGCCTGGCAAAGGGGTTCATTCGGAGATCTTCGTCCCCTGCTGGAGCAGGTTTTTTCTTCGTCAAGAAGAAGGAAGGTGATCTGCGCCCCTGCATTGACTACCGGGGATTAAACCAGATCACCGTGAAAAATAAATACCCTCTGACACTCATCCCCGAACTATTCGATCGGCTCCGAGGAGCTCGTGTATTCACCAAGTTGGATCTCCGTGGGGCCTATAACCTAGTTCGCATTCGCTCTGGAGACGAATGGAAGACCGCATTCAACACTCGAGATGGGCACTACGAGTATTGTGTCATGCCCTTTGGTCTGTGTAATGCTCCGGCAGTCTTCCAAGAACTGGTGAACGATGTGTTCAGAGACCTCCTCTATGTCTGTGTCGTGGTGTATCTGGATGACATCCTGGTCTTCTCTCCGGACCTACAGACCCACAGAGAGAACGTGCAGCTAGTACTCCAAAGGCTTAGAGAAAACCGTCTGTACGCCAAATACGAGAAGTGCGTCTTTGAAAAGTCGTCCCTTCCCTTCCTGGGTTATGTAATCTCTGACACTGGCCTGCAGATGGACCCAGAGAAAGTGTCTTCCATCCTAAACTGGCCTCCTCCTTCCGGACTGAAGGCCATCCAACGCTTCCTCGGCTTTGCTAACTATTATCGTCAATTCATCCCGCACTTCTCTGCCCTGACTGCGCCCCTCTCTGCCTTGACTAAGAAGGGAGCTAATCCTAAGGACTGGCCACCTGCGGCCGATGCCGCGTTCTGCTCTTTGAAACAGGCGTTTGCTTCTTCCCCAGTTCTCCATCGCCCTGAATTGAACCGACAGTTCACCTTGGAGGTGGATGCCTCCTCCTCAGGGGCCAGGGCAGTGTTAATGCAGAAATCCTCCACCGGGAAGATGGTCACTTGTGGATTCTTCTCCAAGAGCTTCTCGGCACCCGAACGCAACTACACCATCGGTGATCGAGAGCTACTGGCCATCAAGCTGGCCTTGGAAGAATGGCGCTACCTCCTGGAGGGAGCAGTATACCCCGTGATCAACTACACGGACCACAAGAATCTGGAGTACCTACGGTCAGCCCAAAGACTGAACCCGCGACAAGCCCGCTGGTCCTTGTTTTTTGCTCGATTTGATTTCCAACTCCATTTTCGGCCCGCGGATAAGAACATGCGGGCAGACGCCTTGTCTAGGTCCTTCGTGCCCGTGGAGCAGGAGGAGGAGACGTTCCAGCCCATCATCAGCCCCAGTAAAGTTATTCCGGTGGCTCCTGTCACTCTGGCTCAGATACCCCCTGGGAAGACCTATGTCTCAGATACTGACAAACAAAGAGTCCTACACTGGGGTCATGCCTCAAAAATTGCCGGCCATGCTGGTCAGAAGAAGACTTGGAGTACGATTGTCCGTCACTATTGGTGGCCGTCCCTCCGTAAAGACGTCGTAACCTTCGTCTCAGCCTGTCCATCCTGTGCCCGGAACAAGACACCCAAGCACCTGCCATATGGGCGTCTTCTGCCTCTGCCCATTCCCTCCGTTCCGTGGCAACACATTGCAATGGACTTTATTACGGACTTACCCTTGTCCTCCGGACACACGGTCATATGGGTTGTGGTGGACCGTTTCTCAAAGATGGCTCACTTCGTTCCCATGGCCGGGCTGCCCTCTGCCCAGGAGCTCGCTGACTCCTTCATACAACACATATTCCGATTGCATGGCTTTCCTGCACACATTGTGTCCGACAGAGGAACTCAGTTTACCTCGCGCTTCTGGAGGGCTCTCTGCAAACATCTGGGAGTATCCCTGGACTTTTCTTCGGCCTACCACCCTCGGTCGAATGGCCAAGTGGAACGGGTCAATCAGATCCTGTCCTCCTTCCTGCGCCACTACGTCAACATTCATCACGACGATCGGTCCACGCTCCTTCCTTGGGCTGAATTCTCCCATAACCGGCACATCAGCGAGTCCACCTCCAGCTCTCCCTTCCAGGTCGTTTACGGACTTCAGCCTTCCGTCCCGTTGCCAGTATCCTCGGCTTCAGATGTCCCCGCTGCAGATGCTCTGGTCCGGGACTTCTCAGCTATATGGAACTCTGTCAAGACTTCCCTAGAGCGTGCTTCCTTGCAGATGAAGAGACATGCGAACAAGAGGCGCCTGGATCCCCCGTGTTTCTCCCCAGGTGATCTGGTCTGGCTTGCATCCAAATATGTCCGATTGAAGTTACCATCGTACAAGTTGGGTCCTCGTTACATCGGGCCGTTTAAGGTCATCAGCAAGATTAATGCAGTCTCCTACAAGCTGCAGCTCCCGGCCACGATGCGGATACCCAACTCCTTCCATGTCTCCTTGCTCAAGCCTGTTGTCCTTGGTCCCTTCTCCGCTGGTGCCAGTACTGCTCCTCCTCCCATCGCTGACGATGACATCTATGCGGTAAGGGATATCGTGGCCATGAAGACCACGAGGTCGGCAATACTTCCTGGTGGACTGGGCGGGTTATGGCCCAGAGGATAGGTCCTGGGAGCCCTGGGAGAATGTTGGCACTCCTCTGATACGTGCCTTCCTGTCCCGGTTGCGGGGAGGGGGTACTGTCACGCTTCCCGGTTCCCGTGCCCCGCTCTCCGGTCCCCGTGGCCCGCTCCCCGGTTCCCGTGCCCCGCTCTCCGGTTCCCAACGGCGTTCCCTGCTCACCACTCCGGTCCCGGCTTCCTCTTCCTCGCCTGCACCCCCCATGTGTCCTGCTCCCCGCTCCCGGCGCTCCTCTGCGACGCGGGACACACAGCCGGGCACTCCTGCTTCTTCTGCACCACTTCCTGTACTGGCTTCTGGCACACGGGCCTCGCGCATGCGCATTAGGGCGCGCGCGCGGTCATTGACCCTCTCTTAAAGGGCCAGCACCTAGAAACAGGATATTGCAGGGTATATTAGGGTATATTAGGATTCTCTTTCCTGGTGAGCGGGGCCTGTTCTACGTGTTTAGTAAGCTAGGAGTACAGGTCCCCGTATTGCTTTGCCCAGTATTAACCCCTGTCTGTCTCGCAGAGCCTGTCCTGCCACGCCAGCCGGTCCTGACCACGTCCGTTCCAGTACTCCTGACTTTGACTTTGGCGGATGTTCCACCACCTCTTCAGCTCCGCCAGTCTCCGGTCCCTGGCTCCGTTTGGTGACCCGTCCTCTCGCTCAGCAGGTTCCGGATTCCGCCTGACCCTACAACCCGGCCTCGGACCCTGAGCCTCGTCACCCGGACTACCATCTAGGACTCCGTGTTCCCAGGGACATCTACTTTCCAGCTCTCATACGGACTGTCTTGCTACCAATAGTGCTTCGGCTGCTGTGCATCAAGGCCCTCTGGCGGGGTGACCGGCCTGGCTGCCTCACCAGGGGAAACCGGTGTACGGTCCAGTGTTTCCACCACCCGGACGTAACAGATGGCTGATTTTAGCTTGCAAAATTCTATTGCCGGCCAAGGGTTTGCGATAAATGCAAGTAGATATAATCTGGCTCGGCATACCTGTAAAAGTTAAATCCAAAAAAATAATTTTATTATCACTGTAATAGGTGAATTTTAGATTAAATTGATTACTGTTTAGATAATTCATGAACTCAGGAATTAATAATAATAATAATAATAATTTTATTCATTAATATAGCTCTGTTAATTCCACAGCGCTTTACATACATTGGTAACACTGCCCCCATTGGGGCTCACAATCTAGAGTCCCTATTTGTATGTCTTTGGAGTGTGGGAGGAAACCAGAGAACCCAGAGGAAACCCACGCAAACACGGGGAGAACATACAAACTCCTTGCAGATGGTGTCCTTAGTGGTATGTTGAACCCAGGACCCCAGCGGTGCAAAGCTGCAGTGCTAACCACTGAGCCACAGTGCCGCTTATTTATGAGATGGGACCGTTCCAAATAATTAGCTGGTCATCGATGAAGGCGAAAATTTGGCACCCATAGAAACTCCGTGATACTGTAAATAAAATTGTTTGTTAAACACTAGAGTTGAGCGATGTTTGAGGTTCGAGGTTCGCCAATTTCATGTTCGAGTGATTTTGGGCGGTGTTTGAAATCGAACGCGAACGCGAGCTTTTTGCTAAAAGGTCGGCAGCTCGAGTTACGTTCGAGAACAGTTCGATCAGCAAAAAGCCGAGCTAATTACTAGCTGGCTTTTCACTTTAATAGTGTAAGTCACTCTGTGATTCACACTATTATCTAATTTCAGTGTATAGTGTGCGGGAACAGCGCATTCAGATCACTGCTGTATGGATAATGGCGATCGCCATTTTTTTTTTCCCTAAGCGCGCGCGTCTTGTGGGGCGGGCCAGTATGTCAGCCAATCCCAGACACACACACAGCTAAGTGGTCTTTTTTGCCAGATAAGCAAGGGCATGTGTCATAGGCTGTCCATGTCACATGTCCTTGCATTATAAATATGGCCATTTTCCCTCACGCTGCCATTATCTGCCTTCTGCGTCTGGGTGTGCATACAAATCAGAGTGAAGAGGGGGTTAATGCCGCGCATCAGCCAAAATGAAGATGTAGCACGTTGATGTTATAAACGTATTCTTTTATTCCATCGGTCTACGCGTTTCGAGGATATACCTCTTCTTCAGGACCAGTGCATCAACATAGTATAGCATAAATGAAGATGTCAGACATATATATACAGCTGATAACAGAGAGCACCGCCCATTAGATGAAGAAAAAAAAAAACACTGGGAGGAACCACTGATTCAGTGACATAACAGATATTTAGTAGAACTCAAATTCACATATAGACTAATAGATAATAATGAATAACGAATATAAAAGTTATAGCAGTGACAAATTATTTTGAAAAGAAAAAAAGAAAACAGAAATTATTATATGAAGAAAAAAACCCTTTTCTAGGTGTGAACATTACACTAGAACCCACATAGGGTGGATTCCTTAAAACCTCAAAGTCAGTGTTATTAGTGAAACTGGCTATTGCATATTCTGTGAAAGATGTGTAGGAAATAAAAGAATCAAATGTGAAAACAAAAGAGGAGTGTATAGTAGAGATCTATGTGTATTAAAAGGATAGGGTCTATGTGTATTAAAAAACCTGAAGTGACATTCACAATTAATAAAAAATAGCGCTGACCGGAAAAACATTAAAAATAGGTAAAACCTTTATTAACCCCTTCACGACCTTGGACGGATCTATCCGTCCAGGATCGTGTCCCGTTAAGCCCCGCCCCCTGCCGCGGGCATGCGGCGTGGATCGGCACACATATCAGCTGTTTTCAACAGCTGACATGTGTGCCTGCTAGCCGTGGGTGGAATCGCTTCCACCCGCGGCCATTAACCCCTTAAATCTTGCTGCCAAAGTCTGGCAGCAAGATTTAAATGCGCGCGGCCATGTTTGTTACTCACCGCCGCCCCCACCGGAAGTCACGTGTGTTATCACGTGACTATCGGTGGTTGCCATCGTAGCACAGGGTCATGTGATGACGCCTGCTGCTATGATCTTTCACTTTCATTTTCCCTCGGCCGAGAGCAGAGGGAAAACCAAAGTGAGTGAATCTGCTGATTACAGCGGTATTGCTGTGATCAGCAGATAGCGATCAGCGATCGGATTGCTGATTGCTATAGCCCCCTAGGGGGACTAGTAAAATTAAAAAAAAAAGTAAAAAAAAAAGTTTTAAAAAATAAAAAAAAAAAAAAAAACCTAAAAGTTCAAATCACCCCCCTTTACCCCCATTGAAAATTAAAGGGTTAAAAAATAAATAAATATACACATATTTGGTATCGCCGCGTTCAGAAATGCCCGATCTATCAAAATATAAAATCAATTATTCTGATTGGTAAACGGCGTAGTGGCAAAAAAATTCCAAACGCCAAAATTACGTTTTTTGGTCGCCGCAAGTTTTGCGCAAAATGCAATAACAGGCGATCAAAACGTAGCGTCTGCGCAAAAATGGTACCATTATAAACGTCAGCTCGAGACGCAAAAAATAAGCCATCACTGAGCCATAGATCCCAAAAAATAAGAACTCTACGTGTTTCGGAAAATGGCGCAAAACGTGCGCCACTTTTATTGGACAAACTTGTGAATTTTTTTTAACCCCTTAGATACAAGTAAACCTATACATGTTTGGTGTCTACAAACTCGCACCGACCTGAGGCATCACACCCACACATCAGTTTTACCATATAGTGAACACCGTGAATAAAATATCCCAAAAACTATTGTACGATCCCACTTTTTTTGCAATTTTTCCGCACTTGGAATTTTTTTGCCGTTTTCCAGTACACTATATGTAAAACTTATGATTTCATTTAAAAGTACAACTCGTCCCGCAAAAAACAAGCCCTCATATGGCAAGATTGACGGAATAATAAAAAAGTTACGGCTCTTGGAAGAAAAGGAGCAAAAAACAAAAACGCAAAAACGGAAAGTGCCCGGGGGCTGAAGGGGTTAAGATCAATAAAAAATGTTAAAACTTGTAGAAACATCACCACAGTGAAAAAGGAAAATTCGTGTTAGGCTATGTGCGCACGTTGCGTCGTAGTACCTGCAGTTTATTCTGCACGTTTTCCTTCCCTTGGCTTTTGACCATTTTTTAGCGCTAAAAACGCATGCGTTTTTACCGCGTTTTTAGTGCGTTTTCAGCGCTTTTTACCTGCGTTTTCACCTGCGTTTCTGCAGATGCGGTTTTGAGATCAAGACACTGAGAAATAAAGTTGAAATAGTCAAAAAGAATGAAAAAAGAGAAAAAAAGTATAAAATTAACTTTTAATAAAACAATATGGGAAATTATCATTTTTAATGAAAAAATAGTGGTTATGCACATTTAATCAGAAAAATAGGTGAAGTTTCTAGTTTTTTTACATTTAAATTTTCGGTTATTGTGTGTGTGTAAAGGAACATTAGAACCCATTAAATTTTGTCCAGAAAAGCATGCATTTTTGGAGCCAAAAACGCAGTGGAAAAGCAGGTAAAAAGCATGAAAAACGCAGGAATTGTGATTTTGGTTGCGTTTTGCCATTTCTCATTGACTCCAATGTTAAGGAAACGCTGCAGAAATGGCAAAAACAACTGACATGCTGCTTCTTTTTCAGCATGGTTTTTGACCACAAATATGCAAATTAAACGCTGCAGAAAAAAAAGCAAAGTGCAGACAGGATTTCTGCTTTTCCCATAGACTTTGCTGGCAATCAAAAATGCATGCGTTTTAGCGCAAAAACGCTGCTGCTAAAAACGCTGCAGAAACGCGGTAAAAAACGCAACGTGCGAACATAGCCTTATATTCAGGGCTCAGGAGCGAGTAGCATAACAGAGCGCTGATAGAGGACAGGTCAAGAAAGTCCAGACCGTGGGAAATAATGCTTATGCGCATGTCCTGCAAGGTAACTCCAGTGCAGATGCTAGTCAATTGCATATCTAGGGAGCCCATAGGAGAGATGCTGCATAGAGGAGAAAAAAAAAAAAATATATATATATATATATATAAAGTACAAAAAAAAAACCAAAAAGTGCAGTAGATCACAGGAGTATATTCATAGTAGATCAGGGATGGGATTTAATAAATAAATAAAAACAAAAATTGTATCGGCAGTAAGAGGAAGCCCACCTGATATTAGTACTAAACCCCAAAAAGGAAAGTCTGTATTGTTTACAGCCCCCAATAGTATTACAAAACAGTGCTACATAAATAAATACTGCAAAAATAAAAAAAAATATATAAAAAAATAATATAAAAAAATAAAAAAATAAAACAAAAAAAACACAAAAAAAAACCAACATTAAATCATTAAAATTGTTACAACAAGCATCAGAAATATGGCCATGTTCTTGAAGTAAGAGGATTTATAAGCTCAATAAAATAAATCAGTTACTTCGTTGAGACCCAAAGGCTTCAATGTATTCAGTTTATAAATCCAAAAGGTTTCCTTTTTACTCAACATTTCATGTCTATTGGAGATATTGCTGGAAATCTGTTCTATAGGAGTAATAGTAAAATTTATCTTTTTGTCATGCACCATCGTACAATGACGTGAAAGACCATGAAGCAGGAAACCTTTTTTGATATTATGCCTGTGGGACTTTAAACGATTATGTAATGCCTGTGTGGTCCTGCCTATGTATTGCTTCCCACACAGGCAGTCAATCAGATACACCACAAAATCTGATCGACAGGTCATGTGTCCCTTAATGGAGTAAAGTTCTGGCTCTCCCCTTGGGCCAAAACTCTTTCTCCTATGTTTAACTATATTGCAACATAAGCATTTATTTGAGAAGCATTTGAACGCACCCATAGGAAGATCAGCCATTCTCTTATAATCATTATTAAGGATTCTTAGTCTGCTGGGTGCCACAACATTGCGAATAGTGGGTGCCCTTCTAAAGGTAATGCCAGGGTGGTCAGGAATATTACTACTCAAAACCGGATCATTTTTGAGAATTTCCAATGTTTGGATAGTATTCTTTTTATGGACCCGTTGTCCTCACTAAAAGTGGTAATGAAATTTGATATAAAATTATTCTCTGTTGTTGATACAGATTTTTCTGCGTTGGATAAAATTAAGTCCTCCTGTTTCAGACCCCGGGTCTCATTAAAGGCATTTTTTAAAAGTTTTTTGGGGTATTCTTTCTCTAAAAACCGATTTAATAAAATTTTGGCCTGTGCTTCAAAGTCCTCATCCTGGCTACATCCTGGTTTTTTTCTTCATATAATAATTTCTGTTTTCTTTTTTTCTTTTCAAAATAATTTGTCACTCCTATAACTTTTATATTCGTTATTCATTATTATCTATTAGTCTATATGTGAATTTGAGTTCTACTAAATATCTGTTATGTCACTGAATCAGTGGTTCCTCCCAGTGTTTTTTGTTTTTTTTTTTTTCTTCATCTAATGGGCGGTGCTCTCTGTTATCAGCTGTATATATATGTCTGACATCTTCATTTATGCTATACTATGTTGATGCACTGGTCCTGAAGAAGAGGTATATCCTCGAAACGCGTAGACCGATGGAATAAAAGAATACGTTTATAACATCAACGTGCTACATCTTCATTTTGGCTGATGCGCGGCATTAACCCCCTCTTCACTCTGATTTGTATGCACATCCACGTGGGGCTGCAGCAGACGCCATCATCCTATGCTCTATCAGTGGTTGTGACTATCACAACCTTTTCAGGTGAGTGTATTTTTCCTGATCTACCTCACTGATCTGTTGGTATTACACTATCAGCGCTCCTTATTTTTCAGTTTCTGCGTCTGGGTGACAGTCACCGCTCACGCAGCTGCTGCCGCCGATCCTGCTGTGTACGCTCTACACACAGCACTCTACAGATTAGGGACAGAAGTTTATTTAAGTCCTTTTCAGGGCTCATTTTCTTGGGCTCAGAGCCATAGGTGACAGTCAGGTCTGTGGAAACGCTGTATACAGCTTCAGATAACAGCGTCTGTGTACCTAAGCTCAGAGAATTCCTTGCTGCATTTCACTGTGGCGCCCTGGACAAGCCAGGGGCCACAGAGCACAACACGAACACACCCCACACTCCCGGTCAGGCACACCGAGGTCAGACACAAAACCCTTCTTGCCTTCCTCCAGGGGCTGATGTTCACACCAGGGGGTGGGCCAGGCGGTTGGTCCCACCCACCGAGGAGTTCACAGCCCTGGAGTCGGGAAACCAGGCAGATTAGGTTTGGTAGTGAAAGTGAGAGGAGTGAAGTAGCAAGAGAGCAGCCTGAAGTTGGTCCGGGTGTGTGGCCCAGACGGATCAGCAAGGTTGGCAGACGGTGGTGACCGTCTGCAGGAGTGGCCTATAAGAGCTTACCGTGAAGACCGTGGACGGGCAGTGGCCCGGCGGTACCGGACCGGTACGCAAAGAGAAGCCAGCACCATTTGACAGGGGCTTACGGACCCCGGCAAGGCCAGGAGTCACCGTGAATTTGCTAAATCCGTTAGTGAAGGGAACCTCCTGGGTTTCCCAACAGCCAAGTCCCGACAGAAGGCAACAGTCCAAAAAGAGAGGGAGACACCGCCACCGCCAAGGCAACCGTTTCCCAGGGCCAGAGCCTGCGGGCAAAAGGGGCTCCTCCGTACCATATCTAAGCTGGGGAGCGGGTTACCGGTGGGAACCCATTGGAACCGTTTACCGTACATAGGTGCAGGGAAAGGCAGTCATCACCAACCTGCCGGGAGAAACAACACCGCAGCCGTCTGTGGGACCCGTCCATCCAGCCTTGTGTTTTACCGAGAACTGTGTCCTCATCATTGGCTGAGTGAGTACCACCGTGCCGTGCGGCACAGCGCTGCCCCCACGACCCTGCACCTCACCAGGCCCCGCAACCCGCCTGCCATCCATCCCTACCCCATCACCGGGCCCCGGGACAACCAACCCCCTACCCACGGAGGGGAGAACTAACATCAAAGCTGCTCCCTGTCATCGCTCCCGGGATCCCCGTCTAGAGCAGCGGTGGTGTCACCAATATCACCACAACCGTGGGTGGCGTCACGGACAATAGCCAAATCCCCACAATCAAAATCCCCCTTTTCACTCACAGGCGAGGAGCGCCGCTCGAGTCCCCGGATCCGGCCCACCGCTCGAGCCACCGAGCAGCAGCAGCAGCAGCAGCAGCATCAGCCGGACCCGAGCGTTAGCGAGCGCAGTGCCCCGCCGCCCGCGACATCACCATTAGGAGGGATAGAAAGTGAGGCTTCCTTTCATGTCCACTGACCCAGAGAACCCGGCCACTGTACCCACCTGCCCACTTTTGCCACGCTATTTTTATAGCAAACAGTGCTGGACATAAGTGGCATCAAAAAAGTGGCTGCTATACTCCATTGCTGTCCCATTGGTGCCAAGCATTTTCCAGCACCTCTGCATTAAACCCTCATGCACATTTTGCTACGCTATTTTTATAGCAAACAGTGCTGGACATAAGTGGCATCCAAAAAGTGGCTGCTATACTAATTTTGTGTCCCACCGGTGCCAAGCATTTTCTAGCACCTCTGCATTAAACCCTCATGCACATTTTGCAACGCTATTTTTATAGCAAACTCTGGGAATTCCTTGCTGCATTTCATCATTAGGAGGGATAGAAAGTGAGGCTTTCTTTACTGTGCTGGTACACACAGAACACGGCCACTGTACCCACCTGCCCACTTTTGCCACGCTATTTAATTTGCCCAAAGAGCTGACACTTTTTCTGCCATCCTAAAATTGTCTGGAATACTAAGTTAGTGTTCCTTTGCTGCCAAGCAAGGTGCAACACATGTGCATTCTACACTCCTCCATTTCTGCTACGCAATAATTAACTGCAGGTAGTCCATCCAATTTGTGACGAAGGTGCAGGCGTGGATATAATGTAGCCTGCATCCAATGGTGGTTCTCTCGATGTCTGACAGCTCAACAATACCTTCTGTTTGCACTTAAAAAACAAGTGATGACCTGCCAATCACACTCCCGCTTACGGGTAAAGGGGTAGAAGTTCATCGTGAAAAAGCATGTGTGACTGCTGTCCCCACAGTCACAGAGGATGAAGAGCACGCAGATGCACTTGATGGGGCAGGCGGTGGTTGCACAGCCCCGCTAGGCCGCATTGTAGCGCAGTGAAATTCCCATTGCGACTTATGCTTCATTTTAAGTCGTGTACATGGTGGGCTCCACAGTATGCAGCAAAACCACGCAACATGAAAAGCACTGTATGCAGTTGGGTTGATAAATGATTGCTTAACTTTCCCAAAACAAACAATAAGAACCATGCATAAAATTGAAATAATAGAACAATCTATTCAGTTGCCTACTACCTGCTTATCCCTCTGCATAGTAGCAGTAATTGTGTGTTTGTGCGTGTGTGTGTGTGTGTGTGTGTGTGTGTGTGTGTGTGTGTGTGTGTGTGTGTGTGTGTGTGTGTGTGTGTGTGTGTGTGTGTGTGAAGACAACTTACCAGTGGCGCATCACAAGAGCTTCAAAGTTATCAACCTAAACATAGACAAAACACATTACCCCCCCTGAATACCCTTGTTAGCTGAAGCCTCACAGATAAGGCAGATGATAACAGTGTGAATGCAAACCACACAGCTCTGCAACACAGTCTGGAAATCTTGAAAAGCAACAGTCAATGCAAACATATGTCACTGTCCCTCTATGATTTAAACTGTAAGGGGTACTTCACACACAGCGAGATCGCTGCTGAGATCACTGCTGAGTCACGGTTTTTGTGACGCAGCAGTGACCTCATTAGCAATCTCGCTGTGTGTGACACTGAGCAGCGATCTGGCCCCTGCTGTGAGATCGCTGCTCGTTACACACAGCCCTGGTTTGTTTTTTTATTGTTGCTCTCCCGCTGATAAGCACACATCGCTGTGTGTGACAGCGAGAGAGCAACAATCCTGAATGTGCAGGGAGCAGGAGCCGGCGTCTGACAGCCTGTGGTAAGCTGTAACCAAGGTAAACATCGGGTAACCAAGGTGGTTACCCGATATTTACCTTCGTTACCAGCCTCCGCCTCTCTCTCGCTGCCAGCGCCGGCTCCCTGCTCTCTGCACATGTGGCTGCAGTACACATCCGGTAATTATTATTATTTTATTATTATTTATTATTATAGCGCCATTAATTCCATGGCGCTTTACATTTGAAAGGGGTGTACATAATAGGGACAAGTACAATAATCATAAACAATACAAGGCACAGACAGGTACAGGAGGAGAGATAATTAACCCGATGTGTACTGTAGCTAGGAGTGCAGGGAGCCAGCGCTAAGCAGTGTGCGCGCCTCCCTGCTCTCTGCACATGTAGCTGCAGTACACATCGGGTAATTAACCCGATGTGTACTGTAGCTAGGAGAGCAGGGAGCCAGCGCTCAGTGTGCGCGGCTCCCTGCTCTCTGCACATGTAGCACAGCGACGCGTGTCGTTATGATCGCTCGTTCGGCTGCTGTGTTTGACAGCTAAGCAGCGATCATAACAGCGACTTACAAGATCGCTGTTACGTCACAGAAAATGGTGACTTAACAGCGACGTCGTTGTCGCTGTCGCTTAGTGTGAACCCAGCTTTAGTGACAATTTGACAGTGCAGAGGCAGCAAGTCTGATTGTCTATATAGTCGTCTAACCCAGAACAGATATGTGTTTTGCTAATAAAACAAAGTGTTGCGTGCACGCATTACTGTCTGGGCACAGCCTACAGTACCCAGGTAATGTGATGTCCAGTTGCCATAAATACAGACTTTACGCTCCTCTCACGGATAAACATTATAGACAGCAGCGGGAGAATGTTGGTCTGTGGCACAGGATGCTGCTCACTGGCGTTACAGTGCTCCTCACCAAACTCCAAAACGACTCCCCTCACAATTGAACGAAATGTTTCCGCGCTGGCTCCTTGCTGTAACACACACCTTTAGCTTTTCCTTCTGTTCATAGACAGCATCTCCAAGTCCACACCCGAAGACCAATTTGATATTGCTATAGTGACCAAACAGACAAAGGCAGAACCAAAAAAACAGCAGCCCCTTGTGTGTAGTCTGCAACAATGCATGCAATGAACGGCAAACAAGCATGTTGCATTGACAGTGGCTAAAGCAGAGCAATACACCTTCACGCTATCAATTCATATCCATGTGACACTTCATGGAGGAAGTACTCAAAGTTGTGAGTTTTTGCCTTCTACTTAGAGATTGTTGACAAATCTTACAGATTACATGACTTGGGTGATCCTTTGCGATGTCCAAAAAGTCCCAGGCTAGGCAAGGCTTACAGCCCATGCGACTTGCATAGCCAACATGATTTATGCTCAGAGGCAGAGTTGTGGCCGAGGATTCAGTTGTTGACGTGCTTCCAATACTTTGTCTGTGTCCAGGAAGACACAACGTAAACTCGTCGTCAGTAGCATCCTCCTCCACCTCCTCTGCTGACGTCATCGACTGGCTGACTTTGGTTTGACAGTAAGTGGGGTCTCCAACCTCATCCTTACCCTGTGTTTTTCATTCCTCTCGTCCTGAGTCCTCTGTGACAACCTCTTCCTGCCCTGACCGAATAACAAAGTTGTCGTTACAATCAGGTATCTGAGTCTCCTCATCATGTTCCCCATTGTCTCCACCAGGATGATGTACGGTTTGGAAATGAGGGTGTACATTATGCTCAGCACCTTCTTCATCGGGGCCTGGATCCGACTCACAAAGCTTCTGGCTATCTGTGCAGATCATTTCCCCTGTCTCCTGGAACTCGCTGCCTCAACACGTCAGATTATCTGCTACACCCGCAAGCTTCAAACGGAAACTGAAAACTCATCTGTTCAGAAATGACTATAACCTTCAATGACACCACCACCGTGCGTAGCTTCCGCCCAACTTACACCACACCTACTGTCTCCTCCCCAAAATCCTTTACAAAATAATCCCGCAAGGGCAGGGCCCTCTTCCTTCTGTACCAGTCTGTCTATTGTTAATTGTATATGTATTCTGTTTGTAACCCCCTTCTCATGTACAGCACCATGGAATCAATGGTGCTCTACAAATAAATAATAATAATAATAATAACTTTTTTGTCTGTACTCACTGCAGCTTTGGAGCAGACCTCTGATTCCCAGGCTATAGTGTGACTGAACAGCTCTGCAGACTCAACCATCTCTGTTACCCCATACTCAGCAGGGCTGGTGGAAATTTGAGAGCTGTTATGAACCAAGTGCGATTGGGTTGATACCACAGTGGAATGGAGAATTTGTGATATTGAACTTGAGGTGGAGGAGAGGCCACTTTATGGCGCACTTGAGATCCATTGAAGCAGCTGCTGTTTTGGTGCCTCATCTACTTTTGTTAGCGATAGTCGTGTCTGTGAAAAAAGGATCATATCAGATTATCCACAGGAAGAAGTACACCTGTTATTTTGGCTGTTATTTGTTGTTACGAATTGGTGCCGCCGTAAACGCAAGCAACCTGCTGCGGTTCCAGTTGCGCCCAGGCGTCAGCTGCCATTTAGGGCTGTGCCTCGGGTTGTCCAGCTGGCTGCTTTCTCCTCCACGTCTAAGTGTGGAGAGGTGGCTAGTACGCATGCGTGTGCCGATTTACCCCAGCCGCAGCCTAACTCCAGTGTTTCGCCTACTGAGAATGCTCAGCCTGACTGTGCCATTCCTGAGGCTAAGTCTTCATTTTGGGCTATAGCGCATGCTCCCACACTTTGTGCGAAAAGCCTCTTTGCACAGGTACTTGGACTTCTGGCCGGTTCTAAGTCCTGTGTTGTGCCTAGACAGCATGCTGAAGCGGATAGTCTGTTTTTGGAGACTGTATTTCATGCTACTGAGCATGCTTAGGCACTTACTGCATCAGAGGCTAGGTCCGGTAATGAACTCTTTAGCCCTGCCCCTGATGTGGGGGGCCCATATAGACCACAGGGCATCAGGTGTCCTGACGAGCTGGCCAGGCAACTCCCAACTGGCTTGCAGAGGCCCGCCCCTATGACTTGTCACCTCATTATTGTTGGTGAGACGATGACTGGTGAGGTGTTTGGGTCGTGGCAGCCATGAGGTCATCATTGAAGTGGCGGTTCCGAATAGGACGCTAGTTATGCCACTCATGACGTGTCACTCTGCTTTTGTCTCCAGGAGGTGCATTGTGGTCCACCCTGGTTTGGGGCGGACCCAGGTTATAAAAGGGGCTGGAGCCAACAAGAAGGTGTGCAGTCTTCTATTATGCTCTGAAAGAGCACACCTCCATGTGTTGAACCCATTGCGGCTTTAGGCCAGAGGTAGGCAGGGATAGGGTGTCGATGCAGGCCACCACCACAGTTGGTAACGCAGAACGGTTAAGACCAGCTCCTGTCCTACCAGTCCTGCTTGTGCAGCCCAGTGGCATTAACAGGCCTGCTGCTGCTGATGCGCCTGCTGTCCACAGGTGTGCCCCTACGCACACGGTCAGCGTACTCAATGGCCCCTGTGTTGTTAACAGGGAGTTCCTGGGCTGGGTGGGCGTGTGGACCCTGTGACGCTAACAGGGCTCACAGTCTCCAGATCCGAATGGCGTCTAACTCGGTTCAGGCTACTATTAGTTTCATAGCCACACAGATCTGTATCCTCCACCAAACCTTCCAGTTGCCAACCTCTCCTTTTCCAACTGGGAGCACGGTGGACACTGACTGCTGATGGGGATATATACCTTTCTCTTTCTTTTCTTATTAATTTTCGTTATATAGCGGTAACATAGTATATACCACTTTATCCAAATCTGCCAGTCCCACCGTAACAGATGTTGTTTCTTCAGCAAATGTTACTGTTGCTTAACCACCAAACCCACGGACACAAACTTTTTTCCCCTTTCCAACACACCTGTTCCCCTTTCCACCAGCATCTGTCCTTTTTCAACTCATTTTGTATATGACCAAAAGTGCAACTCTGCAGGGACACCGTACTCAACGCCATCTCAGCACAACAGCCAGCCCTCGGTCCCTCCGATGTGGACAAGTAAAAGACCATTTCCTCCTATCCATGACAAAGCGTTGAGATTCACTCTGTGCAGCACTGGTGTTTAGTGGAAAAGCAGATCTAAGATTGTGTACCACCTTCTGCTGATACTCCTGCATACGTGCGACCCTTTCTATGGCAGGAATTATTTCGCAAAATTTTGTGTTGTACCGGGGATCTAACAGTGTGGCAACCCAGTAGTCAGCATTACTTCGAATTCGTACAATCCGAGGGTCATGTTGTAGGTAGGGCAGCAAGAAGGTGCTCATGTGTCTTGTGCATCCAGGAGGACCAAGTCCTTGGTGTGTTGGTGGCGGAGAGGTGAGAATCGTGCCTCCTTCCTCTGCCCTCTCCCCCCATCCTCGCACAACCGAAATGTGAGCAAGCTCTCACTCATCTGCTGAGTCTTCCATGCCCATCACCAGTTCGTCCTCCATTTCTTCCTGGGCTCCTGCACCTTTCTCAACAGTTTTGCTGATACTATGCGCCCTTGTTAATCCCTATCCCCCACCATGACTGCCGCCTAGGTGCCGCTTACCGTCTGGACCTTGTACATCTTATTATCCCTTCTGCATATGACTCCTCCTGTACTTCCTCCCCTTCCTCTTGTCCCAACACCTGACTCCGAATAATAATTACAGTGTGCTCCATCATGTAGATGACCAGAATTGTCACGCTAAGAATGGCATCGCCAGTGCTAAACATCTTCGTCGACATTTGTAAACTGTGTAGAAGGGTGCATAGGTCCTTGATCTGACACCACTCCAGCAGCGTGATCTGCACCACCTCTGGATCAAGTTAGCCCAGGGTATACATCATACCGTATTTCAGCAGGGCTCGGCGGTACTGCCACAGACGCTGCAACATGTGCATATTCAAATTCCTGCGTGTCGGCACATCGCATTTCAGGCATTGACCCGCCAGACCAAAAGACTTCAGGAGTGATGAAAGTTGTTGAGCTGCTGGATGCGAACGATGGAAGTAAGCACATAGCGAGCGTGCCCGCTGCACAAGGCCATGTAGGCCGGGATGGTGTTTTAAAAATTGCTGGAGAATCAGATTCAACACGTGAGCCACACAACGCACGTATGTCACATTGCCCTGAGGATGGCCCGCAGCCAGGTTTGCATCATTGCCGCACACGGCTGTTAAGTCACCACCGGAGTCCACTCCGTCAATGTGTACTTCTGTCGCCAGGTGACAACATGTTCCTTTCGTGCATAGTGCTGATGATGGGAGAGGAGTTGATGCCAGCGTCACAGGTGGACGCAGGTTATGCTCACCCACTCGGCTGCGTTACCTTGACAGATGCAGAACCACTGGCTGAATGTAGGTGGTGGGTGTCTCACAGATGAAGTACCATCATTCAGCTACAACCAATGGGAATACACCACACCCTTTTTTAGGCCCATCCTGTCTGCTGACCACTGCCAGACATAGCTATGAACCTCTGGTTGCTGTTACCCCCAGTTCTGTTTTGTGATTTTGTGTGCTTGTTACCTGACTACTTTTCCTGTTTGCTGTTTATGTACCTCGTTGGGCGATCCGCATTTCACCTCTGCTTGTTTACTGATTAAGTCCTGGCCATCCCATTCTGTTCCTCTTCCTCAATTAATGTTTTGATCCTGCCTGACTACTATTCTCTGGAACTGCAGCCTTCCACAGGTATTGATCACCTTGGGCCCTGTGTAATTCCAAATCCCTGTATAGGGGTTAAAGGGTTTCAGGGTTCTGGGGGTCCTACTTGGTGAGTGGCTTCCCTCTAGCCTGTCCTTTACAGCCCGTCTGAGTGTGTGGATCAAGGAAGGCGCTACACCGTGCTCTCTGCAGAAAGCCATGTAGGCCAGGATAGTGCTTTAAAAATTGCTGGACAACCAGATTCAACACGTGAGCCACACAAGGCACGTGTGTCCCATTGTCACGGCGAAGGGCCGCACCCAGGTTTGCATCATTGTCGCACCCGGCCTTCCCTGGCTGCTGGTTGAGTGGAGACAACCATTGATAAAACTCGGTCTCCAGAGCTAACCATCCACAACTCCTCAGCGGTGTCTCACATTTCCCATACATTTCAAAGCAAACATTTGACCGCCTGATGGCATTGAGCTCTGCTGTCAGCATAGTAAGGAGGTGTGTGGGATTCCTTGTGCGCAGTTACAAGGAAGGGTGGCCTGACCACACAGGGTTTGGGCCAAGGTGGAGGACCCAGACGAGGTTGAGGAGGCAGAAGCAGTGTATTAACTTCTGCATACAGAGGAAGGATTGACACACAACTCGTGGGGACGGCAAGACTTGTACAGCAGACCCTTCTCCATCTCTCCCCATAGTAACCCATTGCCCAGTCAGCGACATGTCCATGCTTACTGGGCCAAGTATCTGTGGTGAAATGCACCCTGTCACACACAGTTTCTCAAAGAAGCGGTGATGTTTGGTGCGACATGCTGGTGTAGCGCGGGCACGCCTTTGTTGGAGAAGGAGTGGCGCCTGGGCATCAGCTCTAGGGGCACTGCGATGGGCATAAGGTCTCGAAAATCCTCGGTTAAAAAGGTTGGAAAGGCAGCATTTTGGTAGCCAACAGTTTGCAGATGCTGAAAGTCAACCTCTAAGCCATGTCATGCCCTTCTAAAAGCATGTAAAACACAGCAAGGGGACTCCAACCCCAGTCTCCCTCGTTTCCACTAATTGGGCCACACACACCCCACTTGACTGGCATCAGTTGACAACCATTTTCAAGATGAAAAAGATGCTTTGCATGAAGCACTCTCAAAAATACAAGTGCCTTTCGCCTCCCCTGGATGATCCAGGGGAAGAAAAGTCCTCTGTGAGCCATGACTTGTTCATCTTGGTTCTTTTTTCAAAAGCGAGGGGACTCCAACCACAGTCTCCCTCGTTTCCACTAATTGGGCCACACACACCCCACTTGACTGGCATCAGTTGACCTCCATTTCAAGATGAAACAGATGCTTTTGCATGAAGCACTCTCAAAAATACACGTGCCTTTCGCCTCCCCTGGATGACCCAGGGGAAGAAAAGTCCTCTGAGATCCATGACTTCCTCATCTTGATGAATGTTAGTCTGTCCACATTGTCAATGGACAGATGCGTGCGCTAATCTGTCAGCACACCCCCAGCAGCACTGAAGACACGTTCCGAGAGAACGCTGGCTGCGGGACACGACAAGATCCCCAAGGCGTACGTGGCGAGCTCAGGCAATTTATCCAGATTGGAAGCCTAAAATGAGCAGGGCTCAAGTTGCACAGTAATGGCATCGATATTCCCTTGCATATACTCATACATCTGTGTCTCCTCCTCTTTTTCCTCGTCCAGCTGTTTAGTTTTCGCATGAGTATTTGTCCTTTTCACTTTCCCATGTGTTTGTGTTGTCTTGGGAGTTGTTTGGCACCATTTGACAACTTTGAGGGTGTTTTCCAGGTGTTTTTAGGTGTTTGTGATTGCCTCCCATTGTTTTCAATGGGGTTTGAGAGGTTCGTCGAACGGCTCGTCGAACGGGGAACCGTTCGACGAACCGAAACAAACTCGAACTCTAGGGGTGTGGCTCATCTCTAGTAGACACAGGAACTTTCAGGTCTTTGGAGATGGACTTGTAGCTTTGAGATTGCTCATGCTTCCTCACAATTTGGATTCTCAAGTCCTCAGACAGTTCTTTGGTCTTCTTTCTTTTCTCCATGCTCAATGTGGCACACACAAGGACACAGGACAGAGGTTGAGTCAACTTTAATCCATGACAACTGGCTGCAAGTGTGATTTAGTTTTTGCCAACAGGGGCCACAGGTAAGTTACAGGTGCTGTTAATTACACAAATTAGAGAAGCATCACATGATTTTCAAACAGTGCCAATACTTTTGTCCACCCCCTTATTTATGTTTGGTGTGGAATTATATCCAATTTGACTTTATGATAATTTTTTTTTTTTTCATTGAAGACAAATTAAATGAAGATAATACCAAAGAATTTGTGATTGCAATCATTTTCAGGGAGAAACTGAGTATTATCTGACAGAATTGTAGGGGTGCCAATACTTTTGTCCATCACTATATGTAACTGTGGCGCCCTGGACAAGCCAGGTCGTCACAGGTACTGCAACAACACACCCCACACCCCGGTTAGGCACACCAGTCAGACACAAATCCTTGTTGCCTCCCTCCAGGGGCTGATGTCCAAACCAGGGGGTGGAGCCAGGCGGTTGGCCCCACCCATCAAGGAGTTCACAGTCCTGGAGGCGGGAAAAGGAAGTCAGTGAAGTTTAGAGTTCAAGCAGTGCAGTTTTGTGAGGGAGAGTGAAGTAGTAGCAGTGGAGCAGACTGACCGTGTCCGGGTACGTGGCCCGGGCACATACAGCAAGGTTGGCAGACGGTGGTGACTGTCTGCAGGAGAGGCCGATTGACGTAAACCGTAAGGACCGTGGTCAGGCGGTGGTCCGCCGGTACCGGACCGGGGAGCGAAGAGAAGCCAGCACCATTCGGCAGGGCCTACGGACCCCGACCAGGCTTGGAGTCACCGTAAAACCGGTCAAATCCGTTAGCGAAGGGAACCTCCGGGGTTTCTCAGCAGCAAAGACCCGATTGAAGGCAACCGCTCAAACCGAGAAGGGAAATACAGTCACCGCCAAGGCTACAATTCCCAGGGCCAGAGCCTGCGGGCAAAAGGGGGCTCCCTCAGCATCCATCCAAGCTGGGGAGCGGGTTACCGGTGGGAAGCCATCGGAGCCGAGAACACACTACAGGTGCAGGGAAAGGCAGTCACCGCCAACCTACCGGGAGAGACCACCGCAGCCGGCTGCGGGACCCGTCCATCCAGCCGTTTGTTTTACCGGAGACTCTGTATTCATCATTGGCTGAGTGAGTACGACAGTGCCGTGCGGCACCGCGCTGCCCCCGCGACCCTGCACCTCACCGAACCCCTCCATCCACCTTCCAGTCACCCTCACCGGGCCCCGGGACCACCAAAAAACCCCTACCCACGGAGGGGAGAGAAACATCTCGGCTGCTCCCTGTCATCGCTCCCGGGATCCCCGTCCAGAGCAGCGGTGGTGCCCCAACCTCACCACAACCGTGGGTGGCATCACGGACCATACCCTCCAAACCCCAAAACCTTCCCCTTTCACTCACGGGCAAGGAGCGCCGCTCGAGTCCCCGGATCCGGCCCACCGCTCGAGCCACCAAGCAGCAAGCAGCAGCCCCGAGCCGGACCCGAGCGTGGTGAGCGCAGCGTCCCCTCCCCGCCCGCGACATAACGAAGTCCATGTACCGGGTTGTACACACTATAAAAATCTTCTCATTAATCAGGTAACTTTTCTCTTTTATTCAAACCCTGTTGATTAGACACTTATTTCTAACATTTTCTATATGAAAAATAAACTTAGGAAAATAATAAACGAAACACAGATACCTAATACTCAGTAATAACATTACACATTTTACTGGTACCATTAGCATTCTTCCCTGTACCTTCGTGGGGTCGACCTTCTCAGTTCCGAACCCTCATCCCCCTCTTGTGACATGACTAGATCGCCTACAGGTTCCTAAAGGTACCGTCACACAACGAGTTTGCTAGCGAGATCGCTGCTGAGCCACGGTTTCTGTGTGACACCTACCAGTGATCAGGCCCCTGCTGTGAAATCTCTAGTCGTTGCCGAATGGTCCAGGCCATTTTCTTCAAAGGCGATGTCCTGCTAGGACACATCGCTGTGTTTGACACTGTGTGACAGGGTCACAGTGACTGCTGAGATCGTTATTCAGGTCGCTACTGCGACCTGTATCGTTCCTGCATCGTTGGTAAGGTCTGACTGTGTGACATCTCACCAGCGATCTCCCAGCGACTTACCAGCGATCCCTATCAGGTCGCATCGTTTTCGGGATCGCTGGTAAGTCGTTGTGTGTGACTGGACCTTTAAGGTGGTGTCACACACAGCGACGGCGACAACGACGTCGCTACTACGTCACCATTTTCTGTGATGTAGCAGAGACGTCCTGTCGCTGTCGCTGTGTGTGACATCCAGCAACGACCCGGCCGCTGCTGTGAGGTCGCCGCTCGTTGCTGAATGCCCTGCTTCATTTTTTGCTCGTTGCTCTCCCGCTGTGAAGCACACATCGCTGTGTGTGACAACGAGAGAGCGACGATCTGAAGCGAGCAGGGAGCAGGGAGCCAGCTTCTGGCAGCCTGCGGTAAGTTGTAACCAAGGTAAACATCGGGTAACCAAGGGAAGCCCTTTTCTTGGTTACCCGATATTTACCTTCGTTACCAGCGTCCGCCGCTCTCACGCTGCCTGTGCTGCCGGCTCCCGGCTCCCTGCTCCCTGCACGCCAGAGTACACATCGGGTAAATAAGCAAGGGTTTGCTTATTAACCCGATGTGTACTCTGGCGTGCAGGGAGCCAGCGCTAAGCAGTGTGCACTGGTAACCAATGTAAATATCGGGTAACCAAGCCCTTGGTTACCCGATATTTACCTTAGTTCCCAAGCGCAGCTCCGCTTCCATCCATCGCTGCTGGCTGGAGGCTGGTCACTGGTCGCTGGTGAGATCTGCCTGTTTGACAGCTCATAAGGTGATAAGGTCAGGTCACCCGTCGTGATCGCTGCTGCGTCGCTATGTGTGAACCCAGCATTAGCCTCAATACTAGGTTCAGCTTGTTGGACTCTACGTGTGCGTGGCAAGGGGACAGGTGCTACTCTAGGTGTTGAAGTGGGTGCAGTGTCAGTAAGCCTTTCCTGTTCTGGTTCTTCCACGGGTTGTGAGAATGTTAATTCAGGGACTATTACTGCTCCATTCTGCATAGGCCAATCTTCTGGAAAGTCACCCAGAATAGTTCGGATTATTCTCTTCCTTCCTTCCACCACTTGAGGTTGGGGTTGAGGCTCATCTGCTACTCGTAAGGGATCTGGACATCTTTTCAGGTGGTCTCAGGAGACAGTAGCCGTGGTCCTTCCCTGGTCCTTGCTAATTAGGCAGGTCTTCTGGTTGTCGAAGTCGGAGGGTTGAACCACATATGGCTCCTTTTCCCATTGGTCATTTAATTGTGCAGCTTTCTCTTTCTTTTCAGCACAATCTCGCCTGGTGAGAAGGGGGTGGCTTTTGCTTGCTTGTTAAAGTTTCTCTTGCCGTTCTCTGGTTTGATTAAAACTCTCTTCAACGCACTTCTGAATCTGTTTGTACTGGATCTGGCGACGTGAGTCTCAATCCGCTCTGGCCAAGTAGGTTTCAGGCAACTCAACCTCCATCTCTAAGTCCACGGGAAGTCTTCCAGGTCTGGCTCTCATCAAGTGAGCTGGGGTACACTTGGTGGATCCCACCGGGATGTTGTTATAGATGTCCACAAGGTCTTGTAGCTTTTCAGGCCACTGGTTCTGTGACGCCCTGGACTAGTCAGGTCGTCCCAGGTAGTCACACACAACATAACACCCCCTCCCAGTTAGGTAACACCAGTCAAACTAAAAACCTTGTCACTACCCTCCACCCTCCAGGTTTGATATCCACACCAGGGGGGCGGAGCCAGGCAGCTGGCTCCACCCACCGAGGAGTTCACAGGCCTGGAGGCGGGAAAAGACAGTAGTCAGACAGTAGTCAGTGAGGAGTCAAGTTCTAGAGGAGTGTAGAGCAGTGAAGTTCACAGGCATTCCTGTGTCCAGGCTGCCCAGAGACTACCAGGTGGCTGGGTTGGCGCCCAGTCGCCATTGGCAAGGAGGCAGACGGTGGTAGCCACCTGCAGGAGACCGGAAAAACGACCGGTGGAACCGTAAGGGACCGGGACAGGGTAGTGGCCCGCCGGAACCAAACCGGGGAGCCAACTGGATACCGGAGCACCAGGAGGGGTACTCAGACCCAGACAAAGCCCTGAACCTACAGGGCTGAGTCAAATTAACTGATTGCGGACTGGATTTAAGGACCTATTCCACACAAGTCCCTTTAGAAGACAACAGCCCAACCATACAGGGTAGAAGCCACCGCCAGGGCATAGAGACCCAAAGGGCCAGTATCTGCGGGCAAACGGGCTTCTACGGCATATACAAGTCGGGGAGCGGACTACCGGTGTCCAGGCATAGGAGTCAATATTCACACACAGAGGTGCAGGAGAAAGGCGGAAACCACAAACCTAGTCTGGGAGAAGCTGCAGCCGGCTGCGGGCCCCGTTCATCACTCCATTTGGTTTACCAGAGACTCCATTGTCTTGTGTCAGAGTGAGTACACCAGTGCCATCAGGCACCGCACCGCGCTGCACCGCAACACTTTACCCTGCACCCCGGCCCTCGCCTACCGGGCCCCGGGACCAACACCCCCTACCCACGGAGGGGTCAACACCTAGCTGCGCCACTACACCGCTCTCGGGAGTCCCCATACCTGCACCGCAGCGGTGGTGTCTACAATCACCACAACCCGTGGGTGGCGTCACGAACTATCATCCCAAACCAAGCTACCACGGCCCCGGCCGTGGGACTCCTCACCCAAATCCCCGCGTGTAGCGCCAACTCCCTTGCAGAGCGATGTGACTCCCGGGTCGGTGAGAGGCTCGAGCCACCACCCGCAGTACGAGCACGGATCCGAGCAGCTCGGCAGTCGCAGACGAGCCCGCGGGCCGGTACAGTTCCGCTCGTCAAGGGGAAGAGTCTTCAACAGATTTATCATTAGGTGGTTCATCTTCTCACACATCCCATTCGTCTGTGCATGATAGGGTGTGGTGCGTATTTTCTTGCACCCGTACAGACTGCAGAACTCCTGGAAGATTTCAGCCTCAAATGCGGGACCTTGATCAGTAAGGACTCGATCGAGATACCCATGCGGCCTACAGAAGTGCGCTTGGAACACCTTTGCCGCGCTGCTGGTGTCGCGGGTGGAGGGGCCACGCTCGCTACACTCGGGTACACGGCTGCTGCTACTCGGTGGCTTGAGCGGTGGGCCGGACCCAGGGACTCGAGCAGCGCTCCTTGCCCACAAGTGAAAAGGGGGTGGTTTGTTTTGGGAGAGAGTTCGTGATGCCACCCACGGGTCGTGGTGATGATGGGCACCACCGCTGCTGGTGACGGGGATCCCGGGAGCGATGGCAGGGAGCAGCTAGGATGTTGGTTCCCCCTCCGTGGGTAGGGGTTGGTGATCCCGGGGTCCGGTGGTGATGCGGGGAGGCTGGATGCCTGGGGTGCAGGGTTGCAGGGACAGCGCGGCGCGGTGTCGGATGGCACTGTGGTACTCACTCAGGCACAAATTCACAGAGTCTCTGGTAAACCAAACGGCTGGATGGACGGGTCCCGCAGCCGGCTGCAGTGTCTTTGCTCTCCCTGGACAGGTTGATGGTGGCTGTCTTTCCCTGAACCTGTGTATGAATCTGTTGACTCCGATGGCTTTCCAACGGTAGTCCGCGCCCCGGCGTATAGGTGCCGAAGGAGCCCGTTCTGCCCGCATGCGCTTGCCCTTGGATCTCTAGCCTGTGGCGGTGGCTGTGTATCCTCACAGTGTGGACGGTTGCCTTCTGTCGGGTCTTGGGTGTTAGGAAACTCCTAGGGTTGTTGGTCACTCTCGGATTTGACCTTTGTCGGCGGCTCCAAGCCTAGTCGGGGTCCGATGGCCCTGCCTTTGTGCTTAGCTTCATTCCTCTCCCTGGTTCGGTACCAGCAGGCCACCGCCCGACCCCAGTCCTACGGTTCCGCAGTGATCCACTAACTCCTGCAGACGGCCACCACCGTCTGCCAACCTTGCTGATAGTGCCTGGGCTCCTACCCAGACACACACAGTTTCCGTCCTCTCACTTTCAACTCCTACACAAATCTGTCACTTTTCCCGCCTCCAGGCCTGTGAACTCCTCGGTGGGTGGGGCCAACCGCTTGGCTCCGCCCCACCTGGTGTGGACATCAGACCCTGGAGGGAGGCAACAAGGGTTTTTGTCTGACTAATGTAACTATCCAGGGGAGGGGGTGCGTGTGTGTTATGTCTGTGACTACCTGGATAGTCCAGGGCGTCACACTGGCAGTCAAATCTTTAAAGGGTACCACTACCAAGAACCGTGAATAGTGGTTGACCATCATGAGCGCATACGTATACCCACTCCTGCTGGGGGTTAACTTGACATGATCCAGGGCCACAATCTCCAGGGGCTGTTTGGTGACAATCGGTTGAAGTGGTGCTCGTTGACTGGTGCCATCCTGCATTCTCAAGGCACAGGGACCTCAATTCCTACACCAGGCTTCTATGGAGTCTCTCATTCCCATCCAGTAGAAACAACTTCTCAGCAACATTTCCAGCTTCTTCCATTCGAAGTGCCCAACTCCATCATGGTACGCTTCCAGCACCACCGGGACATACGCCCGAGGTATCATGATCTTGCAGATCCTCTCGTGGGTCTTGGGGTTGGTTAAGCTTCTGCACAATTTGCCTTGATGGAGATAAAGCCGACTTCGGTCCTGTCACAGTTTCCTGGCTTCTTCTGGGGCGCCTGGTTCAAGGCGGGCACCAGGTCTGGCCAGCAGTGCCTTAGGCTAAGTTCACATTTCCGCTAAAATCTATCAGTCACAATCCGCTGCTCTTGTAAACAGCGGAATCCGTTTAGCGGATTCCGCTGCTCCCATAGACTTGTATGAGCAGCGGATTGTGACTGATGATGCTGCGTTGCACCCTCCGCCCGACTGATCAGTCGTGGAACGACTGACCGCCGGGCGGGAGGAACGCAGCATGTAACGTTTTTTGAGCAGCGAGATCCGTCGGATTTCGCTGCGCATGCTCTCTGGCTCCCTGCACACGTCACCAGCTTTGGTTGGTTACCCGATATTTACCCTGGTTACGGTGCAAGGAGCCAGCGCTAAGCGGTGTAGGCCCGTAACCAAGGTAAATATCGGGTAACCAAGGTAAACATCGGGTGCTTTGCTGTTACCCGATATTTAGGCTGGTTACGTGTGCAGGGAGGCCGACACTTCCCCGCTCGGCCCCGCCCCCTCCCGCACTCCGCACATGTATGTACACACACACACACACCTGTCCCCAGCCATGCAGACAAGCACTGCCACTGACACCCTCGTCTGGCCCCGCCCCCTGCTCGGCTCCGCCCCCTCCCGCACTTTGCATGTGCACACACACACACACACACACACATACATACATACATGCACATACACACACTCACTCACACATACACTCACCTGTCCCCAGCCATGCAGACCGCAGCACTTCTACTGACATCCTCAGCGCCTGGCCCCGCCCCCCACTCGGCTCCGCCCCCTCCCGCACTTTGCATGTGCACACACATACATACATACATACATACATACATACATGCACATACACACACTCACTCACTCACAGATACACTCACCTGTCCCCAGCCATGCAGACCGCAGCACTTCCACTGACATCCTCAGCGCCTGGCCCCGCCCCCCGCTCGGCTCTGCCCCCGAACTCCGCCCCCCGCACACAACGGGATCCGACAAAGAATTCTGTTCTTTGTCATCCGTTGTACAGCGTTGAACAGCGCATCAGTCACATGCGTCAAGCGACGCATGTGACTGATACAAATCAACGGAAATGTGAACTTAGCCTTAACTAATCTGATTGCAGGGTCCCCATCATGGGCTTCCTGCCAACCGTGATGAGGCAAGGGATCACAGGTAATTTCTTGTTGAAGGGCATATGGTCGAGGCCGCTCTCTGGGAACGGGCTGATGGAATGCAGGCAATTGAATCTCCTACAGGTCATCTTCGTCTCTCCCGTCATCAAACAGATGAGGCATCCTGGACAGTGCATCAGCGTTAGTGTTCTTGCGGCCAGCCCTGTATTTTATGATAAAATCATAATTTGCTAACCTTGCAAACCATCGCTGTTCCAAGGCTCCCAGATTCGCTGTATCCAGGTGAGTCAATGGGTTATTGTCCGTGTACACAGTGAATTTGACGGCAGCAAGATAGTGCTTGTGTGCCGCCCCGTGCTCGGCGGCAGCTGAGCCGCTCGGATCTGGACTTCCAGTGGGTGGCTTGAGGGTCTCCGGACCCAGGGGCCCTGCGGGCACTCCTCTCCCAAAAAGGGTGTTTTTGCAGTTTGGGGACGTTTTGGTACAGCCGGAGCCATTTAGAGTTTATGACGCCACCCACGGGATGTGGTGAAGGTGTGCACCACCTCTGCTGTGACGGGGCACCCGGGGGAGATGGTATGCAGCAAGTTGTTAACCCCTCCGTGGGCAGGGATGGTGGCCCCGGGACCTGTTGGGGATTTGGTTTGGCGGTGCAAGGAGATGGGCAGCCAGAGGGCACTGGTGTACTCACTATTGGAATGAAGCACTCGAGTCTTTGGTAAACCAAGATGATGGTGGTCGGTGCCCAAGCCGGCTGCAGTCTGGTCCCCCACCCGGCTGGTGGTCTCTGCCTTTCTCCTGTACCTGTTTGTGATGTCGGACTACCTGAACTTGCAACTTCGGAAGTCCATTCCCCGGCTTGATGTGGCTAAGGAGCCCTTTTGCCCGCAGACGCTGGCCCGTGGGATCTCTGAGCCGTGGCAGTGGCTGCTTATCCCCCTCGTTGGGCTGTTGTCTTCAGTCGGGACTTTGGATGGGAAAGGACCTCAAGTCCAGACCGCAATCAGTAAATTAACTCAGTCCAGTAGCTTCTGGACCTCGCTTCAGGGTCTGAGTACCCCCCTGGTGCTCCGGTTTCCGATTCCGTTCCCCGGGTCGGTACCAGCGGGCCACTACCCTGTCCTGGTCCACCACGGTTCCACCGAGCCGTCTTCCCGGCTCCTGCAGACAGAGGCCTCTGTATGCCTCCTAGCCAGAGGTACCAGGGCTCCTACCCTGGCACCTGTCAGTTAGCTGCAGACCTGACACACAGGCCTGCTTCTACTTTACTACACCTCCACTAACAGACTCCTCACTCAGACTTAACTGTAACTGATGTTTTGTCCCACCCTTGGCCTTCTAGATCCCTAGGTGGGCGTTCCCAACCACCTGGTCCGGCCCACTGGTGTGTCCTCAGGTCCTAAGGGAGGTGACTAGGGTTTAAAAGATTGGCTGATGTTGCCTGGTGTGGGACTGGTGTTGTGCGGGGCCCTATTTGTGACTACCTGGTTTGGTGACGGGACCTCGGCCTACTCCACCGCAGGCCCTTCCTCCAACCAGCCTCTCCGGAGGCTGCGGGACAATGAAAAGGGTGGTCCGGGGCTATTTACAAAGCCCAAAAGTTTTTGGGTGGTCTGCCAGTTCTCAGCCTTGTCTTTATTTAAAGAACTAAACGGGGATCAACAGGGTCCCAACGGGGACGGCGGTATGATAGCCGGGAACCGCTATCTTTTAACTTTCTGAATCTGATGAGAGTTCAGTTAATTGGCATTCATTCACACAATCAACATACAACACCCTTAGATTGCGGTCTCCCTGTATCTGAGTGGGGGCTGCCCGAAATTGGGGCGTGTGGACCTTTTGGGCCCAATACTTTCATGTGGAGTAGGCGGGAGAGAGGGGGCTACAGGTTACTGTCCCCGCGTGTCGGGTATGGCTGGTAGACACCTGCAGGGGCGTGGTGTAGGTGCATCCCTGAGCACTCGTTCTGGTGGATTGCTGACTGACTCCTCTGGCTGCACATCTTCCACAGGTTGTGGGAACATGATGACGGGAACTATCACCGCCCCATTCTGCATAGGCCAGTCCGCTGGGAAATCACCCATCACGGTGTGGATAACCTCTTTCTTCTTCTCCACGCTCAGCGCAGGAGTGGGAACTTCTTCTACCAACTTTAGGGGCTCTGGGCACTTCTTCAGGTGGTCCCTGGAAACAGTGGCCGTGGTTCTCCCCTGGTCGCGACTAATCAGATAGGTCTTCTTGTCCTCCCACCCAGTAGGCTGTATGACGTAGGGGGTCCTCTCCCACTGGTCATCAAGCTTGTGCGTCCTTCTTTTACGCTTCAGCACCACATCTCCGGGTCCAAAAGGGGTAGCGTGAGCCCATTTGTTGAAGCGTTGTTCCTGCCTCTCTCGGTTTTGACGCAGATTCCCTTCCACATACTCCTGAATCTGCCGGTACTGCTTCTGTCGTTTGGCATCCCAGTTGGCAGTGGGGGAAAGAGTTTCAGGCACCTCCACGTCCAATTCCAGATCCACTGGCAGCCACCCCGGCCGGGCTCTCATTTGGTACACACACGAGAGTATTGGGCCCAGAAGGTCCACACGTCCCAATTTCGGTCAGCCCCCACTCAGATACAGGGAGACCGCAATTTAGGGGTACTATTGATTGATTGTGTAAATAGATGAATGAATGAGTGACTGCCAATCAACCGAGATGTTCACCTGATTCTAAGTAAAAGGTATCGGTTCTCGGCTACCCTTCTGCAAGTCCCCATTGGGACCCTGTTGATGTTCCCACTTTAACAAGTTTATAACCATTTAAAGAGACATGGTCGAGAACTTGCAGGCCAACCCAAAACTTTATGGGCCTTGTAAATAATCCCTGACCTCCCGTTTAAGCATGTCACAGTCTCCGGAGAGGCTGGTTGGAGGAAGGGCCTGCGGTGGAGTTGGCCGAGGTCCCGTCACCACGGAAACCGGTGACAACCCTCTGGGTCAGGGGTCCCCTGGACGTGGGGCCTCTGAAAGTGACTTCCGGGTATGGAACTTTGTACCCGACCCGTTTGGGCACTACCCGGACCCGTTCCCTTTTCCTGGACTTGGGAAAAGGGATGCTGCCAGTTTTTAGAGGCAGCATCAAGGTGAGGTTTTCTGGGGTGGGGGGCAAGCTGAACTGGACCCGGTCCCATCCCAGTTATTAATAAAAGTGTTTTATTGTACTGTTTAAGTGACCAGCCTCCCGTTAAGGGAAGAAATACTTATGCTTCAATTGTAAAAATGTTATTATAATTGTAAATATGTGTTTTATCTTTTTCAGTTAACAAAAATAAATCGGTGGTGGTCGGACAGCCCGCGGATGGTCTGTGTTTTACTAAGGGGGGATGGGACGCCCTGGCCGGTCCAGGTAGTCACAGTTAGGGCTTCGCATAACACTAGTCCCTCACAGGTAACACACAGCCAAACATTAAACCCTAGTCACCTCCCCCAGGGCTAGACAGACACACCAGGGGGCGGAACCAGGAGGTTGGAAGACGCCCACCGAGGAGTCTAGTCAGCCCAGGGGCGGGAACACAGTCAGTTCAGTTAGGAGTCTGTTAGTGGAGGAGTAGTAAAGTGGAAGCAGGCCTGTGTGTCAGGTCTGCAACTAACTGACGGGTGCCAGGATAAGAGCCCTGGTACCTCTGGCTAGGAGGCAGACAGAGGCCTCTGTCTGCAGGAGCTGGGAAGACGGCTCGGTGGAACCGTGGTGGACCAGGACAGGGTAGTGGCCCACCGGTACTGACCCGGGGAACTGACTCTGAAACCAGAGCACCAGTGGGGGTACTCAGACCCTGAAGCGAGGTCCAGAAGCTACTGGACTGAGCTAATTAACTGATTGCTGTCAGGACTAGAGGTCCTTTCCCACCCAAAGTCCCTAATAGAAGACAACAGCCCAACGAGGGGGATAAAAGGCCACCGCCACGGCTCAGAGATCCCACGGGCCAGTATCTGCGGGCAAAAGGGCTCCTTAGGCCACATCCAGCGGGGGAGCGGACTCCTGGAGTTGCAAGCACAGGCAGTCCACCATTACAAAAAGGTGCAGGAGAAAGGCAGAGAGCACCAGCCGGGTAGGGGAACCAGAACGCAGCCGGCTGCGGGCACCGACCACCATCATCTTAGTTTACCAGAGACTCGTGTATCTTATTCTGAGTGAGTACACCTGCACCCTGCGGCCGCCCGGTTCCCTGCACCAACCAAAAGCCCATCGGGTCCCGGGGTCACCATCCCTGCCAACGGAGGGGTTAACAACTTGCTGCACAACATCTCGCCCAGGTGCCCCATAACTGTAGCGGTGGTGTTCACCTTCACGACACCGTGGTTGGTGTAACGAACTTTACTGCGGCCTAGCCGTACCAATACATCCGCAATTCCAAACATCCCCTTTTATTCGTGGTGTCCGCATTGACCCCCGGGTCCGGAGACCCTCAAGCCACCCACCGGAGAGTCCGGGCCCGAGCAGCGGCAGGCTGCTGAGCACGGGGGCGGCACATATATCCATCTTCCTCTGTGTTGCTGTGCTGGCTATGCATGTCAACGGTCCAAGTCGGATTAGTGGACTCATCATTGACCACCTCATCTGCATCTCATCCTCCTTGCCAGTTGAGATTGTAGGTTGACTTGATGGCAACTGTGTCTCATCATCATCAGCCTCCACCCATGGAGACAGTAAATCAGGTTCCTCAAACTGGCTTTCTTCCTGCCGTAGTTTCTCAAATACTGGCGCATCAACGCATGCCACTGCCTCATATCCCTCTTCAATGCTGCACGGTGAGAGACCAGAGCCAACCAAAGGATAGGTTCAAAAACAGATCCTCAGAGTGGCCAAGCTTGGAGTCATGTGTATCCTGTGACTGATGATGGGGGGAGGAAGGAGGTCCAGGTTGAGGATTGGATGGACCAGCCTTCTGTGTATCCACAGTAAACTGTGTCATCATGGAAGATTTGTTGCTGCTTGAGAAATATGAAGAGGCCTGCCATCCAAGACAGAATCTGCTCTCGCACTTCTGGCTTCCACACACATTTACATTCCAGACCGGGAAATTTGGTAAGGAAAATAGTGGATGCATCAAGCTTCTGCTGACCTGACACAGACTCAGTGTCTTGTTGCCCTCCACTGACAATGCCACGCCCACGTCAACGTCTCTTTCCCTTCACAACTGGCATTTTTGTCTTTTTGGGTTTTGGTGAAATATTTGGAGATGATGATGGCCCAAGACAAGCAAACTTTGACCGCAAAAATATTGTGGATAAAGTACCAGTGAGTACTTTGTACCAGGCAGCACAAAATGCTAGTACTGCTTTGTATTTGGCAAGCCCACAAGCAATGAATTAATGTGGCTGATGTGGACAGCACAAGCCAAGCTGTTACCCCTAAAATAGTGGGGAAAAAAGGACCACTACTTTTAAACAAGGCGCAGCCCAAAATGTTCTTATATGGACACTGGAAGTACAGTTTAACTTATCCCTACCTAACCCACAATCTCTCCCTTCCTGTACTGTCAACTTGTTCAGTGGTTGCAGTTTTTAAAAGACCTATTGTATTCTGGTACTATGGAGGTAAAGACATGCTCCTTTAAACTCTGTCCCTACTCGAAAATCTCCCCCTCCCTACACTACATTGACCTAGTATACACTGCAGGTAGAGCTGAAAAGGGCTGTTTTGTTAAGAAGCCTAAGCACTATCCCTAGCAGTTTCTCGCTCTGTCCCTATGCTGAGACATCACTGACTCCGGATGCTTTTATAGACCTTATGACGCTACGTGGCCAGCTAATCACAGTAATGCCACAACCAAGATGGCTGTGGCATTACTGTGATTGGTTAAGAAGCCCAGCTTGTTTAGTGGCTGCAAATCAGGCACCAAACCTGCTGGGTGAAACATCCGAATACTGCGAGGCGAGTACACAAAAACTTGCAATATAACGAGTAACCCGAATACTGTACTATTCATGCAAGTAGTGAATAGTAACGATTACACTCGCTCATCACTTATCCACTTCACTATTCGAGGAAAGGAATATTTCAAATTTACTAGTGATGAGCGAGCATGCTTGTAACTACTCGGTACTCGCACGAGTATCGCTGTACTCGGGCTGCTCGGCGGGGACCGAGTAATCTCGCGATACTCGTGCTGTACTCGTGGTCTTCATCCCTGCATGTTGGCGCTCTTTTGAGAGCCAGCCCTCATGCAGGGATTGGCTGGCAGACCACTGCAATGCCACAGCCCTGTTAGTTGTGGAATTGCAGTGATTGGCCGGCCTGCACAGCGTGACCGAGCCTTTATACCGGCCGGCGCGCTGTGCTCTGCTCACAGCTATCCAGACAGTCAGTGCAGGGAGAGTGTCGCTGATTCAGGGAAAGGTTTGTGGCCCTTTATAGTTAGTTCCGGAGCAGGGCTGCAAACAGTGTGACCAGAAGTCCTTCTCAGGACTATTATAGTTGTATACAGGCAGGCAGGGTATAGCCAGGTCGGAGTACAGTAGTAGAGTCCTTCTCAGGACTATTGTTGCTATATACAGGCAGGGTATAGCCAGGTCGGAATACAGGCTAGTGACCAGAAGAGTCCTTGTCAGGACTATTGTAGCAGTATACAGGCAGGCAGGCAGGCAGGGTATATAGCCATTCCTAGTGGTGACCGTATACCAGCCTTCATCATATCTGGGGCTGGTGTACACAGTCTAAAACAGTCCAGATAGTGTCAGACTTCTCAGTAATTGTCGCTCCTAAAAACCTGTTAGGTTCTTATTGCGTCCGTGCTTGCATTTAAAAACAGCACGTGTGTGTCTGTCGGTGGCAGCGTACAGGTGCACGTTTTGCACAAACTATTATATAACGCACAAGTCTAGTGTATAATACACGTCAGTCAGCAGTGGCTGATAGTGTCAGACTTCTCAGTAATTGTCGCTCCTAAAAACCTGTTAGGTTCTTATTGCGTCCGTGCTTGCATTTAAAAACCGCACGTGTGTGTTGCAGTCGGTGGCAGCGTCAGGCTCCACATTGTCCCTGGATAGAGATGTGCATAAGGGCCTCAAAACATTGTTCCCATTGCAAAGGAGCGGGTCGCCTGTCGTTGTAATGTCCATTCTGAAAGAATGGTCGAAAAAATTTACCACTGGGGGTATACCTGAAACAACGGCCTAACTATTGTAACGGTCATCATGATGGCGCATGAGGAGAAGGAGGAGCAGTCCAGCGATTAGCCAAAGTCCAGAAGTGTGTACCCATGGGTGAGTGTAGGTACATGGCAAACTTTAAATTCCGCTCTCATTTGCTGGTGGTGTGGTGAAGTCTGGCCCAATCCAACCCTTGTTCATCTTGATCAGAGTCAGCCTGTCAGCATTTACAGTTGACAGGCAGGTGCGTTTATCTGTAATGATTCCACCTGCGGCACTAAAAACACGCTCTGACAAAACGCTAGCGGCAGGGCATGCCAGGACTTCGAAGGCGTAGAGAGCCAATTCATGCCACGTGTCCAGCTTGGATACCCATTAATTGTAAGGCACAGAGGAATGTCGGAGTACAGTTGTTTGATCTGCAAGGTACTCCTTGAGCATCTGGGCAAACTTAGGATTTTTTGTGGCACTACCCCGCACCTCAGGGGCTGTGGTATGTGAGGGCCTGAGAAAACTGTCCCACATCTTAAAGACTGTTCCCCTACCTCTGGCGTATTGGACTTGTGCCCCTCTCGGCTGTACGCCTTGGTTGTCCACTGATTCCTGACCTATGCCGCTAGCGTTTTGTGAGGGGAATGCTTTGCCTACTTCCGTGACTATGGCCTTCTGGAACTGCTGCATTTTGCCTGACCTCTTCGCCTCGGGAATAAGAGACATAAAGTTCTCCTTGTAGCGTGGGTGTAACAGTGTTACCAACCAGTAATGATTGTCGGCAAAGATGTTCTTAACGCGAGGGTCACGAGACAGGCAGCTTACCATAAAGTCAGCCATGTGTGCCAGACTCTTAACAGCCATCACTTCAGTATCCTGACCAACACGATGACTGAACATGCTGTCCTCCTCCTCCTCCTCCTCCTCCTCCTCCTCATCTACCCTGTCCTCTGGCCAGCCACGCTGAACCGAGGATATGACTGCATGTCATATCCTCAATTTGGCCAGAGAGTTGCTCCATGTCTTCATCCTCCTCCTCGTCATAGTCCTCCACTGCACGTTGTGATGAGACGAGGCTGGGCTGTGTGTTATCACCCACACCCACTACTGTTTCTTGCTCAAACTCATCGCGCTCCGCCTGAAATGCATCATGGTTGTTTTTTGAGCAGAGACCATTTTAGAAGGCAGAGAAGTGGTATGGTGACGCTCACCATCTTGGTGGAGTCCTCAAAGTTTTGGCGGATGGTACATAGGTCGGACATCCATCTCCACTCCTCAGGTGTTATGTGTGGAGTTTGACCCATTTCCCTACGGCTTAGGTGATGCAGGTACTCAACAACTGCCCTCTTCTGCTCACATATCCTGACCAACATGTGCAGAGTTGAATTCCAACGCGTGGGGACATCACACACCAGTCTGTGAGCCGGAAGATGCAAAAGGCGCTGAAAGCCGGCAAGGCCGGCTGAAGCAGTAGGTGACTTTCGAAAATGTACAGACAGGCGGCGAACTTTTACCAGCAGATCAGACAGCTCTGGGTATGACTTTAGAAACCGCTGAACCACGAGGTTGAGCACATGGGCCACGCATGGAACATGTGTCAGCTGGCCTCGCCTCAAAGCCGCCACCAGGTTCCGGCCATTGTCACACACAACCTTTCCTGGCTTTAGGTTCAGAGGTGTGAGCCAGTGATCTGCCTGCTGTTTCAGAGCTGTCCACACCTCTTCTGCATTGTGGGGTTTGTCACCTATGCAGATTAGCTTCAGCACTGCCTGTTGCCGCTTCGCCGAGGAAGTGCTGCAGTGCTTCTGTGTCGCCCTGGACAAGCCAGGGGCCACAGAGCACAACACTTACACACCCCACACTCCCTGCAGGCATATCATAGTCAAAACACAAAATCCTTGTTGCCTTCCCCAGGGGCTGTTGTCCACACCAGGGTGTGGAGCCAGGCGGTTGGTCTCCACTCACCAAGGAGGAGGGAAAACACAGGCAGTGAGAGTTAAGCTAAGGAAGTGGAAGGAGGAAAGTAGTAGAGAGGAGAAAAGTGACAGCAAAGAGCCTGAAGTTGGTCCGGGTGTGTGGCCCGGACAGGACAGCAAGGTTGGCAGGATGTGGTGACCGTCTGCAGTGGAGGCCGATTGGAGTCTGCCGTAAGGACCGTGGACGGGTGGTGACCCGGCCGTACCGGACCGGTATACAAAGAGAAGACAGCACCATTGGCAGGGGCCTTTCGGATCCCGGCAAGGCTTGGTGTCGCCGTGAATTTGCCAAATCCGTTAGTGAAGGGGACCTCAGGGTTTCCAAACAGCCAAGTCACGATAGAAGGCAACCGTCCAACCGTGAAGGGGAGACACCGCCACCGCCACCGCCAAGGGCAACCGTCTCCCAGGGCCAGCGCCTGTGGGCAAAAGGGTCTCCTCCGGCCCATATCCAGGTCGGGGAGCGGGTTACCGGTGGGAAACCATCACTACCAACACTGAACTTAGGTGCAGGGAGAGACAGTCATCACTAACCTGCAGGGAGGAACAACCGCAGCCGTCCGAGGGACCCGTCCATCCAGCCACTTGTTTTACCGTGAACTGTGTCATCATCATTGGGCTGAGTGAGTACCTCCGTGCCGTGCGGCACAGCGCTGCCCCTGCGACCCTGCACCTCATCAGGCCCCGCTACCCGCCTGTCATCCATCTCTACCCCATCACCGGGCCCCGGGACAACCAACCCCCCTACCCACGGAGGGGAGAAATAACAACAAAGCTGCTCCCTGTCACAGGCTCCCGAGATACCCGTCCAGAGCAGCGGTGGTGTCCACACAATCACCACAACCGTGGGTGGCGTCACGGACAATATCCCCAAAACCCAAACCACCCCTTTTCACTCACGGGCGAGGAGCGCCGCTCGAGCCTCCGGGATCCGGCCATCGCTCGAGCCACCGAACAGCAGCAGCCGTAGAGCAGCGGCAGCCGGACCCGAGCAGTGGGAGAGCGCAGCGTCCCCTCCTCCGCCCGCGACAATTCCAGCTTGGGACTGGTGTGGAGGGTAAAGTGGATGAGGATGCGCAGGAGGAGGAGGAGGCTGAGGAGCATGACATTCCGGAGCTGTAGAGTGTGGGTGAAACACTGACTGAGGTAGGGCCTGCAAACCTTGGTGTGGGAAGGACGTGTTCCGTCCCTCGCTCAGACTGGGTCCCAGCTTCCACAATATTAACCCAGTGTGACGTCAACGAGATGTAGCGGCCTTGCCCACATGCACTTGTCCACGTGCCTGTGGTTAGGTGGACTTTGGGTGAAACAGCGTTGTTCAGGGCACGTGTGATGTTTTGTGACACGTGGTTATGCAATGCGGGGACGGCACACCGGGAGAAATAGTGGCGGCTGGGGACCGAGTAACGTGGGACAGCTGCCACCATCAGGTCGCGGAATGCTTCTGTCTCAACCAGCCTAAAAGGCAACATTTCCAGCGCAAGCAGTCGCGAAATGTTAGCATTTAGAAGTGTGGCATGTGGGGCGTTGTCAGTGTATTTGCGCCTGCGTTCAAAGGTTTGCTGAATGGATAACTGAACGCTGCGCTGGGACAAGGACGTGCTTGATGATGGTGTTATTTCTGCGTGGGCAACGCAGAGGTGCAGGGCCGGAGGAGGCTTGTTCGCGGGCAGCATGGACAGGGGATTGGCTCGCATGCACAACAAGCGAAGATGTAGCAGTGACATCAGCTAGCACTGCTCCTCGACTCTGTTGTACATCCCACAAAGTCGGGTGCTTGGCTGACATGTGCCTGATCATTCTGGTGGTGGTCAGGCTGCTAGTTTTGGTACCCCTGCTGATGCTGGCACGGCAGGTGTTGCAAATGGCCTTTTTAGAATCATCTGGAGCCAACTTAAAAAACTGCCAGACTCGGGAAGACCTAACATTTGTACAGGCACCTTGTGTCGTGTTGTTCCGGGGAACAGTTGCCTGACGTCTGCCTGGGGCCACCACCCTGCTTCTTACTGCCTGTTGGGATGCTACGTCTCCCTCCCCCTGTGCACTGCTGTCCTCGCTCTGCATATCCTCCTGCCAGGTTGGGTCAGTTACTTGATCAGCCACCACGTCGTCTTCGTCTTCCGCACCCTGCTCCTCCTGACTTCCTGACAATTGTGTCTCATCATCGTCCACCCCTTGTTGAGACACGTTGCCAACTTCGTGAGAAAATGGCTGCTGAAATATTTGGGCATCTGTACATACGATCTCCTCATGACCCACTTCAACAGGAGCTGGCGAGAGGCCAGAATGTGTGAATGGAAACGTGAACGAACAGCTCTTCCGAGTGTCCAAGTGTGGGATCAGTAATGTCCGTGGACGTGTACTCGGCCTGGTGGTAGGAAGGAGGATCAGGTTCCAAAATGTGCGGTGCAGTATCACGGCTACTGACACTTGACCGTGTGGAAGACAGAGTGTTTGTGGTGGTGTCAATCTGACTGGAAGCATTATCCGCTATCCAACTAACAACCTGTTGACACTGGTCTTGGTTCAAGAGCGGTGTACTGCTGCGGTCCCCAAGAATTTGGGACAGGACGTGCGAGCGAGTAGATGTGGCCCTTTGTTGTGGCGAAATTAGAGCTTGCACACGACCTCGGTCTCTGCCTGCACCACCATCACGTCCACTTCCTTGTTCGTTGACAACGCCCTTGCGCATTTTGCAATGCTGTGCTGATGTGTATTCACTAGACTTGTGCGTTATATCCAAGTTTTTGCAAAATGCACACAAGTGCAGCGGAAAGCTGCCACCAACAGGCACACACGTGCGGTTTTTAAATGCAAGCACGGAGGCACTAAGAACCTAACAGGTCTCTATCCAGGGACAACGTGGAGCCTCCCAATTTTTGGCTGCCCTGCCAAAGGGCTATACTACAATAGACCCACTTCCTTACAATGGGCACTTCAGGTTTCCAGGCCCTCATGCACGTCTCTATCCAGGGACAACGTGGAGCCTCCCAATTTTTGGCTGCCCTGCCAAAGGGCTATACTACAATAGACCCACTTCCTTACAATGGGCACTTCAGGTTTCCAGGCCCTCATGCACGTCTCTATCCAGGGACAACGTGGAGCCTCCCAATTTTTGGCTGCCCTGCCAAAGGGCTATACTACAATAGACCCACTTCCTTACAATGGGCACTTCAGGTTTCCAGGCCCTCATGCACGTCTCTATCCAGGGACAACGTGGAGCCTCCCAATTTTTGGCTGCCCTGCCAAAGGGCTATACTACAATAGACCCACTTCCTTACAATGGGCACTTCAGGTTTCCAGGCCCTCATGCACGTCTCTATCCAGGGACAACGTGGAGCCTCCCAATTTTTGGCTGCCCTGCCAAAGGGCTATACTACAATAGACCCACTTCCTTACAATGGGCACTTCAGGTTTCCAGGCCCTCATGCACGTCTCTATCCAGGGACAACGTGGAGCCTCCCAATTTTTGGCTGCCCTGCCAAAGGGCTATACTACAATAGACCCACTTCCTTACAATGGGCACTTCAGGTTTCCAGGCCCTCATGCACGTCTCTATCCAGGGACAACGTGGAGCCTCCCAATTTTTGGCTGCCCTGCCAAAGGGCTATACTACAATAGACCCACTTCCTTACAATGGGCACTTCAGGTTTCCAGGCCCTCATGCACGTCTCTATCCAGGGACAACGTGGAGCCTCCCAATTTTTGGCTGCCCTGCCAAAGGGCTATACTACAATAGACCCACTTCCTTACAATGGGCACTTCAGGTTTCCAGGCCGTCATGCACGTCTCTATGCAGGGGCATTGGTGAACCTCACAATTTTGGACTGCCCTGGCAAAGGAAAATACTACAAAGACTCACTTCCTCAAAATGGGCACATTAGACTCAAGAGGCCTTCATGTACGTCTCTTCTCAGGGACATCGGAGTGCCACACAATGTTTTCACGTAAAATCTTTCATGTATTAATCTCAAAAAGTAACATACACCAGCTCTATCTCACTATTGGGTATGTGCCCTTAACATTTCTGCCATGAAAAATCATTTTGGGGTCATTTTGGAAGGTTTTCTGGTGAGTCCGTAAAAATGGCGTAAAACGCGGACAAAATTGTTCACAGCTGTGACTTTTGAGTGATAAATGCTTCAAGGGGTCTTCCCCATGCTGTTGCCATGTCATTTGAGCACTCTTCTGAGACTTTTGTGACATTTTTAGGGTTTCTCCATGCTGCCGGGGGGTCATTTCACAAAAATACTCGGGTCTCCCATAGGATAACATTGGGCTCGTTGCTCGGCCCGAGTACACGAGTATCTTGGGATGCTCGGCCCGAGCTTCGAGCACCCGAGCTTTTTAGTACTCGCTCATCACTAAAATTTACCAAAAATAATACCCAAAAGCAGAATGTGTGGTGGTCAATAGTGATGTGCGAGTGTGCTCGGCACTGCTGTGTACTCGATCGAGCATCAGAGTGCTTGAGCACGCCCCGTGCTTAATCGCATATCGCGGATGATCGAGTGTTACTCTTTAGTCCCTGCTCCTCATGTTTCGCAGCTAATTTCCAACCACTAAACATGCGGGGATTGCCTGCCAATCTTGATCCTGCCGTAGCAGTCACCGCTGCAGTACTGAACCTTGTTGATTGTGTATTTCTGCTAGCAGCTGTTTAACCCTGGGGTACTTTCCTGTTTGTTCATATGTGTGGGGGAAGGGAGGGGGAACAGAGATTTAGTTAAAGGGATGGTTCACCCATATTTTTTATTGTCTAGATCGATATTATATTGAGAAACAATGTTTCTCTCAAATACCTTGTGTTGTCAATAGTGCCTGTGAGAGGCGCTATTGCAGACCGCTGCTCCCCGTCCAGTGACGTACCCGTCCAATGCTGCCTCGTCACATCCGTGCAGCCGGCTACATTCTGAGCCCATCTGCTCCCTGCTCCTCCTCCCTCCTCCCTCACAGCACGTCTCTTGCTTGCAGCGTTCTGCGAGGAGGGAGGAGGGAGGGGGGAGCAGGAGACACGCCGTGCTGTGCTAGGAGGGAGGAGGGAGGAGCAGGAGACGCGCCGTGCTAGTAGGGAGGAGGGAGCAGGAGATGCCCCGTGCTGTGCTAGGAGGGAGGAGGGAGGAGGGAGGGGGGGAGCAGGAGACGCGCCGTGCTAGGAGGGAGGAGGGAGCAGGAGACGCGCCGTGCTGTGCTAGGAGGGAGGAGGGAGGGGGGGAGCAGGAGACGTGCCGTGCTGTGCTAGGAGGGAGGAGGGAGGAGGGAGGAGGGAGGGGGGGAGCAGGAGACGCGCCGTGCTAGGAGGGAGGAGGGAGCAGGAGACGCGCCGTGCTGGGCTAGGAGAGAGGAGGGAGGAGGGAGGGGGGGAGCAGGAGATGCGCTGTGCTAGGAGGGAGGAGGGAGGGGGGAGCAGGAGACGCGCCGTGCTGTGCTAGGAGGGAGGAGGGAGGAGGGAGCAGGAGATGCGCCGTGCTAGGAGGGAGGAGGGAGCAGGAGATGCGCCGTGCTGTGCTAGGAGGGAGGAGGGAGGAGGGAGGGGGGGAGCAGGAGATGCGCCGTGCTGTGCTAGGAGGGAGGAGGGAGGGGGGAGCAGGAGACGCGCCGTGCTGTGCTAGGAGGGAGGAGGGAGCAGGGAGCAGGAGATGCGCCGTGCTAGGAGGGAGGAGGAGGGAGCAAATGGGCTGTGACAGCAGTGAAACACCGCTCACAGCTCAGAGTCTGGAAGACTGTAGCCGGCTGCACGGATGTGACGGGGCAGCATTTGACGGGTACGTCACTGGACGGGGAACAGCGGTCTGCAATAGCGCCTCTCACAGGCACTATTGACAACACAAGGTATTTGAGAGAAACATTGTTTCTCAATATAATATCGATCTAGACAATAAAAAATATGGGTGAACAACCCCTTTAAGATTGTTAATTGGTGTGCTGGTCCAGGGATAGCTTCTTAATACACTCAGTGATTTACACCTCATAGTTCTTCCCTGGAGTTCCCGGTTAGGTAAATTGTTCCTGTCCTATTGAAAACGGGTCCCTAGGCCAGCACACTGATTCTGGTTTAGTACCAGGCGTCTGTACATTTAGAGATGTTGAGATTTGCTTTCCATATTAGTTTCACTTCCCGTTTCCCCTTTTCGAGCTATAAAGAGTTTGCAGTTAAACCTAGTCTGGTCTTGTTCCTTCCTGCTGTATCCTGAAAGTAACTTCTCGTTTCCACAATCACCAAGCTCAGCACACTCAACCCTGCAAACAGTGTAGGGTGAGCTGCTGGAGAAGGGATAGTGTACGGCAGGGGTTATTTACTTGTAGTCCTTGCTGCTGCAACGTAAAACCAAAAGTCCTTTCCAGGGCTAATTCTATTCTAGTCCCTATTAAAGGGAATCTGTCACCAGGTTTTTGCTACCCTGAAAGCAGCATAATGTAGAGGCAGAGACCCTGATTCCTGCAATGTGTCACTTACTGACCTGTTTTCTGTCATTTTGATGAAATCAATGTTTTGTCTGCTGCAGATCTAGCAGTTATACAGAGATCATGAATATGGTGGACTACCTGCAGCACACCAAGTAGATCTGTAATGATAATCTCCTGTTGATTAAACAGTGACTTTATCAACTTCACTAAGCAGTCCAGTAAGTGACACATCACTGGAATCAGGATCTCTGTCTCTACATTATGCTGCTCTCAGATTAGGAGGCAAATACCTGGTGACAGATTCCCTTTAAAATAAAGTTGTTTTCAGGGCTCCATATTTTATTTTCTGAAATAAAAATGTACAGTTTGCAGACATTTATAATCTAGCTGCTGCAACATAAATCCAAAATACTTCTGATGCCTAATGTTAAATGCTCCAGTTTCCCATTGACTTCCATTATGCTTGTTACTCGAGTCGAGCCCGTCCGAGCGTCCGACCTGCTTGATTTTAGTTACGAGCACTTGAGCATTTAAGTGCTCGCTCATCACTAGTGCTCAGCTATAAAAAGCCAATACAGGAGAATAACAAGAAAACGGAAGATTAGTGTTGAGCCACCCCCCTAGTGTTGGAGTTCGGTTCGGTTCGTCGAACGACGGCTTCATTCAGCGAACGTTCGACGAACCCCTACAAACCCCATTGAAAACAATGGCAGGCAAACATAAACACATACAAACACATAGAAAACACCTTCTAAGGTGTCCAAAAGGTGACAAACAACTCACAAGACACCACAAACACATGGAAAAGTGACAAGGACATATACTCATGCTGAAAGAAAAGAGCTGGACGAGTAAAAGGAGGAGGAGACATAGATATAGGCATGGCACGCCCTTCTAAAATCATGTAAAACACAGCAAGGGAACTCCAACCAGAGTCTCCTTTTTTTCCAAAAATTGGGCCACAAACTCCACTTAAGTGGCATCACTTGTCCCCCAGTTGCAAACTTGACCTGTTGATTTGCATCAAGCACATTCCAAATCCACAAGCATTTACTCTCCCCAGGATGACACAGGGGTAGTAAAGTCCTTGCAGATCCATAACTTGTTCATCTTGATGAACGTTAGTCTGTCCACATTGTCACTGGACAGACGCGTGCGCTTATCTGTCAGCACACACCCAGCAGCACTGAAGACACGTTCTGAGACAATGCTGGCTGCGGGACATGACAAGATCTCCAAGGCGTAAGTGGAAAGCTCAGGCCATTTCTCAAGATTGGAAGCCCAAAATGAGCAAGGCTCCAGTTGCAAAGTCATGGCATCGATGTTCATTTGGAGATACTCCTGTATCATCCTCTCCAGCTGTTGACTATGTGTCAGACTTCTTGTTTTTTGTGGCCTTGCAAAGGATGATCTAAAAAATCATGAAACGATTCCATAAAATTGGTGTTACCACCAGATACGGTGTTGCTGGTACGGTTAGACTGTTGATGTCGAGACAGTCCCATGGTTGGCAAGTTACAACTGTGAGATTCACTCCGTGCACCACTGGTGTTTATTGGAAAAGCCGAGCTATGATTGCATAACAGCTTCTGCTGATACTCCTGCATATATGTGTCCCTTTCTATGGCTGGAATTATTTCGCCAAATTTGGACTTGTACCGGGGATCTAAGAGTGTGGCAACCCAGTAGTCAGCATTACTTCTGATTCGGACAATACGAGGGTCATGTTGGAGGTAGTGCAGCAAGAAGGCGCTCATGTGTCTTGTGCATTCATGCGGACCAAGTCCTTGCTGTGTTTGTGGCGGTGAGGTGATAATCGTGCTTTCTTCCTCTGACCTCTCCCCCCAACCTCGAATAACCGAAATTTGATCAAGGTCTCCCTCATCCGCTGAGTCTTCCATGTCCATGCACAGTTCGTCCTCCATTTCTTCATGTTCTCCTGCACCTTCCTCAACAGTTTGGCTGCTACCATGCGCCCTTGTTAATCCCTTTCCCCCACCGTGCCATGCCTGCCGCCCTGGTGATGCTGAACGTCTGGACCTTGTAGATCCTGGTATCCCTTCTGCATATGAATCCTCCTGTACTTCCTCCCCTTCCTCTTGTCCCACCACTTGACTCCGAATAGTGTTTAGAGTGTGCTCCAGCATGTAAATGACTGGAATTGTCATGCTGATAATGGCATTGTCAGCGCTAAACATCTTCGACGCCATGTCGAAACTGCAGAAGGGTGCATAGGTCCTTGATCTGAGACCACTCCATCAGCGTGAGCTGCCCCACCTCTGCATCTCGTTGGCCCAGGCTATACATCATAACGTATTGAACCAGGGCTCGGCGGTGCTGCCACAGTTGCTGCAACATATGAAGAGTCGAATTCCAGCGTGTTGGCACATCGCATTTCAGGCAGTGAACCGGCAGGCCGAAAGACTTCTGGAGCGATGCAAGTCGATCAGCTGCGCCGTTTGAACGGCGGAAGTGAGCAGATAGTGACTGTGCCCTGTGCAGAAGCCCATCTAGGCCGGGACAGTGGGTTAAAAATTGCTGGACAACAAGGTTCAACACGTGAGCCATACAAGGCACGTGTGTCACCTTGCCCCGGTGAAGGGCCGCACCCAGGTTTGCAGCATTGTCGCACACGACCTTCCCTGGCTGCAGGTTGAGTGGAGACAACCATTGACGAAACTCAGTCTCCAGAGCTGACCACAACTGGGCAGCTGTGTGACTCTTATTTCCCAGACATTTCAACGTAAAGACCGCCTGATGCCATTGCACTCTGCTGTCAGCATAGTAAGGAGGTGTGCGGGATTCCTTGTGCGCAGTTACAACGCGGGTGGCCTGACCAGACAGGCTTTGGGCAGAGGTGGAGGACCCAGACGAGGTTGAGGATTCAGAAGCAGTGGAGGAACTTCTACATACAGAGGATTGACGAACAACTCGTGGGGACGGCAAGACTTGTACAGCAGACCCTTCTCCATCTCTCATCATAGTTACCTAGTGCCCAGTCAGTGACATGTAACGCCCCTGCCCATGCTTACTGGTCCAAGTATCTGTGGTGAAATGCACCCTGTCACACACAGAGTTTCTCAAGGAAGCGGTGATGTTGTGTGCGACATGCTGGTGTAGCGCAGGCACACCTTTCTTGGAGAAGTAGTGGCGACTGGGCATCAGGTACTGGGGCACAGCGACAGACATAAGGTCTCGAAAATCCTCTGTGTCCACCAGGCGGAAAGACAGCATTTCGGTAGCCAACAGCTTGCAGAGGGTGAAAGTCAACCTCTTAGCTTTGTCATGTCTAGGAGGAAATGGTCTTTTATTTGTCCACATCTGAGGGACCGAGGGCTGGCTGCAGTGCTGAGATGGCGTTGAGTAGGGTGTCCCATGAAAACTGCTCGTCTTTGAGGAAAGTGCAGGCGGAGACATAATGTTGCCTTCATCCAAAGGTGGTGCTCTCGATGTCTGAGAGAGCTCTACACCAGCAGCTGTTTCCCCTTCCAAAACAACTGACGACCTGCCAATCACACTGCCTGTTGCGGTTAAAGAGGTGTAATGTTTGAGTCGCAAAGCATGTGTGACTGCTATCCCCACAGTCATAGAGGATGAAGAGCGTGCGGATGCACTTGAAGGGTCAGACGGTCGTTGGCCCGCTCCGCTAGGCCGCATTGTAGCACAGTGAGCTTCCCACTGGGACTTATGCTTGTTATTCATGGACGAAGTAGTCAAACTAGTGAGGTTTTGGCCTCTAGTTATAGATTGGCGACAAATCTTACAGATTACATGAGTTGGGAGATCCTTTGCGATGTCAAAAAAGGACCAGGCTAGGCAAGGCTTAGAGTTCATGCGACCTGCAGAGCAACCCCGACTTGTGCTCAGTGGCAGAGTTGTGGCTGAGGATGCAGTTGTTGACATGCTTCCAGTACTCCATCTGTGTCCAGGAAGACGCAAGCTAACCTCGTCGTCAGTTGCATCTGAGTCACCCGCCACAGCGCCGCATCGGCCGCCTCCGGGATGCTGTGGGGACGCCTTTTGGGGACACCTCTGGCATCAGGTATGTCAGATCGCTTACTTCTGTGTCATGACGCCACTCTCGGTTTTGCGGTCAGGGTGATGAGGGACCACCACTGCAATTTAACAAGCATCTGGGGCTGATGATAATTGCAGTTAGATGGTGTGGCCTCCCGAGAATGAGGAGGGCACCAGGGGCTCGGGTGTACGCGTGTATATAGAATCACAGGTCGCAGAATAACAGAGTCTCAGGCAGAGATGTCTTTCAATCTGTTTACTCACTGTTGCTGGTAGAGTGAGGCAACCCGGGCGATACTGCGATGAACCACGAAAAAACAGGTATCCTTCAGGCTTGTGTAGGGGTGACTGCTGACTCGCCTTCCTAGCACTTCTTTTGTATCGGACAACCCCTGACATTTAAGTACCTTGGGATTCATCCAGGGAAGTCACAGCTGCGTTTTCTCCCCTTTCTGACCCGTTTGCTGGCAGCGTGGACCAAGGACAAGATGGCTCCAGGCTCGATCCTCCTTATGGGCCCCCTCAATGCTGCTGATGCTCGGGCTCTGTGTTGGTTGGTGTGGGACCTCTAGTCCACCCCACCGGTAGGATTTAGCAGACCACTAAATGGATTTCTGGCTCTAGGGACCTCTCTTTCTTCGGGTGCCTGTCAGTCTGACCGTGTGGTAATGTTCTCCCCCGCCAACAGCCACTGCACGTGCAGGGTCTGACCAGTGTTCTGCTCTTCTGCGTCCACACTTCAGACTCGGCTGCTCCACTCCTACTCCTCTGACTGCAACTGCACAACTCCTCTCCCAGCTTCCCTACAGCACCACACTAACTGAGATGTGGAGGCCACGTCCCCTCCTGGGTCTGCCCAGGGTTCCCCTCTAATGTGTGTGTGTGACCTGGTTAAATTGTGCCTGTGTGTACATACTTTACTCAGCCTTTATTATTACCTGTTTGTACTGACCCAGCATGGGTGCAGTATTCAGTGGTGCCTGACCATGTCAGGGGCGCCACACATCCTCCTCCACCGCCTCTGCTGACCTCCTCGAGTGCCTGACTGTGGGTTGACAGTAAGTGGGATCTACAACCTCATCATCAACCTGTGTGTTTGCACTCCCCTCATCCTCAGACCTAACCTCTTCCTGCCCTGACTGAATAGTTAAGTTGTCATTCCAATCAGGTATCTGAGTCTCATCGTCATCAGTATGTTCCTCATTGTCTCCACCAAGAGGAGTAAAAGTTTGGGAATGAGGGTCTACATTATACTCAGAAACTTTTTCATCAGGGCCTGAATCTGACTCACAAAGCTTCTGGCCATCACTGCAGATCATTTCCTGGTCTGGACTCACTATAGCTTGGGAGCAAACCTCTGATTCCCAGGCTATAGTGTGACTGAACAGCTCTGCAGACTCATCTCTGTTATCCCATACTCTGCAGGGCGGGTCGAGACTTGAGAGCTGGTAGAAATCAAGGGCGATTGTGGTGACAACTCAGAGGACTGGAGTTTTTTGGATGTTGAAGTTGAGGTGGAGGAGAGGCCACTTGATGGAGCACTTGAGATCCATTCAAGCATCTGCTTTTTTTGTGCATCATCTACCTTTGTTAGAGTTGTTCGGTTCCGTAAAAAAGGGATCCTATCAGATTGTTCATGGAAAGTAGTAGACATCTTACTTTTGCTGGAAGATTGCCTTTCTTCAGCAGATGTTACTGTAGCTTTACCACCTTCCCCACGGACACAAACTTTTTTTCCCTTTCCAACACGCCTATTGCCCTTTCCACCAGCATCTGTCCTTTTGCCACTCATTTTGTTTGTGAACAAATTGGACACTTAAAATGTAGTAGCAAAAATGGAGAGGTGGTGTACAATGCAGAGGTGGTCTAGCTTTATTGACAGCTGAAGAACCAACACTGACTATCCCAGACAATGAAAATATGGCCCTAAAAATGGCAGAACTTTTTGCAATTAAAATTGCGCAGCAAAAATTGACAGGTGTGTAGAATGCACAGTTGGTGTACCTTGCTTGACAGCAGAGGAACCCTAAAGGCTACTTTACACACTGCGATATCGGTCCCGATATCGCTAGTGTGGGTACCCGCCCCCATCTGTTGCGCGACACGGGCATATCGCTGCCCGTGCCGCACATCATCGCCCAGAGCAATCACACATACTCACCTGTCCGGCGACGTCGCTGTGACCGGCGAACCGCCTCCTTTCTAAGGGGGCGGTCCGTGCGGCGTCACAGAGACGTCACTGAAACGTCACTGAACCGCCGCCCAATAGCAGCGGAGGGGCGGAGATGAGCGGGACGTAACATCCCGCCCACCTCCTTCCTTCTGCATAGCAGCCGGGAGGCAGGTAAGGGGAGCTTCCTCGTTCCTGCGGCGTCACACGCAGCGATGTGTGCTGCCGCAGGAACGAGGAACAACTTCGTTACTGCTGCAGTAACGATATTTGAGAATGGACCCCATGTCGCCGATTAGCGATTTTGCACGTTTTTGCAACGATGCAAAATCGCTTATCGGTGTCACACGCAACGGCATCGCTAATGCGGCCGGATGTGCGTCACAAATTCCGTGACCCCAACGACTCCGCTTTAGCGATGTCGCAGTGTGTAAAGCCCGCTTAAGTTAGTATCCCAGACAATTTTAGTATGCCCCTAAAAGTGTCAGCACTTTTGGCAAGTAAACTTGCATAGCAACAATTGAGATGTGGTGTACAATGCAGTGGTGGTATAGCAAAATTGTCAGCAGAGGACCCCTAACGTAGTATCCAAGATAATGAAAGTATGCCCCTAAAACTGCCTGCACTTTTTGCAAGTAAAATTGCGTAGCAACAATGGACAGGTGCTTTTCAAATGCACAGGTGGTGTATCTTGCTTGACAGCAAAGAAACCCTAACGTAGTATTCCAGATAATGAAAGTATGCCCATAAAATTGCTTGCACTTTTTTCAAGTAAAATTGCGTAGCAACAATGGAGATGTGGTGTACAATGCAGAGGTGGTATAGCAAAATTGTCAGCAGAGGAACCCTCACGTAATATCCCTGAAGTGTCTGAGCTGATGTAGCCAGACACTGTGATATAAACCCCTGCACAGCGCTGGCACAGACCTGCCTAGCAACAATGGCTATGAACAACTGTAATGTAGCCCTGAAAAGGGATGAAATTACAAGTAGTCCCTAATCCCTAAAGCGCTGTGTAGATTGCACTGTATGTCTATAGCGCACACAGCAGCAGCGGGAGCGGGAGCGGTGACTGTCACCCACCCGCAGCAGAGAGATAATGGCGGCGATGGGGAAAATGGCGATCACCATTCTTTCAGCACTCAGCAGCACTGATCTAAACCCCGTCCCCCCGCACACTATATGCTGAATTTTGATAATATCATGATTCACAGTGACTCACAGTATTACAGTGAAAAGCCAGCTAGTAGCTAGCTACGCTTTTTGGTGATCGAACCGTTATTGAACGTAACTCGAACTGCCGAACTTGAAGCAAATTGTTCGAGTTTGTCGAACGACTCGAACACCGCCCAAAATCACTTGAATTTGAAATTGGCAAACCATTCGAATCGAATATTGCTCAACTCTACTGAAGATTGTAACTGTGACGCCCTGGCGCCGCCAGGTGGTCACACAGTGTAGGCCCCCGCATAACACCTTCCCTCACAGGGTTCCATACAGCCAACCTGAAACCCTAGTCACCTCCCTCAGGGCAAGACAGGCACACCAGTGGGCAGAACCAGGCGGTAGGGAACGCCCACCTAGGGGTCTAGACAGCCCGGGGCAGGAAAACAAGTAGTACGAGTTGGAGTTCAAGTTGAGAGGAGTGGAGGCTGGGGGCTAGGTGTAGCCCCAGCAGGAGAAGAAGCTCAAGTTGAATGGTGCCAGGGTCGGAGCCCTGGTACCTTGGCTAGGAGGCAGACGGTGGTCTCCGTCAGCAGGCGATGGGAAGACGGCATCCGGAGTTCCGAGGTGGACCGGGACAGGGTTGGAGCCCACCGGTACCGACACCAGAGACCCGACCCGGAAACCATGCACAGAGGGGGTACTCGGACCCTGAAGCCAGGACCGGGACCAACGGCCTAGCTAATGAACTGATTGAGGGCAGGATTATAGGTCCTGTCCCAACCTAAGTCCCGAAAAGTAGACAACTACCCACAGAGAGGCATAGGGCCACCGCCAGGGCCTGTAGATCCCACGGGTCAGCGTCAGACGAGCACGGCTCCTCAGGTCCACAACAAGCCGGGAGCGGACTCCTGCATTCCATACTGTGAAGTCCAACACAAGCAAACACAGTGTAGAGGGGAAAGACGGCGACCACCAGCCCGGGTGGGGGACCAGAGTAGAACCGGCCGTTGCGGCCGGCCACCAGCACCTTGGTTTACCAAAATACTTGTGTGATTCATTCAATTGTGAGTAACCAAACATCCCCTGGTACGTCTGGGCACGCAAGCCCTTGTCATCGCCATACCCTGCACAGAGACACTGGGCCCTGGGGCAACCATCCCTACCCAAGGAGGGGTTAACATCCAGCTGCCACTCCATCTCCCCCGGGCGTTCCACAACAACAGCGGTGGTGTCCCACTTCACCACACACCGTGGGTGGCATCACGAACTGAGTACGGCCAAGCCCGTATAACTACGTCCCCCTTTTCATTTGGCATGTCCACGTGACCCCCGGGTCCAAAGGATCCCTCGAGCCACACACAGCGGGTCTGGATCCGAGCGGCCCGGCTGCTACAGGCGTGGGGGCGGCACAGTAACTAACGGCACTCACCACTGCTACATAAAAAAAAGCCCCACAGGTGAGTAGGTGACAGGTTCCCTTTATATCATGGCAATCATTTAGTTCCAAAATAACCAAATACACTTCTTTTTTAAGAGGTTCTTGAATGTGTGCATGTACCAGGAAAGGCTGTGTGACATCGGCTGCCCCTCGGGTCCCTCACCACCACAACCCCTCTGACAACTCCTCCTGCAGGGGTAAAAGTAAATAGTAACTTGGTGGTGCAGTGGGGTGTGGCTATAGACGTGGTCACAATTTTCCATGGCGGGTGGAGAGCGCCTAATGATTTGTCCTTGTTTCAGTTTTTCACAAGTATTGGGGTGAGATGCCGATGGTCAACACTGACATTTGAGGAGTTTAATGGGTTAACCCGAGTTTCCATCATTGTGTTAGGAATAATGGCGCTGCAGGTGGAGCTGATTTATCCCTATGAATATTGATGTAATCGGGGCGGAGGCTCGGCTATAGATGAGAATGGAGTCTGCACTGATATCTCAGAGAAATGAAGAATTAGGAATATAAACTTACCGGTCGTCATCTTCCAGAGTTGTGTTATATGTGGTCAGATTATAAACATCAATATAAATATAATCGTCAGGATCCATTTTGAGGATTCACCTACAAGAAAAGTAAATAATAATAATTATACAGATAATCATGTAATCATCGTGTCTGTGCAGTAAAAGTCTTGTCATTTTATTAAAGGAAAACTGCAGCTTTTATTTATTTTTTAAAACTTTTTTCCTTGTCTCCTCTGTCAGCAATCAGTAATGTGTGTAGAGATTATATTACATTACTGACCAGTCACCGTCTTTTGCTGTTTCCATCTTTCCTTGCCTTGTTCTGACTCTCATAGACTAACACTGAAAAGTGTCCTCCGCTCCACACAGAAGACGCTGAGTGATCCGGCAGGACAGAACTGCGGTCACATGATGGTGGAGTAGACTGGAGCCGCGCTGGAAACGGCAGAGGATGGCGACTGGTGAGTATTGTAATACCCTCTACACACATTACTGATTACTGACAGAGGGGACAATGAAACACATCAGAGAGGTCCTGTAATCACATTTATCTCCACATTACATTATGGGGGACTTTATCTAATATATAACGCTGAGTGTATGTGTGTGTGTATGTCCACTAAAGGAATCCGCACCGTCACATTTACAATCACCTCATTTGACTCAGGGAACATCATAGACTATGTTTTGAGGGGAAAATTTAACCCCACGCTCTACAGTTATTCACCAAAAACCTGCTTACATTAATGTCAATGGAGCTAGGAGCTACAGGTCATTAATAGGAGCTGTGATTGGTTGCTATAGGAAACGAAGGACATTCTTAGTATAAGAAGCTTCTGTGTGAAGTAATATATCAGTAAATATAGACAGACACAGAGATAGACACACACACAGAGACACACAGACAGAGACATACAGAGAGAGAAACACATAGGGACATACACACACATAGACACACAGAGACAGACAAACACACAGAGACATAAACACACAGAGACAGAGACACACAGACAGAGATACACACAAAGAGAGACAAACATACAGACAGACAAAGACACACAGACAGAAACACACATAGAGACACACAGACAGAAACACACACAAAGTGTATGTCTTTGTGATATACACAAAGACAGAGACTGATACAGAGACACAGAAACAGACACAGAGAACCACACACAGAAACAAAGACACACAAAGACAGAGACACACAGAGACAGGCACACAGAGACACACAAAGACACACACAAGCAAAGACATACAGAGACACATGCACAGACACATACAGACACAGAGACACACAAAGATATACACAAACACAGAGACAGACACAGAAACAGAGACACACCCAGATACACAAAGACAGAGACACACAGACAGACACACACATAGAGACACGCATAGATAGAGACACACAGAGACAAAGACACACAAGACAGAGACACAGAAACAAACACACACATAGACACACAGAGACAAAGACACACAGAGACACAGACACACAGAGACCGAGATACAGACACAGAGACACACACACAGAGCCACATACAGAGAGAGAGAGAGGAAGACAGACAGAGAGGGAGGCAGACAGAGACAGAGAGGAAAAGAGACACTTAGTTACTATCCCAGACAATGCAACTAAAACTAGTATTAATATAAATCCGGCTGGAGTGAGATGAGCCGCTCGCTGTATAGTGCTTTGTAAGCTTACAGAATCCAAAATTA